>NC_035437.2:697233-1297233 GCF_002127325.2 Helianthus annuus
CCAAGGCTTCAACAAACGGTATATTGATGTGTAGTTGCTTAAACAACTCAAGGAACTTACCGTATTGTTCTTCATTCTTCTGCTTCTTCAGCCTGCCTGGATAAGGTACCGGAGGAGTGTAATCTTTGACCGGCTCCTGGACTTGTGCTGTACTTGCTGGGCGTAGCCTGGCTTGCACCTCGTCCGGTGTGTCAGTCGGGACCGCTTCAGTGATCGGTACTGAGTCCGATATGACGGGTCCGGTAGTTTTTCCACTCCTGGTCATCACAGCATTTACATCCCTCTGTCCGCCCGGGTTTGGTTCTGTATTACCCGGAAGACCGCCTGGGGGCCTTTTGGACATCATTTGTGCCAGCTGACCAACCTGATTCTCGATATTCTGAATCGAGGCCTTCTGACTCCTCATTTCTCCCTCGTTAGCCAGAAAACGATCCTCGCTTTGTTGGTATCGTTTTTCAGAGCTAGAGAGGAGCTGAGCCATCATATCTTCCAGCTTGGAATTGGACTGAGGGGCCTGTTGCTGGGAGCTACTCCCAGTGCCCTGATTCTGGTACGAATATGGACGCTGCTGGTAGGGTTGATTGTACTGCTGGTACTGCTGACCCTGCTGAGGCGCTGGAGCACGCTGAGTGAACCCCAATGGGTTCTGATTTCCTGCATTCGCTCGCCACCCAAAATTTGGGTGATTTCTCCATCCGGGATTATAGGTGTTGCTGTACGGGTTGTTCTGCGGCCTTATTTGATTACTCACAAAATCTACCTCTTCCTGGCCCTCATATACGACTCCCTGAAAACATGCCCCAGGCTCGTGTGACACTCCGCACTGGTCACATCCCGAGCCAGCATGCGCAATCATCTGGGACTTGTCGAATCTCGATGTAAGAGCCGAGAGTTGTGCAGAAATGGCCGTGTAATCGTCTACAGCATGAACTCCTGAGCGAGATGATGATGATGTTGCCCGACCTCTATCTCCATCCCGACGAGAGCTGGATTTCAACGCAGCTTTCTCGATAATATCATACGCTTCAGTCGGCGTCTTAGTTCCAAGATCGCCGCCCGCGTTCACGTCTAATCGCTCCTGCGTGTTATAGTTGAGCCCCTGATAGAACGTCAAAACCAGCTGTCGCTTGGAGAAGCCGTGATGTGGCACATCAATCAATAAATCCTTGAATCTCTCCCAAGCTGCATGCAACGACTCGCCCTCGTCTTGGCGAAAGGAAACAATCCGGTTCCGTAGTTTGTTCGTTTTCTCAGGTGGAAAATATTTCTGCATAAACTGCTCCGCCAACTGATTCCAGGTCCTGATGGACCCGGCAGGAAGTGACATAAGCCAAGCTCTAGCTTTGTCACGTAATGAAAACGGAAACAACCTCAACCGAATTGCGTCCTCTGAAACACCAGTCATCCTAAATGTCGAACAAATAGCAAGAAAAGCAGCGATATGCCTCCCGGGATCCTCATGCTCACGTCCGTCGAACTGCACCGAATTCTGCAACATGTTAATAACACTAGATTTAATTTCAAAATTAGGTGCATCTATAGTGGGCTGAAGGATACTCGGCTCCAGGCCTGCCCTTCCGGGCTGATTTGTTTCATTCAATGGTCGGTCGTCGTCCGCCATGACGACTCTCTCCTCGTCCTCTAAGCTTTCGTCTTCAGAGATAATCACCGGCTCGTCAATTGCATTTGCAATGCGTTGTGCAACGACGAGTGACCTTTCGCGCAGCCTCCTACTTCTTCTAAGATTATGCGCTGGTTCGTCAGTCGGCTCAGCAATAGCGGGCGCGGGAGTTGAGGACATCAACCTGCAAACGAAAGACTGACACAATGAATATTTTATTAATAAAATAATGCCTTTTTTTTTTTTTTTTTTTTTTTTTTTGCTGAATAAAAGCAGAATATGTATAAATATGGGCTGTAAATTTTATAAAAATCCGAAAATGGGCCGAAATTTTTATAAAAATTAAAGCACCGAAAATAATCGAATCGGCTTGCACAAAAATGATTTTTAAGAGCCGAAAATCCAAAGAATATATGAATAAATAAATCCGGATTAGAACAAATAAATAGAATAAAAATTTACAAGTGTACAAAAGAATCACGAAAATGAATAAATTGAATTAAAAGCAAGAAATATTAACAAATAAATCAACAAATATATAATCACGAAAGTATACACAATTATTAACAAGTATATACACCGATAACACAATGACTCGGGTCGTTCCTAAAACTCGCCATTCCCCGGCAGCGGCGCCAAAAACTTGGTACATGCGTGACTATACATATTTTTACAATGAAATTACACACGAATTGGTTTTAAATTTATAAAAGTGATTATTACTTTTACATCAAAACACACACGAAAGGGCAAGTGTACCCCGTCATATATGTAGTAAAGTATCGGTAAGAACCAAGTATCGATCCACAGGAATGGGCGGAGAAATAATACTAGACCTTTGCCACTAAATTACCGGTAAAAACATAATTTGTTTTGGTTTTAATTAATCTAAAGTAAGCATAAATAAATATTTATCAAACATAGTAGATTATATATAAATAGCCTTGCTTAATACATAACCGCAGCATGTCAACTAAGTCAGTTTTGGCATTTAGAAACATTCGGTCAATTTTCCATTTCGAGACAATTAGTATCCCTTTCGGGAATCCTAACATGACAATCATTCGGAAAGTTAAAACGATAAACACACTTTAACCACCTAAAATTGTTCTTTAACGTGCAATTGATAAATGTCTATGAAGATCTCCTAAAAATAAGTTAGTCATCCGTTAGGAGTTTTCTAACCTCACTTAATCAAGGAAAGCAACACCGATAAACACAATGCAACCACCGAGACAAGCATAAACTAGATTAAATCACAACCGAGTTCATTTTACAAATCTTACACATAAATTCACCAAGATAGCAATTTTGGCCGAAACTACTAACTAAGCTAACAAATCATGGCAAGAATCCGTAACAACACCATCTAACCCGTTAGAGTCCTTCCGTGAGGGCAAGCTCTCTTGATTAATAATAATTGCATTTTATTAAACCACTAACCCGTTAGAGTATCATGGTGCCTACATTTTAACCAAGTTAAACTAGTTAACCAAATTAAAAGTTTACTAATACATGATTAAATAAGCTTCGTTTTGCAACTATCTTACCTAACCAAGCACCAATCATCCAACACAATTACTTATAATCAAGAAATCAATATCAATAACAAGGTTGCAAACTAATCATCAAAGATAGTCATAGAAAATACTTCAAAATGTCATTACAAACATAGATTAACATACTAATCAAGCAAGGGATTGTTGTGTTTTTGCCCAAAGGGCTTACATTAATACAATAATAATCAGTCTAAATGCTTGAAATGTAACAAAAGTATGGAAAGATTTGAGAAACCAAACCATAAACAAGCATAAGAATGAGAATCTGGATAGTAAATGAGCAAAACCGGGCAATGTGGCTTGAATCCGAGTGAAAGCAGCAGCCTTCGGAGCCTCAAAATCGCCTGCAGAGCTCCCAAAATGTCCAGAGTTACGTCTAAAATGCTTCTGTTCTGTTTAAATGGTTTTTCTGATCGGCACGGTCGTTCTTGGTTTGGCACGACCGTGCACTTTAAGCATTATTGGTGGTGGGCCACTATGACGTATGAAGTGACAGATCGTTGACTGGTCTTCGAACACGCACGGACGTGCGGCATTTGGCACGGGCGTTCCTTCCCGGCATTTGGTTTGCACGCCTGGTTCACTGGTCGTTCCACTCCGAGGTGTTTCTTTGGTCTCGGAACCGCACGACCGTTCCACATCCGGAACGACCGTGCCGTTTCGGATTGGCCTTCATAGCCTTGCACGCCTGGTGCACCGCCGGGACTTTCTTGTTTGTCGGATATGCACGGTCGTGTGGATGCCCGCATGACCGTGCCAAACGCCCAGGTCAGTTTTTCCACAGAATCTTCGCAGCTTTGTCGTTTTGTCCGGAAAGTCCTCGTTTTCGCTTTCATCTTGTCTGGTATGCAGTTTTAGGCCTGTAAACAAAAATGTAGATAAATAAGTATCCGAATGACGGTTTTACGGCCGAAAACGCATAAAATGGGGGTAAAACGGGGGACTAAAATATGTGTAAATTAGCGAATATCAATTGACGATCAAGAGCTGCCTGAACAGCGTTGTCAATCAGAGCCTTTAACTGTGCGCCTGTCAGATGCACTTGCGCATTATCATAGTCATCTTCGTTTGTATGGCTGTTCTCTCCATTGGGATCCGCCATTGTAACTTGTATCTGTTACAGAAGATAACAAAATTTTATTTAGAAGCTTATTATGGAATTGTCCTTTATGACAATTCGTTAACCATGGTAACAGAGACCATATCTGATTAACTTATTACTCACTTAGTTTTAGGATTTGAATATATCCTATTTTAGCTATAACAATAATATTGGCGGCGTAAAGCCTAATCACGAGGATGTTTTATAATATTAGCCGAGATTTCAGAGAATCAAAGGCATAGAGGTTTGAACCGTAGTTCTTTTACCCCTTTTCTGACAGGGAGTCATAGACCACCACTGTCTTTTGTCTTTAAGACAATTATTATGGCCCATAGGCACTACATCACAATTGGATGTTTCAATAAGGTTGGCCCGTAGGCACTACATCACTAATGGACGTTTTATAAATGATCATCTTTATTGATGATTTAACCCATGATTTATAAATCATTTATTTGGGTTTTGAAATCCCTTAAAGGATTATTGTATAAGAATGACGTGTGTGATTTTAACGAATCACATCTGCCATGATTGTTAATATGCTTACAGCGGTTAACAGGGAATCTGAATCTTTTAATTAGGTCGTACCATCTTGGCCAGATCTTAAAAGACACCAGGCTAGGTTTCACTCTTAAGATTCTTTATACATTAGGCAGATCCATTGAAAAGGAATGTTTTGATTTATTTCATATTTATAAAAATAAAACTCATAACATACATTCCATAATTTTCAAATACAACAACATATTGCCCTAAACGGGTCTTTAAAACAAGTACATACCTTTATAAAGGTTAAATAAAAGACAGGTCCATACAAAGACTAGTACATGACATGTGTCCTTGTAGGGATTAACGGATAAGTCCAAGAAGGACTAAAATACGATAAGTGTCCACGCAGGGACTTATTTCAGAAATAGAAATTACATTAGTACAACTATTAAGGGCTAGTGGTCACGTTTCTTCTTTTTGCCCTTAAATAGGTTCGCCAAGCCTTTGAGAAATCCTCGGTGGCTCTTTTTCTCTTCCTCAAACTCTCTCTCCACACGATCCAATCGGTGGAGTATCTCTTCATGCTCAGGAGGAGAGAAACGTGGTTGTGGTGCTGTCTGCGGCACTGGGGGGTCTAGGTGGTGCTGGATACTCATGAGCTGAGTAATCCGGTATTCCTAGATTTCCGTCTGGATAGCGGGCGTTATACCTTGCCGCTACCACATATGGGTCGCGCTCATAATTGTAGTTGTAATGAGCTTGCGACATTGGCTCGAACGGGTTATATGCCGTTGCGTACGGAGGTAATGGACGGTCATCCCCAAATGGTGGCGAAGATGGCGCAACTGGTGCGGAATTCGCCTCTTGTGCTGGGCTTGAAGGCCCTTCCTCAGGTACTGACGGATAGTGGCTACCACTTGAGTGGCGAGGGGTGCTGAAGTGAAAGTCCCCTCCTCGGGTAGACATCCGTGCGCCTGATCTTCTACGCCTTGGCGGATCTGGTATTACTGGTTGAGCCGGTGGTGGAGGCGGTGGCGTCACTGCCTCGAAACGTGGATCCTCGGAGGGATCTCGTGGATGTTGCTGCTGTTGCTGCGATGCTTGCTGAGATGGCGTGTAATACCACTCATGTTGATTAAATAGTGCCATGAAGCTATCTGGGCCCTGATAAGGTGTCCCATGAAATGAAGATCCATCAGAGATCTCTATTGGGTGCGTGGGCGTACCACGAGCTGGTTTTGTTGGATCCGTATCTTCGTCCATGTGATCTTCCGAGAAATGGTCTTGTGGTCCTAGCGGAACAAATCCAGCAGGTTCCTGAATGTAGTCAGCTGGATTAAACTGACCTCGGAAATATGGAGTAGGATCGTCAAAGGCACGGTGTGACACCGAGCGCTGCAGAGGTAGATAGGATGGCTGGGGATTGTTAGGATCATTTTCGGAATCTGGTCCGAAAGAGTGTCGGTAAGATGGCGTCGAGCTGTGAGAGGTCGAATGCCTCGCTGGCTCGAAGAGGTCTCTCCGTCTTCGTGGTTCTTCACTCCTTGTCATCGAAGGAGGTCTTGTACCTGACGGTCCAGCTTCGTGATCGTTGTGAGTAACGATCTCTCCTCTGCCTCTTCTTCCCCTTCCTCTTCCTCGGAATATTACAGGTGGCATTTTCCTGCTTCAAAACTTATTAAAAATCATAATGAAATAAAGACAAAAAGGAGTATTAATCCGAATTTGTCCTAAGTTATTGTCTAGACTCAAGTATGTGCAATTGTGTCATTGAGATTAAACACATTAGGATAGTGTTTAATTCACTCAATGTTGGCTCTGATACCAACCTGTCACACCCTGATTTCCACGTGTCTCACCGGTGGGCCCGGTGGGGGATTACCGTGACGTAGTTGGCAACAATATAGTCAAACCACACAATTATATAAATACACAGCGGAAGCATAAAGATAAATATAATTCAACCTTTTGAATGTAATATCAAGTGTATTACAGAAGTTGAATTGTATCCACAGGGGATCAAAAATAATAATAAAGTGTTGTTCAGTCAGATACAGCATCAAGCTTGCGAGACTATTCGTGATGCTAGGGAGCTATTACCAGCCGATTTACGTATAGTACCTGCACTTAATCTTTTTGGGAAAATACGTCAGTTTACACTGGTAAATACGTTCAACCGACACATTTGAAATTTTTTATTAAAATTTATTTGAATGCACAAGGCACAAACTCTTTTATAACTTGGGAAAATTATTAAAATCTTGTGAACGAATTACATGTTCCTTTTATGCGTTCAGTAGCCCGGATCCTGTCCGGGTTAAAGATCAATAGACACACCACATTGCGTAAAACCGTGGTGGGTAAACCAACGGCTACGTCTTTTAATAATAATGTCGACATAATATACCGGGTGTACGCCTACACCGGGATGTCGAGGTCGTGGCCATTACTTCGAATGATGCCAAGGATATCCGGGACATGGTCATTAACCCCCAAAGGCTTTTAAGTAACAAGACTGTTTAAATAAGCCGATCATATTATTCAATTAACCACCTCAGCGATGGAAGATATGATGCTCAATCAAGCGGTATTAATATACCGTATCCCAAGCCCGTATAAGGGAAAATAAGTTAAAAGTATTTATCTTTGCAAGTATATTCCTTAATAGATTACGTCACAGATAGCTTTTACTGGGGCTCCTATTCTGGAACGAAGGTTTTAATTAACCTATTAGAATCCTAACGGGTCTTTATATTAGCCGTAGCCTAGACCGGTTGGTTTCAAAAGATAGATATGGTTTAATCGCGCGAAAAGGCAAAAACCGAGAATGGAGTGTGATTCTGACCCAACAAGTTCAGAGACTTGTTTTATATGGGTTTAAGGTTCACACTCTGGATTTTGGGGTCAAAATAATATGGTTTGACCCATATCGGCTAATTTATGTAAACTAGTTACGTAAGCCGAACCGTGCGCGCAATAGGCGCAACGGATAACTGTGGGAGTCCTACGCTCGTTTTGTAAGTTAATATGCCTTAAAGAGGTTGTGGTATCAGTAGGATACCGTCCGTGATGCCCGTAACGAGTTTAGGTGAATATATCGCCCCGTAGGGGTTTTCCGGTCATTTTAAAGACTTTTAAAGAGCTTTTCGAGTTCTACAGGAAATCTGAGTTTCCCGAACGGTTTATAAAGTTTAAAATACTTTATTTATTATTTAAAATCAGTAGCAGCTGGAATCGGGTCAATAGACCTTGTAGAACTCAAGTTTTGGCCGAAAAGGACATATTCGGTATTTACCGAACCGTAGCCATAACCGCAGGTTATGAGCAAGGTAAAAATTATTAAAAATCTTTAAAATTCCGAAAATATTATTTTACAACAGTGGGTAAAAGTTTTGGTGATGAAATCTTGGTTTAGATAGGCGTTATGCTAATTGCGCCGTTTATTACAAAAGTTTACTTTAATTGCGCTTTTTAGCATAACTCTCATTCTAAACCTCGGATTGACGTGAAACTTTAAGGACATGCTTATAATTTAGTAAGCAAGGTTATGGTCTGTTCACGGGTCCGAAATACTCGTTTTATTTTAAAAAGGGCGTTACGGTCAACTTTTAGGCGATTAACGGAAATGCGTAAAAGACTCGGACAACCAATGAACCGGTCACAGAGGTTTATACCATCATGTAACCTGGTCCTAAGAGATTCCTAAGGCATATCTATACCTCACTAAAATGGGTCAGAACTGAAGTCAAAGCAAAAGTCAAACTTTTGCGACATTCGGCTCCGAACCGGGTCAATATAGCAAATGGTCGATTCAAACGAGCGTAGACAAGTTTATATACTTAATATCATGTTTTATGATCATCAAAACAAGTTTCATAGCATATACATTACAGATTATGCAAGATTCGCAAAAACGGCTTTCTGTTGACTTTTTTAGTAGGCGTTTGACTCGACATTTGAACTAGTTAGAGTGGTGATCAGAGGGAACCCTTTTAGGGGTTTATTACCCACATAAATACCAACTCATAACTACTTTTGATCCGTCATAAGACTGAGCCATTACGGATTTATTTTGAAGTCAAACCGTAGTTACGACGGGTTGGTTTTTTTTAGCTATATTACTAAGTAAAATTAAACCACAAAGGATCTAAACGACTTACAGAAGCTTAGGCTTGCTTAGAGAACAAAGAAGAAGGTTTGAAAGCTCCAAGAATGATCAGAGAAGGTGTTTTGAGTTGTGATGAAACTTATGCACACAATGGTTCTATTTATTGTGTTCAAAGTGTCTCTAGATCATTACACCATAGTCTACAAGTGACCATGGATGATGGGCAGGTGGCCTAGAGTGTTATGGGTCGAGTAGGGGGCACCCATGACCCTGAGAAACCCATTCCTACATGTTTTACCGCTTTGAACAGCCAACAGCCAACTTTCTGTCGCTGGGCATCGCTTACGGACCGTATGGCTTAGGCCTTGCGGTCCGTAAGTCATAGGCGGATCTGATGCAATCATGCGCTCCCTTACGGTCCGTAAGGGTTGACCTTTACGGTCCGTAAGGGGTTAAGAAACAATCTTTTTGAAATGATTACTAAATCTCAGTAATTAATAACGAATCTTTGGTAATTAATAACCTGACCTTTCGGGCTTGAAGGGGTAACTTTGCGATATGGCCCTCGATTAATTACAATTAAGGACCTCGCGTTATTTACCCGCATCGTTAAGCCCCTGTTTAGTTTACTTATTATGCGGAAGACTTTAAATTATATTATTGACGCTTTTAACCCTTCTCATACGAATTTGATCATAACTTTCTCGTTCTAAAACGGAACTTCGCGAAATTTATATATTGCATTCTAGTGAGTGTATTATACTATTACAAAGCCTTGGGTACGTTAAAGGGTCACTCAGAGGTATAATTAAACATGTCGACACAGTTAACCCCTGCAACTTGTAATCTCCCACTTTCTTCCGCGTTTCGCTTCCGTACGATCCATGATTTATTCGTTTGAAGATACACACATCATTTAGGGTTACTATACAGTATATTTACCCTTGTTTGACATTTATAACCCTCGAATTTACATACTTTCAAGGTTTGTCAAAATTAGTCCTTTATTTAATATCAATGCCACGTGTAAACAAATGACACGTGTTGACACATCATTGGACACAAAAATTCGAGGTGTTACATGAACCGCTACCGATACCGAAAACGCCAAAAAGTTGGTATGGATTCGGTACCGAAAATAATTCGGTACTGGAAATTCGATACCTGGTACCGATACCCGGTAACAGATACTTATCCCTACTTCAAACTACCGAAGTTAGATTATTGTTATATTTTTGTTATTTCTCTCCTAACGGAAAGTTAGATAATTTGTATTTCCATTAATTTATCTCAATCTTTGTAGCTTATTTTTTATGCCGTAATAACATTCTTTAAAAATTAATCTCTCACAAAAAGTTATATATGTATATATGTATGTGAAGATACATATCCGAGTATGGACCTTCCTCATATAGGCCGGACAAGATCATAACCGGACAAACATCCCAGAGACCTCTGTTCCTCAGACTCCTGCGGACGGACCAATAGTAAGTGCGTCCTGCCGGATGACGTCATCATGATTGACTAATATAAATACCCCATCAAGTACAAGCCAAGTACGATTTCCGGAACCTTCATCCTACTTTCTCTCTTTATCAAATACTTATCCTCACGTCGGAGGGTGGTTGCAGAGGGGCCCTCCCATCTCTACGGCGAGCCTAACGGTTTATTCTTTTGTAGGTCCAGGTCCTCGATCCTCCACCAAGATTCAAACTCAGATCTCAGGCTTTGGCTTCAGATTTTGGATCTTCAATTGGCGCCATCCGATTTAACAGCTCACCGTCCTTCAATTAGTGAATTTCTTGAACAACGAAATGACTGATCTATGGCAGCCCCAGGTTCCTTGAATTTGGGATCCACTGCTGCTAGTTCACAAACTACAGCTCCGACAAACGTCAATTCTATGGTTTCAGCTCCTTTGAACTCAGGACCAGGAATAACGTTACCATTCATACTAATGCCAACTTCACAAGTGTCGGAATTCAATGCAGAGTTCCTCTCCAAAAATGCCAGTCTCTTACGACGGTTGAAAGCTCAGCAAGCTAGAGATGAGCGGATCCTCAGTTTACGAACCAGGCTCTTTCAGGATTAAACACCGGTAAGGACTATGGGTCCTACGACATTTGCCTCTCCTACTTTCTCCACAATTGTTACTCCGATAGGAGAAGCTTATAACAATTATTATATGCAGGGTTCTACAGGACCATCTCCAGCAGTCATGATACGAACGGATCCTCAAGTAGGCATAACCAACGATCAGGAACTCACAAAGCCGTACCATCCGGCATCAATGACAGGAAAATCAAAATTCAGTGCTCGCATCGTCCATGCCAAGCTTCCACCGAAGCTTAAAATGCCATCCACAATGAAAAATTATGATGGCCCCACAGACCCGGACGATCACATGTTCGACTTCGACGGAGCTACGCGAGTCGAACAACGGTCGATGCCAGCCTGGTACTTCATGTTCGCACATACCTTAACCGAAGCAGCACGTGTATGGTTCGATGCATTGAATGAAGGAGAAATCAACGATTTCGAGGAGTTCCGGAGGTTATTTCTCCAGAATTTTAGTCAAAAAAGGCATTATTCCAAAGAAGTTACTGAGGTGCACAATATCCGAAGGAAAGACGGAGAGTCTCTCGACAATTTCATAGAAAGGTCCCATTGAGAGAGTATGCAGATCAGTGGAGTAGTCGATCAACTGAGAGTCTCCGGCTTCTGTCATGGAGTCTGGAACAATCAGTTGGTTGAAATGTTGCATGAAAACCTCCCAAAGACGATGGACGTATTAATGGAACGTGCTCGAGCATTTGCCCGGGGAAAAAATGCTTGCAATGCGGCAGCCGAAACAGAGCAGAAAATGTCCTCTTGGAAGAAAAACGGAGGATCTGTCTTCAACAAGACTCCAGTAGGACAAAGGGGACGAACGCACCCCTATAGCAGAAACGACAGATCCCAATGGGGAAGAAGCTATAACGCAAGGTTCTATAACCTATCGGATCTCTCCAAAACTCCTAGTGAAATCCTCAGTACCGATGGAGCAAGCTTCCCCACACCTCCGAAACTTGGGAATGCAGGTGACAAAAATTCCAAAAAATATTGTGACTACCACCGAGCAAGAGGTCACAACACCGACGATTGCTGGTCCTGGAAGCAGGAGATTGAAAAAGCTGTTAGCTCCGGAAAAGTGTCACATCTGGTGAAGGAAGTTAAGGAAGGCAAATCTATCACCGCTCCGATTTATAACCCAAACAATCAGCCCGGAATTTGCATGATAAGGAGGATAAACAGTCAGGGCATCAAACGGACTAGTCACCATCTGGCCGCTTGGATGCACCAACCAATTGCCTTCCCTCCCATAACTTCAGGAGAAATCAAGGACGAACCCATCATTGTGTCTGCAGTCATTGCGGGACACAAAGTTCGGCGAATCTATGTGGATAGTGGAAGTGCCTCCGAGATCATGTACCAACACTGTTTCCAACAGCTGGCGCCGCAAACCAAGGCAAAGCTAATTCAGGTGTCCATGCCATTGGTTAGTTTCTCCGGAGAAGTGGTCCAGCCAATTGGGCAGATGTCACACCCTCAATTTCAACTTGCAGGGTTTTACCGTGAGGCGCGTGACAAACCAGGATTACAGACACTAGTCATATAGAATGACCTCTATATGATAAAAGATACCTTTCAAAATAAAAACCAACTAAAGTAATCAAAGTGCGGTAAGTAAATGCGGAAGCCCAAAGATAACAATTGTAAAGGAGCGCCAAAACAAATGCCCATACCAAAAGATTGTCTAAAATGAATAACTCGATAAAATAGTTTTGCCATGGTTCACCTAATTCCTGAAGCTAGTTTCCTGAGAAAAATATGTAAGAAAAAAGTGTCAACATAAAGAAGAGTGAGTTCACAGGTTTAATAAGTTAATAGTTTAACTAGTTCAAAAGTTCACTCCTTATTCCTAACCAGGAATAATAAAGTTGTATTGATAAAAAGTTTCATGTTATTATATATGTAGCGAACCTAAGCTATCTCACATAATAGTTCATGACTGAAGCTGACTGTTGTGCCTCTGAGCGTCAGGTCTATCACCGACCATAACGTGAGTTAGGCCAAATTCTACACACGTTGACCATAACCGATCAACTAGCGCGGGTGGGGCTTGTCGGGCCCAGTACTACTACTCAAAATTTTCCCGCTATAAATACCATACTAATGGTCCGTGAGGTGTTGAGGACTTCCTATGATAATATTTTCTACTTAGTGACCATAACCGTATGTAACATAAACTAGATTATCGGTTTTAACAACGTTATTCTACGATAACTGAAGGGGTAAGGTCCCAAAAACCTCGCGAGGCGTATTGGACCATACCATACCTTCATCACAACAAACCTTCTCTAAGAGAACCTTGCATAGCCGCGCACTGGTTCTAAAGAAAGAACTTAAGGAAACAACGTTCAACACATGTGCGCCGAGGAAATCAATAGCGTATCCTTACGCAAGTCCCCATACAACAGAACAGTTAGGACAAAGTCCTAACAATGTCTCCGCTTGAATTTCACCCAAACTTCGACAAAAAGTAACCTTTCTGTTATAACAGAATTAACATGGAGCCGAGGCATAGGGGATTACAGCTGTAAGCTTTCTAGAAGACTCCATCGTGCACCACCATTCGGTTATAACCGAATGTCCACGTGGCATCATCCGGATTATTCCTCACGGTCACGATGATGGCACTAAATTGAAGGAAGATCCACACTTGCCCACTTTCCACGTGGCATCTCCCTGACCGTTGATCATGACCACGATCCGTGTGCACACACGTCCGTTAGCGATTAACGGAGGAGAAAATAACCGCTAACGAAAATTACTTTCCGTTATCTCTCATGTCAACAAACTTTTCCGCCCAAAATTCGGTTATAAATAAGGCAATTCAGGTATCATTTCTCAAGTTACTTTCACTTCACTTTACTTTTACTTCTTCTTCTCCATCAAAACCTGTACTTATTCTCACGCTAGAGGGTGGTCACGGAGAGAACCCCCATTCTCCCCGTGGAGAGTCTAACGGCTGTTTGTTTTGCAGTTATTATTCGAAGTAGAAGATCATTCACCCCTGAATCAGACAAGAAGACCTAACCCTTTTTATGCAGATTCAAACCCCCTGGTTCAATTGTTTCCGATCGATTAAACCAGTGTTTATTCATTGGCGCCCACCGATTTCTCAGTTTTTATTCACATCTTCTCGTTTCAATTCGTTGCTCGTCAATCTCTGTTTTCCATGGCAGAGAATTCATCAATTCACCCAACAAATCCTCGATCCGAAAACAAGGGTAATCCAACCCAAGTTATTTAGATCGACGGAATCATGGGAAAAACAGCTAGTAGCAGAAATGACCTTGAGGAAAAAAGCCTTGTTGCCTCTGAAATGCAATCAGGAGCTCAAAATCGCCCATATCTACTTTTGGAGAAAACTCCAGAGTATTGGTTCACCAAATTCCAGAATACCATGAACGAAATTTTTGCACCAAATTCCAGATCTGAGTTGTTGCAAAACAGATCTAATGATCAAGACGAGTGAGGGTACAAGAGAAGAATCAGCACCACAACGTTGGACCCACAATCAATACATCAGTGGGGGCATCCAATATAGTAGCCAAGGATATCTGGAATCATCCAGATATATAAAACAAAATCCGGAAGATAACAAGGTACAATAGATAAGCATGGTACAAGGAGGACCTTCACGAAGACCGCACAAACGAAGCCACAATCAACACTGGCGAGAACAGCAAGTAGTCTTCCA
Source organism: Helianthus annuus (assembly GCF_002127325.2). Lineage (NCBI taxonomy): Eukaryota > Viridiplantae > Streptophyta > Magnoliopsida > Asterales > Asteraceae > Helianthus > Helianthus annuus. The sequence continues at coordinate 711,919 of NC_035437.2, forward strand.
TGTCGTTCCAGGGGGTCCTCAAGAAGAACGCCCGGTAATCATCACCAGTATCTTCGACCATTATCGCACTGATTATATGTTTATAGATCCAGGAAGTTCTATGAATATAATTTACGAGCAGTGCTTTAAGCAGTTAGACCTAGAGGATAAAGCGCGCTTAAAACCAGTCGATTTTCCTCTCATTGGTTTATGCAATGAAGCCTTTTTTTCGTTAGGTCAAATTTCCTTCCCCCGTAACCCTCTCCGATGGGGAGCACTCACGCACTGTCACAGTCAATTTTATGGTTATGCCAGCAACATCGCGCCACGATGTATTATTGGGGAGACGGTCACAGTGAGAGTTCAGCATGATTACCTCCATACCACACGCTGCTTGTGGTTTCCTGACGGAAACCGGAGTAGCAATTTTATATTCAAGCAAAGAAGTGATGTACGTGGATGATGAACCACCAACAAAGGTTGCCAAACCTTCACCGATAAATGAACCAGAAAAGTGGGCCCTCAACGAGGAATATCCGGAACAAACCATTTTGTTAGGACATGCCATTTCACTGGCAATCCGTACAAAGTTAAAAGAACTCCTATCTAACAACATGGACATCTTCGCTTGGTCCCTGACGGACATGACTGGAGTACCAAGAGATATCGCACAACATTGCTTAAATATCCGACCCTCTGCGGAACCGGTCGTGCAAGGAAGGCGCAGTCTCAGCATAGAAAAGCAGACGCAATGAGCGAACAAGTAACCAAATTACTTCAATCTGGAATCTTGCACGAAGTACAATATCAAACCTGGGTAGCCAATCCTGTAATGGTACAGAAGCACAACGGTGGGTGGCACGTGTGTGTCGATTTCAAAGATCTCAACAAGGCCTGCCTAAAAGACTGTTACGCCCTCCCTGAAATTGACAAGAAAGTCGATTCTTTAGCATCCTTCCGCTGGAAGTGTTTCTTAGACTGCTATCAAGGTTACCATTAAGTGCAAATGAAGAAGGAAGACGAAGACAAAACGACCTTCCGCACAGACAGAGGTATTTTTTGCTACACAAAAATGCCTTTTGGTCTCCGCAACGCGGGGGCTACTTACCAACGATTGATGGATATAGTCTTTGGAGAAGACATTGGCGTAACAGTAGAAGTTTATATGGAAGATCTCATTATCATGAGCCAAGAAGAAGAGTCTATGCTTGCAAACATTCAACGCACCTTTGACTCCCGGCGCAACGTTAACCTGAAGCTGAATCCAATAAAATGCTCTTTCAGAATGGAGGAAGAAAAATTTCTAGGGTTCATAGTAACCAAAGACGGCTTCAAAGTCAACCCAGAGAAAGTAGAAGCCATTCAGCTAATGCCATCACCAACATCAGTTAAAGAGATGCAACGTCTCCCTGGTCGATTAGTAGCACTCAACAGATTTTTGGCAAACCACGCCGCAAAATCATATCCATTCATCAGTACGCTGCGCAACTGCATCAAAAAGAGTCATTTGCAGTGGACCCCAGAAGCAGAAAAAGCCTTCCAACAAATGAAAGAATGTCTGACACAGTTACCAACCTTAACAGCACCACAAAAAGATGAGCTACTGATCCTATATCTCTCCGCAGCAGAAGTAGCAGTCGACGCGGTACTAATGGTTGAAAGAGACGAGGTTCAAACCCCGATATACTACATCAGCAAAATGTTAACCAGACCAGAGACGCGCTATTCTATAATGGAGAAACTCGTTCTTGCATTGGTCCACGCGTCAAGCAGACTACGACGATATTTTTCTGGCCATGTTATCACCGTCCTTGCAAACTATCATCTAGGACAAATTTTGTCCAAACCAGATGTAGCGGGAAGGTTTGCCAAGTGGGCTATCGAATTTGGTGGGTACAACATCTTATACAAACCCCGACCAGCTATTAAGGGGCAAGTCTTGGCGGACTTCATCACCGAGGTCCCCATCGACAAAATCCTGGAGTGCGAAGCAATAGAGAATCCTACCCCACTCTTCGACGATAGGGTATGGACATTACATACAGATGGCGCTTCAAACGATGACGACGCGGGCGCAGGCCTTCCCCTAGTTAGCCCTGACAACCACGAACTCACATACGCAATTCGTCTGGATTTTAAAAGTACTAACAACGAGGCAGAGTACGAAGCGTTCCTCACAGGCCTCCGCCTGGTGCTCAAGATGGGAGCAAAGAACCTCGAAGCGCACATCGATTCCAAATTAGTAGCTTAACAAGTCAACGGTCATTACGACGCTAAAGGTGAAGCCATGGCTCTATATTTGGAACAAGCAAGAATCCTTATCAAACAACTTCAAACCTTCAAAATAGTCCACATCAACAGAAGCGAAAACAAACACGCAGATGGATTGAGCAAATTGGCCGCTACAAGTTTCAAACACCTCGCAAAAGAAGTCCGTATCGTGGTATTATCTAACCCATCTGTTCCATTAAGGCAAGTAAACATCATAGAAGTTGGAAATCCATCTTGGATGTCCCCAATCATTACATACTTGCAACATGGAATCCTCCCAGGGGGGAAGGCAGAGGACAGGAAAATTCAGCACAAGGCATTAAATTACGAAATGGCAGATGGTATCTTATACCGCAAATCATTCATGGGTCCTCTTCTACGCTGCGTAGATAAGACCGATGCACAATATTTAGTCCACGAAATACATGAGGGACTATGCGGAATCCACACAGGACCGCGCATGGTGGTGGAAAAGATCATGAATGCGGGCTATTATTGGCCAGGTATGCATGTAGATACAGTGGAATTGTTGCGCAAATGCGCGACATATCAGCGCCATGCCCCAAAAACGCTACGCCTCAAGAACCCTCTAGTCCCAGTCACCTCAGCTTGGCCTTTTCAGCAATGGGGCATCGACCTCGTCGGTCCTTTTCCTGATGCGCCCGACGCAGTCAAGTTTATCGTGGTAGCAGTAGACTACTTTACCAAATGGGTAGAGGCAAAGGCTCTCGCGTCGACAACAACAATGGTGATCCGCAAGTTCATCTGGGAACACATTATTTGCCGATTTGGGTTACCATATACATCATTTTTGATGATGGTACAAACTTTGCGTCAGAAGACCTACAAAAATGGTTTAAAGAAATGAACATTGAACACAGCTTCGCCTCTGTGGCACACCCACAAGCGAATGGGCAAGTTGAAAGCGTGAACAAACAAATAGTGGATGGTATAAAAGCAAGGCTGGGGACCGCAAACAGGGGGTGGTGGACGAACTCCCTAGCATTTTATGGGCTCACCGCACCATGCCAAAAACCAGTACAGGCGAGACTCCATTCAGTCTCGTCTATGTTTCAGAAGCGGTAATTCCAGCAGAGGTCGGCCTCCCATCACCACGTATGATCGCCATGGAAAAGCAAGACAATGAGATAAGGGTCCGGAAACATGGCCAACACCTCCAAAGGGGTATGCAGTGCTTCACCGTACCACTTGAGAGGATGAGGGTCAATAATCCAGGGGTTTTCACCCTTACCATCACCAACAATAGGAGTACTCATTTGGGCATCAACTAGAATTACAGAAGGTCGTCCACTGTGACGCCGTTTATATACCACAGAACACCGTCCCCTCCGGTCAAACGGAAAAGATTGAATCAGGACATTAGCGGCCAGTCGAGTAACCCCTTCGCCATTATCATCTCTAGTACGAAGAGAGGCATAATTTTCTCCTGTATACAAGTGAGGAACAATTTCGAGAAATCCTTTATGTCCAGCAACCTCTTCTGATGACAGACCTCCAAGAAGAAGCAAAGCTTCAGCAGCTTCAAAGGTCTTCAAAATTTCAGATACCCTTCGTGAAAGGTATTTTCGCCTGGCTCTCATATTTACCCAATCCGGTAAAATGATAGTAACAACATATATACATATATATAAAAAGCTAAAACGAGATCACGTCAGCGTAATTAAAGCGATATGAAAGAAATCATCATGATTACTGTCAAATCACCATTTTCTGAAACAGGCGGCGCCACAGTAATCATCGATTTTATCAAATAATTTCTGACAAGCGTTAGACATCTGCACACATCCCCCCAATCTACAGTTTCAACAGGGGAGTGATCGGTCAAACACCTATTCACCTCCCAGCCAACAGTCCACGTCACACCAAAGCACTTTTCACCCACCAAAGGTCAAGTTCCTCAAAATTAAAATCATGAGCAAAAAGAGTATCTTCTCCAAGAAGATTCTCCATTTTTTCGCGCCAAAAAAATCCATACAACAAAAAACAACCATCTCTTATAGTCCAGTGCTCCACTTATTTGCATAAGAGCAACATTGGACTGGGGGGACTTGAAGGGGTAAGGTCCCAAAAACCTCGCGCAGGCGTATTGGACCATACCATACCTTCATCACAACAAACCTTCTCTAAGAGAACCTTGCGCGGCCGCGCACTGGTTCTAAAGAAAGAACTTAAGGAAACAACGTTCAACACATGTGCGCCGAGGAAATCAATAGCATATCCTTACGCAAGTCCCTATACAACAGAACAGTTAGGACAAAGTCCTAACAATGTCTCCGCATGAATTTCACCCAAACTTGGACATGTCACACCCCAACCGATGGCGGAAACATCGGGATGAGACGAAGTGTGTAGATTGCTCGAGACTTTATAACGCTTATGTGTGTCAAGTATTGAATGTTTACATTTTACATGGTTTGATCTAGAACATAACAAATTTAAAATAAATAATGCACAATAAGTATTCAAATAATTATATCATTTCATTAATAATGAATCATTACAAGTATTGGAACCAAAATACAATAAGACTGAAAGTAAATTACAATACAACGAGCAACAAAGTTTAAATGCGTTTCTAGGCAATCCTACTGGATTCATCTGTCACAATCCTGCAACATGTATTAAAAGCATGGATCAGTACAAAAGCACTGGCGAGCATACAAGTTTGAATATAATTATAAGTATAAAAGTTTGTCTCAATTCCACATGGCATTCTACATTCAAGTTGAATGAGCATACATAAAAAACTTACGCATAGCAAATAGTATATAATTAAAGTCCTTAACTAGCATGCATAACAACCTAAGCATAACAATATCATAAATTACAAGTTGGAATTCACAAGCATAAACAACCAAAGCATAACAATGAACGTGTTTGATGGTTTGAGTATTTAATTATAATCGATTGCGTAAAGTGGATTTGTATACATGTTGCACCCAAAAATGCTTTAAAGCGTAAAAAGGGTCGAGTATGCTCACATTGATTGCATTTGAAGATTCCTTGTGAAATAACGCCCGAGTAAAAGATTGGGAAAACCCGAGCGCACGAGAGTGATTATCCGAACATGATGAAAAACAGTTTCTGTCGACCTCCGTACGGCTCCTGCGAAGCTTCGAACTCGGCGACATTGGTTCCTCCCCGGTGGCGAGTAGCTTTCTCCGACAAGGTTCAAAGGTATTTGAAAAGTGTTGTGGTGGTGTAACAAAATCCTTAGTAAACTTAAACCACCATTGTGTTCTTCACATGATGGTTTCATATGATGAACAACAGTTGAAGCGTTCTTTTTTTAACAAACCAAAACCGAAACAAAACTGACCGTAACTTGAATCGAGCGAAATCAAAATGAAACCTGGTCTCCAAACTAACCTGAAGGGAGGCTCGAACTGGAACTGGACTGAAACAACGTCGACCGGAGCTCGAACCAGCTCTGAATCACCGGAACTGACGCCGTTCGTCACCACCTCCGTTTGTCTGAACCATGCTGCCTAATTCACGCCGTCGCCTGCGACGGCGCTTCCTTTGCTGTCGACCATCTGTGTTCAACGGGAGAGTAGGAAGGGTTGTCGGATTACGAACTGGAGAAGACGAAGGGAATGGGGTGCGGCTGGATTGAGTGTGTCGTCGGAAGTGGCCCCCGTTGCCAGAGCCGGCTGTATTTCAGACGAGAGAGGGATGGAAGATGATGATGTTTGTTTATGTTTTATCTAATCTGTGGCTTTTGTGTGTAACGGGTGAAAGCATCAGGAGGATTTAGGGTTACTAGTTATATATATTCATAGGGTTCATTTAGTTAGTGGGCTTTGGGCTTGGGCCCAAGGCCCACAAGCCTATCTCGTGTGTTTAAGCAGCCCGAAAGTTTCTACGAACTTGTTTTCGAAACCCGGTCATCGTAGAGCGTTGTATTATATTATTTTAGGGTTGAAAATACGTCGAGTAGGGTCGTTAGTTGACGTTGGGCGCGTAATTGCAAACCTGATAAGTATCGGTGTGTGACACCTGTGTCACCGCGACCATCAAACAAATACCAAGCCGATGAAATATCGTATTTCATACTTGGGATCTTGTATAAATATGTGTATCTATTGCACATATCAATTCTGGTTCAATTTCAAACTTTACATCGCTTTCTAGAGAATTATACGCAACCTGGTGTTAAACAAGTTAATTCGCTTACAGGGACTAAATTTGACAAACTGCGAAAGTATGCCAATTTGAACTGTAACGAACATTCCGGAACATGTCCATCAGTTAAACATACCATAAATATCCCTTACATAGCTTAGAAATAGGCTTTGAGGGGTTTGGTATGCTAAAACAAACTTTTGGGTCATTCAGGGGCTAAAAGTGTCAAAAAGTGCACAAGTTTGCACTTTTGCGCATAACTTACGTTCTGAATACATCCGGACATCCAAAAATTTATGTAAGCATCCTTATATTATGCCCAAGTGTATGGCATGAGAAAAATCCGTTCGTCGCGCAATTTGGATCGTCTTTTGCGCATATGCGCATTCCGTCGTAATTAACCGAACATCGCGACCGTACGGCCAAACGAACCGACATCCGACATATTTTTGAGCACATTTTAAGTTCCCTATACTTTACCTTCATTTTAGAGCTTTGAAATGGGGTTAACAGGGATTAAACGTGCCAAAAACGCATCAAATACCAAGTTGTAGTGCTGCAGGGACCAAAACTGCAATTCTGCCAAACTAGGGGCTTACGGACCGTAAGCCATAAGCCATACGGTCCGTAAGGAGTCCCCAGTACAGCAGAACCCACATTAAATGATGATTGGCTCTTCAAGTTTCGAAAGGCCAAATGGCCCTTGTCTCTTCCAGCAAATGAGGGGCAACCTCTGACTTACCACAACATTGTGACAAGTGGACGGACAAGATCGTGGCACGAAATCCAAGAAACGATCCTAACGGTTCCACTTTTCCTATAAATACCCCCCCATTTTGCTCAAAACCCACACAATCTGATCTTAAGGCTCTAAGTTGGAACCATTGTTTCATACCTGAGCCATTTCGGTCTAGATTAGCATTCGGGGACCCTCCGTAAGTGTTCTTTCGTTCTTTTATTCGCTTTTCGAGTCCGAAAGTCGACGTTTTGTTGACTTTCTGCATTGACCAGCTTATGGTCGATGCCAAGTTCATGGAACTTCATAACGTGAGCGTGATCACGATGGTTATAGTCCGTAGTGACTATACCTACCGATCACCACGTTATCTAGGCTCAGTGACGAGTCGTAGTTTCGGCCAAAATGTGCATTCTTGCATATTTTGTAACCAAACTACTCGTGGGCATCAAAGCCGTTTGTTTTGATGTCAAACCTGTTTTCAAACTTAGTTAAGCATGTTCTAACATGCTTAGCTCGTCACTTTTAGTTTAGTGCTTATATAGGGTCGTAAGGTAAGCGATCTAAACCATCGCTTATACCTTCGAACCCACCCATTTGGTCGATCATTAGGATCCGACAAAACACATTAGGTGACCATAGCTATAACCTTCCGAGGTTATACCTTGTGGTCACGATGTTCGGCGTTCCAAACGCGTTCTACGCGAACGACGCGTAAGGTAGCATAAGCTACCTAAACGGGTCGCGATGGGTCGCAGGCACTTAGTTTAGGTTTCATTTTAGTATGTAGGCTTTGTTAAACCATATTACACGAGTCTCCATACTCGTTTGGTTTACAAACCCGCATACTATCCGATCCTTCCGATTTGGTCCGGTATATTAACATAGCTACCTGTTAGGTGCCGTTTGATATCCCGTGATCTTTAGCATTATCTGGTTATTATACAAGAACTCCAAAGCAATCTCAGGTGAGTACATAGAACCCCATCTTTTAAATGCTTTCGAGGTGTCAATGTGAGTACATTGAACCCCTCTTTTACTGTTTTCCAAACTGTTTTGGGGTGAAACACATGTGCCTACTTGTTACTTTCATGCTTTCCGGTTTTCACATCATATACTTGCTATGTTCGATAGTACATATATAGTACATGATTTCATTGTGTTCATGCTACGTACACCCATTGTGTGCATACGTAGTACATTGTTTCACATTGCATTTCTGTTGCATATGCTCATCCAGCATATGAACACATTATACTACATTTTGAACCGTTGTGACCATTTGACTATGTGAACCGTCTAAACCCGTTTGATTATATGAACCGTTTGTAACCATTGAACCGTGTGAACCAGTTGTAACCGTTGACATGATTTACATTTGACAATAGACATTTGACTATACATGAACATTTCTACAATTGCTAAACATTTCAACTTGATGGGTTGGTTTGAGTAAGTGATTAAGTAACGAGGCGTGTGTAATATGATACAAGCATGGTGGATATGCCACTGGTACCTCCTATATATAAGTGTTTGTATGGTATTACACATCGTAGCGTTATTTGAATCATTTCAATTTGAGACATATGACATCTTATACAAATAACACACTTTTCACGAGACATTGTTTTACAAACAACTTATCTTATACAAACTCATTTTACATGGTTATCCGTTTAACCATACAGTGTTCTCTTATTTATACATATCATTTGATCTTACCGTTTTTCAAATGATTTACAAGAAAAAGCAAAATACGGGGTTCATGACTAAACATTTTCTCAAACATAAGTCATGAATTCCGTTTTCACAAAACCAATGTATCTCACAGGCATTTTTATGCTGACGTACCTATTTTCACATGTGTTTTCAAGAGACGATGCGTAGTATTTATCAAGACATACATAGGCGGACCTGTGCCTTAGTAACTTAAAACGAGACAAGAACTAGTTAGTTTATGTTATGTATTCTTTGGTTCTTGTTTAAAGCAATGTAAACTTTCATGTTTGATAAATAAAACGAAACTTCAATTGCCATGGATTTGAAACAATTGATTCTGTTACAACACTCCCCGACGTTTCCGCCACGATTTGTATGTTCTTCGTGGTCGGGGTGTGACAGAAAAGTTGGTATCAGAGCCAATGGTTATAGGGAATTAGGTTATTAGTAATGCTTTGACCTAGTCTATAACCTTCCTAGGACCCTAACGCGAGTTTACTTGCGTTTAGTCATAAAACAATACTGTCGCCTATCCTTAGGCGACGACCACAACAACAGCATAAATTTCAAAACCGCTTTGAAAACTAATCATCTGTTCTAGGATGATTGATTACTAGGTTTTGAACCCTCTATTGTCAGGTTTTGAACCCTCTTTTGGTTTTGAACCCCTTTGAGTTTTCAAAACTCTCATCAAAGTTTTGGGTCCTAAATAGTGTGAACACGTGCAAACTGGAAGAGTGGATGCCTGTACCCTGGGTTTTCTGTCTAAGGTTAGAGTGTTCGTACAAATCCACATAATCGGACCAGTCACTCTTACCTGGGAACTCTTGGGGTGAGTGTCCACTTATAGGCGAGCATGTCTTCGCGATACACTATGAGGATCTAATTGCTTTGATTCAGCCTTGATGTTGTTTGTTTGCTTCATGATTCAAACAAGTGACTATCAACCGTGATTATGGTCAGTGATTGTAACATCCTATTCTTACCCAATACCGTTTTATTTGTTTCCTTTCATGTTTTCCTCTTTTAGAATGCCTCCTCGACGCGAACACCAGATAGCAACTGCCGAGCTGGCAGAAATTATTGCGCAGCAGATGGCTGCTCAATTCCCAAATCTCTTTGCTCAATGGAACCAAGCCAACAACAACAACAATGGTACATGCAATTTCAAGAACTTTAACTCGGCTAAACCACTCAAGTTTAGTGGTTCCGAGGGAGCAACTGGGCTTCTCCAATGGTTCGAGAGCATCGAGAATACCTTTCGCCACGTGCAGTGTCCGGAAAATCGCAAGGTTGAGTTTTCTTCGAGTGTGTTTCAGAAGAGGGCTCTTACATGGTGGAACGGGGTAATGAGAGACCGTGGTGCAGATGTTGCTCTAGCACATACATGGGCTGAACTGAGAGCTCTTATGATGAGAGAGTTTTGTCCTCGTCATGAACAACGAGCGTTGGAGAAGGAGTTTGACGATTTGAAACAAGTTAGTGGCGAACACAGGGCATATACTGATAGGTTTGAGGAGTTGAGTCTACTTTGCCCGACTATGGTCGCCCCACTCGACAAGGCTATCGAAAGGTACATCGACGGCCTGCCTGACTCGGTACAAGACATTGTCACTGGTAGCAACCCTACCACACTCCGTCAGGCCATTGAGCTATCTGCAACCTTGACTAAATCGCAGATCAGAAAGCATAAACTTTTTCGAAAGGGTGACAAGAAACCAATCGAGGAATCAAAGACAATGGATGAACAGACTGAATCTCCTAAGAAGTCAAAGAAGCGAAAGGCTTCTCAGAACTTCACCGTGGTCGCTCACAATGGTCAAGCCGTCCCCAACCAACCAGCTCAACCCCCTGCTAGAAAACCATAGAATGGAACTGCACCTTTGTGCAACCAATGTAGTCTCCATCATCACGCCAATGTACAGTGCCGCAAATGCCAAACTTATGGGCTTATAGGCCACACAGCAAGAGTCTGCCCAACTGCAGCTGCGCCCAACCAAGCTGGCAACAATCCTGCTCAAGGCCGTTTTCTACCAGGCTCTTGCTTCAACTGTGGCGAGATGCGTCATTTCCGAAGAAATTGCCCAAAGCTTGCTAATGCAAATCCAGCACAGGGATGAGCAACTGACTGACTAGAAGACAACATCGTTTAGAAATAATCATGTCTTATGTATTAGCTTCTTTTGTTGTCAAGATCCAAGGAACAGTTGATATCGTTGTTTATAAATAAATCTTTCATTTACATTGCAATGTATTTGTGTGGTTACATATATAAACGACATATCCCTTTACAATACCGACAATCAAGAAACCGTATTCCTTGAAGAACAAACTACCCCCAAAATTCTCCCATTCTATGATCTCTCGCATCTTCCACAAAATTCCTAAGTACCCGTTTATTCTAAGGGAACGAAGTACAAGGCGCAGGTTACAACATGAGACGAATATCCAAAGTACCACTATAAATCCTTAATAGGGTATCTAAGGATTTCCCGTAAGTCCCTAATTGTTGTATACCTTAATTCGAATATGATAATTCCTTGTAATCAAAAATCGAATTTTGAGAGATCTTTCTATCTTCTCAGATAGATTCCAGAGAACATTGAGACCCGTCGATTGGTTTCCATATCCGTATTCAATCAATAACAAGTTAGTAACAAATTATAATCAAGTTAAACAATTATGTGACTATGTGCTTATGTGTTTCCTTATGAGTTGTTGTGTGATCCAAATCTTCGTAGAATCTTACATATCCGTGTACAAGAGATTCATAGTAGGATACCCAAAGGTATTTCTTAAAATCCTCAATGGACTTCTATGTTATAGTTAAGTCCCTCAGATTATAAAGTACTACTTCATAATTTGACCCCTTGAGTGGTCTAGCTAAACAGATTCATCCAAAAATCTGGTTAGGGATATCATGTGATGATATAGCTGAAAGGACTCCTGGGTGGCCTAACCAAGAGGATCCCCTGTCGATCTAATAAAAAGGAACCGATGGAAGTCTAGTTACCCTCGTCACAAGTTTGATATCCTTTTCCAAAACATTACAAAACAAACTGTGTGGACTGTGCAAGGGATTACGTAATTATGGATGCATACATAATTACGGAATTTAGTGCACAGAAATCACAGCAAGTTCTGTCATGTGTTTAGAGTTAATCCTTCATTTCCATTTCTGATGAAGCAACCGTTGAAGATGACTCCGTTAGTTCATTTTCGTTTCTGAAGACTTACCCGTTGAGGAAATGAATATCCGTTGTGTAATCCTTCATTTCCATTTCTGATGAAGCAACCGTTGAAGATGACTCCGTTAGCTCATTTTCGTTTCTGACGATTTATCCGTTGGGGAAATGAATATCCGTTGTGTAATCCTTCATTTCCAACTCTGAGGGAGCAACCGTTGAAGATGACTCCGTTAGTTCATTTTCGTTTCTGAAGATTTATCCGTTGAGGAAATGAATATCCGTTGTGTAATCCTTCATTTCCAACTCTGAGGAAGCAACCGTTGAAGATGACTCCGTTAGTTCATTTACGTTTCTGAAGATTTATCCGTTGAGGAAATGAATATCCATTGTGTAATCCTTCATTTCCAACTCTGAGGAAGCAACCGTTGAAGATGACTCCGTTAGTTCATTTTCGTTTCTGAAGATTTATCCGTTGAGGAAATGAATATCCGTTGTGTAATCCTTCATTACCAGCTCTGAGGAAACAACCGTTGAAGATGACTCCGTTAGTTCATTTACGTTTCTGAAGATTTATCCGTTGAGGAAATGAATATCCATTGTGTAATCCTTCATTTCCAACTCTGAGGAAGCAACCGTTGAAAATGACTCCGTCTGTTCATTGTTCGTTTCTGAAGAATGACCGTTAAGGAAATGACAGGATACTGCTTTGCATATCGCTGATGGTTATTTGGCTGAGTCACAAATAGACTCCTACGAATAAATTTCGGGACGAAATTTCCTAAAGTAGGGGAGACTGTGACACCTGTGTCACCGCGACCATCAAACAAATACCAAGCCGATGAAATATCGTATTTCATACTTGGGATCTTGTATAAATATGTGTATCTATTGCACATATCAATTCTGGTTCAATTTCAAACTTTACATCGCTTTCTAGAGAATTATACGCAACCTGGTGCGAAAACGTACTCAGTTTAATGCGACAAATACTCCGGGACATCAACATATACTCAACGTACCTTAAATAACCTTTACATAACTTAGAAATAAGTTTTGAAGGCTTTGGTATGGCAAAAACAAGTTAATTCGCTTACAGGGACTAAATTTGACAAACTGCGAAAGTATGCCAATTTGAACTGTAACGAACATTCCGGAACATGTCCATAAGTTAAACATACCATAAATATCCCTTACATAGCTTAGAAATAGGCTTTGAGGGGTTTGGTATGCTAAAATAAACTTTTGGGTCATTCAGGGGCTAAAAGTGTCAAAAAGTGCACAAGTTTGCACTTTTGCGCATAACTTACGTTCTGAATACATCCGGACATCCAAAAATTTATGTAAGCATCCTTATATTATGCCCAAGTGTATGGCATGAGAAAAATCCGTTCGTCGCGCAATTTGGATCATCTTTTGCGCTTATGCGCATTCCGTCGTAATTAACCGAACATCGCGACCGTACGGCCAAACGAACCGACATCCGACATATTTTTGAGCACATTTTAAGTTCCCTATACTTTAACTTCATTTTAGAGCTTTGAAATGGGGTTAACGGGGCTTAAACGTGCCAAAAACGCATCAAATACCAAGTTGTGGTGCTGCAGGGACCAAAACTGCAATTCTGCCAAACTAGGGGCTTACGGACCGTAAGCCATAAGCCATACGGTCTGTAAGGAGTCCGCAGTACAGCAGAACCCACATTAAATGATGATTGGCTCTTCAAGTTTCGAAAGGCCAAATGGCCCTTGCCTCTTCCAGCAAATGAGGGGCAACCTCTGACTTACCACAACATTGTGACAAGTGGACGGACAAGATCGTGGCACGAAATCCAAGAAACGATCCTAACGGTTCCACTTTTCCTATAAATACCCCCCCCCCATTGTGCTCAAAACCCACACAATCTGATCTTAAGGCTCTAAGTTGGAACCATTGTTTCATACCTGAGCCATTTCGGTCTAGATTAGCATTCGGGGACCCTCCGTAAGTGTTCTTTCGTTCTTTTATTCGCTTTTCGAGTCCGAAAGTCGACGTTTTGTTGACTTTCTGCATTGACCAGCTTATGGTCGATGCGAAGTTCATGGAACTTCATAACGTGAGCGTGATCACGATGGTTATAGTCCGTAGTGACTATACCTACCGATCACCACGTTATCTAGGCTCAGTGACGAGTCGTAGTTTCGGCCAAAATGTGCATTCTTGCATATTTTGTAACCAAACTACTCGTGGGCATCAAAGCCGTTTGTTTTGATGTCAAACCTGTTTTCAAACTTAGGTTAAGCATGTTCTAACATGCTTAGCTCGTCACTTTTAGTTTAGTGCTTATATAGGGTCGTAAGGTAAGCGATCTAAACCATCGCTTATACCTTCGAACCCGACCCATTTGGTCGATCATTAGGATCCGACCAAACACATTAGGTGACCATAGCTATAACCTTCCGAGGTTATACCTTGTGGTCACGATTTAGGCGTTCCAAACGCGTTCTACGCGAACGACGCGTAAGGTAGCATAAGCTACCTAAACGGGTCGCAATGGGTCGCAGGCACTTAGTTTAGGTTTCATTTTAGTATGTAGGCTTTGTTAAACCATATTACACGAGTCTCCATACTCGTTTGGTTTACAAACCCGCATACTATCCGATCCTTCCGATTTGGTCCGGTATATTAACATAGCTACCTGTTAGGTGCCGTTTGATATCCCGTGATCTTTAGCATTATCTGGTTATTATACAAGAACTCCAAAGCAATCTCAGGTGAGTACATAGAACCCCATCTTTTAAATGCTTTCGAGGTGTCAATGTGAGTACATTGAACCCCTCTTTTACTGTTTTCCAAACTGTTTTGGGGTGAAACACATGTGCCTACTTGTTACTTTCATGCTTTCCGGTTTTCACATCATATACTTGCTATGTTCGATAGTACATATATAGTACATGATTTCATTGTGTTCATGCTACGTACGCCCATTGTGTGCATACGTAGTACATTGTTTCACATTGCATTTCTGTTGCATATGCTCATCCAGCATATGAACACATTATACTACATTTTGAACCGTTGTGACCATTTGACTATGTGAACCGTCTAAACCCGTTTGATTATATGAACCGTTTGTAACCATTGAACCGTGTGAACCAGTTGTAACCGTTGACATGATTTACATTTGACAATAGACATTTGACTATACATGAACATTTCTACAATTGCTAAACATTTCAACTTGATGGGTTGGTTTGAGTAAGTGATTAAGTAACGAGGCGTGTGTAATATGATACAAGCATGGTGGATACGCCACTGGTACCTCCTATATATAAGTGTTTGTATGGTATTACACATCATAGCGTTATTTGAATCATTTCAATTTGAGACATATGACATCTTATACAAATAACACACTTTTCACGAGACATTGTTTTACAAACAACTTATCTTATACAAACTCATTTTACATGGTTATCCGTTTAACCATACAGTGTTCTCTTATTTATACATATCATTTGATCTTACCGTTTTTCAAATGATTTACAAGACAAAGCAAAATACGGGGTTCATGACTAAACATTTTCTCAAACATAAGTCATGAATTCCGTTTTCACAAAACCAATGTATCTCACAGGCATTTTTATGCTGACGTACCTATTTTCACATGTGTTTTCAGGAGACGATGCGTAGTATTTATCAAGACATACATAGGCGGACCTGTGCCTTAGTAACTTAAAACGAGACAAGAACTAGTTAGTTTATGTTATGTATTCTTTGGGTCTTGTTTAAAGCAATGTAAACTTTCATGTTTGATAAATAAAACGAAACTTCAATTGCCATGGATTTGAAACAACTGATTCTGTTACAACACTCCCCGATGTTTCCGCCACGATTTGTATGTTCTTCGTAGTCGGGGTGTGACACGGTGTGTGCATAATTACTTATTTAAATTGTCGATCATACGAATAACGAATGATGTGCTGAAAATGGGTTAATTAAAACTAACTAAATTACCCTAATTCTAGACTCTCTAAGCTTTAAATTTATAAAACTAAGACTCGACCTAAACCCTAAACCACACAACCGGCAAGTGAACCGATCGATGTAGTGAAGCTAAAGTAAGTCCGAGTATCGAACCCACGAGACTCTACTGATTACGCTACGACTCTATCTAGACTTAAACTGACACGACACACTAAATTGTTTATTGATTGGGGGGGGTTCTAAATATCCTAAAATTATAATTAAAATTAAATTAAATTTACTAGACGAATAGACGGACAAGGCACGAACTCACACGAAGGCTGAACTCAAAGATGATGAAGGAACTACCTAGACAGGAATCCTGATTACTTTTAGTTATGATTATAATTGGAAGTTGTCTACTATGGAACCGAGATCTTGGGATTCTCACCCCTCGGGAAATCTATGGACCCCTAATCCTTCTCAAGAGCACGCTAAGATCCCCTAAAGGTTATTAATTTACCGGTTCTTAGACTCTTTTACAAGACATCTAATGGGTTTATAAAAGTATCCTACGAGGCTCACTCCCTTACGAGACCTAAACCTAGGATAGGTTTGTTTTCTCAGCTAGACTTGCTAGACAGCAGCCAAAAGGTTAACTTCCTAAGAAGGACCCACCTTGCGGTTTAATCACTTAGACCTAGCACTAACCTCGCACCTTACAGCTATTGATGATTAGTAGAACACTTGATTTTATAAAATTACCAATTATTACTTCTGAGGTTTATCGGCCGATTTAACCCTAAAGATTCTAGATTTATTACGTGATATAGACAGTCACCAAAACCTAAAACCTAGCATGACTCTATTATGTGATAAAGACCGTCACCAAGATTCATGCGAAGCAATAATTAATAGTCAAACAATACCAAGCATGCAAACACATCTAACTGATAGAACAAACCGTTTACAATTTATAAACTAATCCATAGAATTAATATAATCAAAACGTAAGCAATCATTCATCCATGTCTAGGTAGTAAATGAATCTAGCCGCTAAACATGTTCAAAAACATAATCAAAATCATTAAATATTCTGTATTCATAGCGTAACAAAGTTTAACAAACGAAAACGACAAGATAAGGATGATGGAACCCGAATCTTCACTCCCGAATGCTCCAAGATGTTACCCGAATGATTCCTAGCAACCGGAAGCTTCAATCCTCTTCAAACAGCAGCCAAAAGTCGCCCAAAGATGTCCAAGTTCGTAGATGATCGGCTGTAGACGTATGAGGATCAATTTATAACCCAAAACCCTAAAATCCCATGCAATTCGCGAATCTTTGCCGACATAGGGTCTTTACGCGGCCCGCTTGAATGTATTTGATGAGTCAACGCGGGCCGCCTTGGTGCTTAATACCGGAAACCATTTCTCATTCTCGCGCGGCCCGCTTTAAAGGTGACCTTAAGTTCAGGCGGGCCGCCTGAACTTAAATAGTTCAGATTTTCTTTGTTAAGTTGATGCGGGGCGCCTGGAGATGTTTATAAGTCTAAGCGGGCCGCCTGGAAGCTCCAGAACTGCATTTTTCGCTTTGTTTCAGCTCCCGACTCCTCGGTTTCCGTTCCAATACTTCCCTTCTTCATATTTTACTCGTTTTTCGCCCTTTTCAGCTCCAAATACCTGAAAACATAAATAGATCAAAAGTATATACATTCTAAACTAAACCGACACTAAAACTAACTAACTAACAACTAAAACCGACGCGAATACCGATGTATTTTACAATACATCAAATATCCCCACACTTATCTTTTTTTCGTCCTCGAAAAAGAATTATGCAAACGGAATCATAATCAAGATAGTCGTTCGGGCCAAAAGCTTATGTTCATTTATTAAAATCGAGACATGTGTTAGTTACGATTGCGAATATTTCGATCCTCTTAAACCCAAACCCGGTTCCGAGCCCTTATCATGCAATTTAAGTTCAAATATGGGTCAATCCACCTAGGGTCTCACACTAGAAATCGCAAGTACATCTAATCCCACCTCAAACTTATAGGACAAAGAGAACGATCATAGACCAATTCCCAACCGTTTTATATCAAAACCAAGAGAGTTTACAATCAAACAATTTTTCTTTTTTTATTCTTTTTTTTTCGCTCGTGAGTCTAGACGGTGCTTTCCCAAACCAAGAGGCAATCCGGCTGTAGAGTCGCTATCCCCAACCACAGAATACTTAGTTTCGGTACTTTTTATTGTTTTTTCTTTTCATAGCTTTGCACGTCGATTTCACACACCCTAGCAGTAATCCGATTGTAGAGTCGCTATCCCCAATCAAGACTACATAGAAGTGGCTAGTTTCATTCAGTTTCTAGCTCACTTTTGTTCTATTTTTTTTTTCACATGATCACAAACTCTAACGGTTTTAACTTATAACGGTGCCCCTTATGTTATTTTTGGCGGTTTCGATTTCCCCACTTTTCCTAGATGAGAACCCACTAGTAGACCGACATTAGGTATATTAAGATCAAAGAAACTCAAAACCGAACCGAGCCTACCCGCATATCCCAAACTAGACACAAGCACGATTAAATTATCTCATATTATAATTATTTGAACCCGAACAAAAACCTCGACTTTTCTATCATTTTCCGTTTTTAAGTTGCAAACTTCTAATTTCAAAGGACTTTTTTTTTCAATTTTTTCTGGATTTTTCAATTTTTTAATTTTTTTGTATTTTTCGGTTTTTTCATGACACTACTAACTAGACACACTAAATACTAGTTCCCATCCCCACACTTGAATATTGCATTGTCCCTAATGCAAGGATGGAAACATGACTCCTAAAACCTAAAAAACAAAATAAATAAATAAATAAATATACAAGTGTACAAGTGGAACGACTTAGCTGAATCATATGTGAGACTGTCAGTATGCCAGTCGATACCACACATGCCCTCCAATCCAAAACGCGCTCAGCAAACTGTACTAACTCGGACACGCGAACGGAAGCGGCACCAAAATCAACCTAACACTCAAAACATACCAAACCAAAATAATATATACCATCAAAGTATCAACAACAACCAAATATCAACCAACCCACAACCCTACCAACCAATATATCATATCAGTACAAACCAACTATGAGGATCAAAAACAGCATAAAATAAAACAAAAGATATAAAATGCCAAGAACACCGCTGCACATCCTCACGCTCCTCCTGCTCCACCCTGCTGCCCCTCTGCAGGCTCCTCCTGCCCACCAGCTGCACTCTCCTGCTGTGGTTACCACGATGGTGGTGGCTGCATGTGGAAGTGATCATAAATAGCCTGGAAACCCTCACGCATCTCCTGCCTCACCTGCTCCACTCTATCATACAAACCCTCCAATGTCAACGGCTCTGGCCGCAGCTGCCTAACAGGGCGCTCACATGCAGGTAACTGATGCCTCTGCAATGGCGCCCAAATACGCTGTGGGATGGCACCCTGCATCGCCTCTGCGGCGGCCGAATCTAGTGGAGGTGGCACCTGCTGCCCCTCAGTCACGGCCTCCCATGCCGGTGGCGTATCCACTGTCACTATCCTCGCCAACTGTAAACTCTTCAGCTCTATGAGTGATGGAGCTGGTCCTACACGCATCAGATCAGGCGGAAAATCAGCAAACACACCTAAATTGGCCGCTAACATCGTAATGTATGGCCCACCATACAACCTCGCATTTTTACCTCCCTTCTTCGGCCTTGCTAACGACCACGCCAAAATACTCGCCAGATTCGCTGGCCTCCTCTCAACCATACACATCAGACAGAACAGGCTATGCTGGTTCACTTTATCCCCCTCGTACCTACCAATCAAGGTCGTCGCTAGTATCTTGTGTACAAACCTATAAAGCGGATCTCTAATATCAGATGCTACCATATTGCCTGAATATGGTGTGGTAGCAATAGTCGCCCAAAACCTCTGCAAGTCTCCCGCCATCACACAAAACTCCTTTTCCTCCTTTACTACATACCTCAACAAACTCCTAAACTCATCTGACTCAACCTCCTGACACGAATAAAATCCAGTTGCCTCAGCAAATTGTGGCAGTGTCATATTGAATATCCTCCTACCCAGCGAAAACGAAACCACATCTGGCTCATCGAAACCCCCTGGATGTCTATAATAGAACGTGGAGTGAAACTCCAAGGTGAGCTGATAATACTGTGGCGCGTCACATTCTACCGCCATCCTAAACTTAGAACCCAACAGCTGCTCTAACCTTTCAACCTGCCCCAGCTGTCTCACCAGATCCCAGTCAATCCTTCGAAACTCCAACAAATTCAGCTTCTTAATCGGATCTTACTTCAAATACTTCGCCGACCCAAACGTAAACCGTAATAACGGACTACCCCCAACCTATTACTCTGACCGTGGGGAGTCCCGTCGTCCCTATACGTGATCTCCGTAAGTACCGGAGCACCCGACTGCTCCTGAACTGCCGCCTGGGCCCTAGTATTGCGCCTCTTGCGCTTCACCCCTGAAGACGACCCCTCACCTGACATCCTGTTCAAAACAAATCAACAAACATGCAAAACAGGTGAACAGTTAGTAAACACAAGCTATTTTTGGTATTTTTGAATTTTTTTGATTTTTTTGGAATTTTTAAGAATTTTTCTGATTTTTTTATATAAAAATATAATAATATAATAATATACAATCGGACAACGGCCGTATAGCATTTCGTTCGCGGCCGTTGTCCGATACAAGTGACGAATCGCAAATCGTCTTGAAAACAAACCGACTTCGCCCGAATGGAGATTGAGTACGGACGAAACGGCTTAAAATCAAGCGATGCGATAATATGCACAAAACGACACTCACAAGACTCACTTTGACCCGAAACGACACAAAACACACTAAACGACCCTAGATGATGCGAAGACTAGACTTTTGACGCAAAAGACGACACTATGACCAACTAGACGCAATTTACACAAAATGTACACTTTTACCCCCTCCCGTCACCTTGCTCGCCCTCGAGCAATCCTAAATGCCGAGAAATAATCAAATACCAAAGCGTGGAAGCAACGGATAACGGCGCGCGTTTATGTGAAAAAAATGTACTTTATGTCAAAAACCGCGCAACCGTATCCCCACACTTGTTTTCAACAACGCCCAAAACAAATTTTCGCAATATCTCATTCAAAGTAAAACACCCAAAAATTTAATTCGCGTTCAAAATCTCCCCCCTTTATTTCTCTATCACAACCCCGACCTCACATCGCTCAAAGCAATCAATCAAACAATCATTATTCCAACCCGAGCCATCCGTACCATTGCTATGAATTAAAAACAGATCGGCACATACGTTATCAACTCGACAGTCCCAAATAAAGCGCCTAACGGTACTTGATACTCAACAGACTCGAAAGCACAGCTGCAGACGCAAACAACGGACCAAACAAAACTTGAAAAACCTGACCCGACATAAGACTCTACACAAAAACTGACCTACACTCAACTAGACTAAAACACTAAAACTCGCAAAGACCTGACCTGATCATACCGACTGACCCGACAACGACTCGAAACTAACTGGACTCACTGACTACAAAACAATCAAGGAAAGTGCAGTACATACCTTGTAGACGACCGAGACAAATACTGACAGTGGCTGAAATGGTGATGGTAACCGGATGCTTGTGGTAATCGGCGGAGTTGGTGGTGTTCGGCGTGGTTAACGGCGGTGAGTGACGACCGGATGTGATGATGATGGGTAGGGTAAATGGTGGTGGCCGGCGGGGTTAATGGTGGTGGTGGGGTGTAGATGGGGGTGGTGAAAATGGTGAGTATGGTGGGTAGTCGCCGGCGATAATGAAATGTGAAGTTAGGGTTCCAATTGAAGAAGATTGGGGGTTTTCATGCTGTTGCCGACATAGACGTCTCACGCGGCCCGCGTGAGTTGCAATGCCAAGTGAAAGCGGGCCGCGAGAACTTGTTTTTTTTTCAAAACCTTTTAGGCCCAAGCGGGCCGCGTTAACTAAAGGAGAAAAGGTATGTGGGCCGCCTGGACACCTAATTACAGCAATTTTTTTACATAGCAACATCAGTTTGCAGCAGAATTTAGTTTTATTAATTCCCATTTTACCCCTGCCCCTTATTTCTTCGTTTTTAACGTTAAACGTACCTGTGAGGCTGCTCGGTAGTCGACTTTGGCCACGTGAGAGATGATGTACCTGCAAAACACTTGACAAAACAACGAAACGGACGCAACTACGACACGACGACAAACTACGCAAAAACACCTAGACCACTAACTAATGACACGACACGGACAACGACTCAATGTACAAACTCTACACTTGAGTTTTCACCCAAGAACCTACGCGGTGGTCTCCGGAAGCCCTTCGAGAGGAGTTTCCTCCTTCTCGATGTTGTCAATAGGCCCTCCTAAATAATGCTTCAACCGGTGGCCATTCACTTTCCACGACTCGTCACTCTCCTTATTGTAAAGCTCGATTGCACCATGCGGAAACACTTCCCTCACTACATACGGTCCCGTCCACTTCGACTTCAACTTCCCGGGAAACAATTTAAACCTCGAATTGTACAGGAGCACCTTATCACCAACCTTGAAATCCTTCAACCCCTTAAGCTTTCGATCATGCAACGCCTTCGTTTTCTCCTTAATACTCCACGAACGCTCATACGCCGCATCCCTAAGGGCTTCCAATTCATGAATTTGGAAGTATCTTCTCCTAGCGGCCTCGGTCAAATCTAAATTCACCGTTTTGAGTGCCCAAAGAGCCCGATGCTCTAACTCGACCGGCAAATGGCACGCCTTCCCATAAACAACCATAAACGGCGTCGTACCTAGCGGCGTTTTGTAGGCGGTGCGGAATGCCCATAACGCATCATCTAACTTGTCGGACCAATCCTTCCGACTCTTCCCGACCGTTTTCTCTAAAATCCTCTTCACTCCTCGATTCGCGTTCTCCACTTGACCACTCGTCTGCGGATGATACGCGGTAGACAAGCGGTGCGTAACTCCATATCGCTCTAATGCCTTCTCCATAACCGCATTGCAAAAATGCGTACCGCGATCACTAATAATTGCCTTCGGAGTACCAAATCGCGTGAACAACTTCTTCAAAAATCTCACCACCACTCGTGCATCATTTGTAGGCAAAGCTTTAGCTTCCACCCACTTCGAAACGTAGTCAATAGCAACGAGGATGTACCTATTCCCACTCGAGGGCGGGAAAGGTCTCACAAACATCTCTCACTTTCTCCCTCCATTACTCTCGGCCGAACACCCCTCTTGTCACCACCACCCTTTTCGATTTTCCTTCAAGCTTTCCAAGGCCATACATAGGTGATACAAGGTGCACAACGAAGCTTGGTGTTCTTGGAAGTGGAAGGACCTCCTTTATTTGCTATTAACCACCACTTTTCTTCACTTGAACTTCCCTAGTCTTGAACTAGTGGTAAGAACCTAGATCCTTGCATTTTACATGTTGTTTAAGTGGTTAATGATGATTAAAGATCAAAATGATAAGAACTCTAAAGAACATAAACAAGTCTTGAAGTATAAACTAACTAGAGAAGAAGTAGTGTTATATTGATGAAGAAATCATGTTGTTCTTATGTTGTTATGCTTGTTGTATGTTGTTTGTTAGTAAAAATGTTATGGTTCATCACATAGGCTTGCTAGATCATGTTTAAAGACATGAACTAGCAAGATGTGAAGGTTAAAAATGTTGTGGATGATGAAATCATCCACACATAAGCTATGAACTTGATTACATACATGTTTTCTTGGAAAATAAAGATCAAAGTGGGTTGTAAACTTGTAGATCTAAAGATCTATGAGTGGTTTTTCGAAAGAACCAAGTGAAAAATATAAGTTTTATTAAAACTTGGATCTTACATAAACTAATCACATTTTTAGTAGTTAACAAAGTTAAGAAACACATGTGTAACAAGAAAAATACATCAAGAAACATTTTTAGAAAATATGAACATAAGTTGTAAAGATCCATATTCTTTAAAAATAAAGTTTTTAAAGAACTAATCACATTTTAAAAGGTAACAAGACTTACTAACGGCACTAGTAAGTTACTACATATTTTTATATATCTTCAAGTTCATAAGTTTATAGTCTACGCTTGTTTTTGTCAAGTTTGGTAAATAGAGATCATATATTGTTGAATGAGAATTTGTTTGAATAAATTTTTTAAAAGAAAATGATATGCTAGTAAGCATGGACACCTCCATTTACAAAGGAAACTCTGGCGAAATTTTTCTAAAAATTTAACACCTTGAAAATATTTTCTAGCAAGTGTCTACAAACGTATTTTAACCTTGTTTTCAAAATAAACTTCGCCATGATTTTTATTTCAAAATACCAAGTGCCGGAGGTTGATTTTCGTAAATAAAATTTGATAAATATATATATTTAGAATATATATCTTATGCTAGAACACTTGTGTGGATACTTGTTTATTTTGTGAGATAGTTATATTATATTAGGGTAAAATAATATAACTTGACAATATGTCTTAACATTTGAATTGTGTGGTTTGTGGTAGAAAGTAATGAGTAAATAAACAGTATGTAGGATACGTGTTATGCATGAGAAACTGATTGTTATGTGTACCTTATTAGGACGTGCTTGATTTTCCTGATTTATTTGAGTAATTAATCTAACCGAGCAAACAAAGGTGAGTTCACACACTTTCTAAGGCATGGGATTCCCGGTGGTTGGGAATGGGTTAAAGAATTTAAAACGGAATCTGCATATCCTCCTTGGGTAGGATATGTACGGCCATCCTCCTTGGGTAGGATGCCAATATTAATCCTGCGTATTCTCCTTGGGTAGAATACGTACGTTCGTCCTCCTTGGGTAGGACAACAACCTTAAAACTTACTAGACAAAACTCTATCATGAAGTCCCTCAATTTATGTCGACTTAATCTTCGAGGCCAATGGCGAGCGGGTCATTAGTTAATAGCGCTATTAGGTTTAACAACCCTCACACCGTGCCAGTCGGACGGGCGTGTACTAATGGACTATGGCAAACTGTCAGTGATGATAGACACTGATGTAGGGCACAATTCATTTGCGTTAGTGGTCGATATGGTACGGTCTAGTGGTTCACATGGGGAAGCCCCCACTGATCATGGATATGGTTTGGGTAATAAAGAATGAACTGGTTAATCATACTTTCAACTACGTGGTAACCCCCACGGCAATTACGCCAACGAAAGACAAACCACGTTTTCAGAAACAACTTAAAACTAATCAACCAACCGTGAACTCACTCAACTTTGTTATTGACTCGTTGTTACATGCCTTACAGGTCGTTAAATGCTTGGAGCTTGAACGAGGAAGGAGTCGTTGCGGGATACAGACTGTTATGTTCCGTGCTTAATATTTAAATCCTTATAAACTTATTAAACTTACGCTTTTGACTTTAAACTTATGAATTATGGACTTATGTTTTGGGTTTTACCTATAATGTTTCCGCTGTTTAATTTGAACTTAGTTAACTAGCTTTGGTAACCAATTGTTTTATGGATGATTTTATTTACTTAATTACGTTGTTCAATATGATTGGTGGCTCGATCTTGGTCATGTCACGCCTCCAAGCGGTGATACTCCGCATGGTGGATTTTGGGGGTGTGATAAAAGATTATAAGATTCCTCCTAATTCCCAAATATTTCTTCTATTGCCTTCTATTTTCCTACCCAAACCTTCTTGTATGAAGGAGTATAGCCTAATTTATCAATTATTTCGGCTCTCAAAGCAGTAATATTAATAGAAGGTTGCTCTTTTATTAGGTGTTGGATCTCTTGAGCAATCAAGCTTGCATCTAGATTTGGATGGTCTTGAGTAATCTTATAATGTAAACAAGTATGCGGACCAGTATACTTTACGATTTCAAAAGTTTCGTTTGATTGTTTACTTGCACGAAGTTTCCATTTACAACCAGATTGTGAATGCAACGTACATCTTATGCACCAAGTACTTGGGCGTGATTCCACCACCATAAAATGCTTATGTGCCTTGATACAATAGAGCTTGATAGCTCTAATAGGTTCTTCCTTATCGCTGAAAGAATCTTTTCCCAACTCACGAGTCAAATCAGTTTTATTCTCCGAGCCTGATACCATCCAATTGTCATGTGCACTCACATTTATTTCTTCTAAATTGGTGTAAGGTGAAGGGACTTGAATGTTATCATCTAATGTTTCATCTTCAATCTCATCCTCTTCTAACAAATCATCCACATCGGTTTCAATTTCATCCTTTTCGACAATGTTCACAACCGCAATTTGAGAAATTGTGTTAAAATCCTCATTTTGAATCATATGTGATACAGCATTAACTTGGTTCATTCTGAAAAAAAACAATTATAAAAATTAACTATGAAATAAAGGATTGAGGAAGTTTTAATATCTTTCAAAGTAATATAGCATTAACTGGCATGTACAGATCAATCGATGGGTGGTATATCAACATAAGATGATTTCAACATATAATAAATAATGGATGGTATATTCACAAACAAACAAACTTTTCACATGTATAGATCAATTGATGGAGTTATTATTATTAAAAATTAATCAAACTTGGTGGTATATTCACAAACAAACAAACTTTTCACATCTACAGATCAATCGAAGGCAATATTGTTATTAAAGAACAATCAAACTTTGTGGTATATTCACAAACAAACAAACTTTTCAATGGTAAAAATAATATAAATAGAGAATTGTATCAATATAAACGATCAAAAATTGTGGTTTCAACTAAACCCTAATGTTATATTGTTTCAGATGAGATGATTATGGAGATACATGTTTCGTGATCGATCTATGTTCTCGTAAGGTCGATTTAGTTGGCTTTGATGATGGAGTTCAGCGATGGGGGAGAGAAGATGGAGGGAGTTCAGCGATGGAGTTGGAATTGGTAACTGAAACGTCAAGGGAGTTTGCCCCTTTTTCTAATTTTTTATTCTAATAAATAAATGAGTTATAAAAAAAAGTAGATGGAAATACTATTTTGGTAAATAGTTTTGAAGGAACACTAAAATGATAAATATGTTTTCCCCTAACACTATTTTAGGAAAAAACTCAAAGAAAATACTAAGTTGTAAATACTGGTTCCATTATGAAAGGAATCATATTAAGTGGACCTAGGTGACATGATTTGCTTAAGGGAGTCATTAACTCATTTTGTCAGTTAATATGCGACTTTCCCGGTTGTTGGTACTCATCACGTCTTTTCAAAAAAAAATCCCGTCTTTTTTATTGACAATCGCTTGCCTGGCACGAAGGGTTCTTTTACGTTTTGTTTTATTTTAATTTTAATTTTTTAACACTGAACACACATCACTTTAAAATCTACTATTAAAATTCATTTGTTTCATACTTTATGGGATTTAAACCCGCACCATTGAAAAAGTCATCGGCACATGAAGTTTCTTGTCTATGTGTTTGGACTTGGGATGCAATCTAAACTCGTTCACCTATGTTATTGTAATTGTCTGGTTCTACTAGCGGTAGGAATGAACTCTTTAATTCAAATTAGTTCCCTAGTATAGTATTTCTAGGTACTCTTATCTCTTTAGTGGAATCAACATCAATATTTTGAACTTGTTCATTTGATAAAAGCATATCTAAACTAGGATTTTGAAATCATCCTTGTCCGTTTGGAACTCATATTTGTGTAATGTTTTACCGTTGGAGATAGGAGTCGTGTTACACATGTATACGTATGTGTATAAGCATTGAGCGATATCATGGTAAGGGCACTCCTAGGAGTCACACGCGTGAAGTACCTGCTTGCACCCGCGCGATGATGTCTAGGGTCAATGGTTGGATGTGTTTTGACTTAATCGGGTGTAGCAACTTTCTTTCAAAGAGTTTACCCGATGCATGTGGCCTAACCATGTGTGGCCATGGTGATCCGATGATGACTACCTCAATGTGGTTTGAAAATATGATATAGCAAAATAAATAAATCACAAGAAAATATAAAAGATTAAACCAAGAGAATATGATAAATACAAAGCTTAAAAAGACAAAAGTTGTAAAGATATATGTTGAAAGATATTGGGCTTTCATTCATTTGGGTTATTTAATTTATTCTGTTGGGCCTGTATTGTTGGGCCGGTTGTTACTAATGGCTATATGGTTGTTAGTTTGTTAAAACAGGTTGTTGGGCCAGATATTTTGGAGGTGGTCAGTTGTAACTTCAGGGGCTATTGTTGTCAAGTTATTGGTCTAATGGTGCAAAGTGGAACTTGTGTTGAGCTGTGATATATAAGGGGTTTCTCTCTCTTCAGTTGTTTACGTCGCTCAGTATTTCACCTTCACTTTGTTTAGATCTAGGGTTTGTTCATCAGTTCTCCGTTGTATCTTGGTTTCATCTCTCATCTGTTTGAGAGATTTGCTGTACTGTTGGTATAGATGATCATCAGTGGATGATCATCAAGACTGGTTGTATCGTTCCTTTTGTTCAGATCTTACATTTGTAAGAGCTCAGGGTTTTGGGGGGGCAAAGTTTTTGGTTTGGGTTAAATAAGAGATTTGTCACCGTTTTGTCGCTAGATCTGTGTTTGTTTTCTTTGAATATTTGTGTGATTCATCTTCAAACCATGGTTGTTAACATGGTATCAGAGCCTTCGAGCTCCTGTTGATGATTTGTTTTGTAGATCCGCTGTGTTTTTTGATATTGTGTTTTCTGATTAGTTGTTTGTATTTTTTGTTTAGGGTTTCTGTGCTCGGAAACTTCTGCTGATATCAGATCTGGTTAGATCTGCTTGTTCTTGGTGGTGTTGATTCAAACCCTAGCTTAGGGTTTTCTGATTGGTGGTCACCGTTGATCAAGGCTTCTGTGTTGGTCTCTGAATCCTAGAAGATTCAGGGCAAACTAACCTGAAGTATTATCTTGTGGTCTTATCTTTATCAGATCCTGTAGTTCTTGAAAACTACAGATCTGGTGACTGTTGAAGATATTTGCACCCTCTGTAAGATCGTTCTAATCCCTTGTTTCTTGTTTCTGTTGTTGGATTAGTTGAAGTCGGGGTAGTGAGGACCGGCACCTATATTTGTTCTTTGATTGTTATTGTTTTTTCTAAGGTTAGAGTGGCTCCTGAGTAAAGGCTTGTCCAGGCACCTTTGAGTGATGAACCTGGAATCTGGTCCCTGACTCAGCTTCGCCCTTTGTTGTTTGATATTTGGTGTTTTGTCTGTTATTGTTTGTATTGTCTGCTTTGTTTGTTGTGTTTGGTTGATTGATTGTTTGTTATCATGGCTGGTGGTGAGGGAACTTCGATTACCCTTATCAGTAAATTGGATATAGGAGACCCTCTTTATTTGCATCCCAGTGACTCTAGTGCCCTGACTATAGTTAATATAAAATTGAAAGGTACTGAGAATTATTCTGTGTGGTCCAGTGCAATGAAACTTGCATTGGAAGCAAAGAATAAGGTTGGTTTTATAAATGGTAAATGTGAGAAACCTAAAGATAATGATGTTCTTGCTGCTCAGTGGGATAGGTGCAATTCTGTTGTGTTGACCTGGTTGCTTAACTCTGTGTCTGAAGAGTTGTTTTTAGGGCAGGTCTTTTCCAAACTTGCTTCTGAAGTTTGGACAGATCTGAGAGAGACTTATGATAAGGTAGATGGTTCTGTTGTCTATGACTTATATAAAAAGATTAACTGTATATCTCAAAATGGCTGTTCTGTGGCTGAGTATTATAATAAGTTAACAACTATGTGGAAGCAGTTTGATGCAATGGTGCAACTGCCTTCATGTTCTTGTCAGGCAGCCAAAGATTACAATGATTTTTCAACTTTAATCAAACTGATGCAATTTCTCATGGGTCTTGATGATGTGTATCAACCTGTGAGGACTCAACTGTTGACAAGAGAACCATTTCCTTCTGTTAAGGCTGCTTATGCCTTAATTTCTAGAGAAGAGTCACATAGACTCTCAAGTAGTGGGTCAAAGGGTCAAAATGTGTCATATGTGGCTAGGTCTAACCAATCTAATCAAAACACATCTAGAAGGAACTTTAGAGGACCTAATTCAAATTTAAAATGTACCCATTGCAACATGATAGGTCATACTGTTGATAGGTGTTTTGAAATAATTGGTTATCCTCCGGGTATGAAAAAAAGAACTAGTGGGACATTTACTAGGAATAATAGTGGTAATAATTCTAATAAATCTAGTATGTCATCTGGTCCATCTAGTTCTGCTATGTCTGCTTTGCCTTTTACACCTGAGCAGATTGCAAAGTTAATGAGTTTAGTTGGTGAAAAGCCTGATGGGGATCAGGAGAAGTCCAATATGGGAGGTATGTCTGCTTGTGTGTCTGGATTTCTTAGTTGTTCTAGCAGTGTGTGTTTTGATCATGACTATAATTGGGTGGTTGATTCGGGTGCTAATCAACACATGATTAAAAGTGACAAGGATATGTTTAATTGTATAGATGTGTCTGAGTGTGGGTTAAAGGTTGGTCATCCTAATGGGACAAGTGTTAGTGTGTTAAAAATTGGAGACCTTAGGCTGATTAACAATGTCATTATAAAAGATGTGTTTTATGTTCCTGGATACAGTGTCAATCTTTTGTCTGTACACAAGCTTGCCAAAGATAATAAAATAGCTGTCTTGTTTAATGAGGATAACTGTATGTTACAGGATTTGAGGTCAAAGAAAATCCTGGTGATTGGTAGACAAGAGAATGGGTTATATTTTGTTGGTAAAAATGGTAATTTTGCTAACTTGTGTTTTAATAGTTCTGTTAGGTCTGATCTTTGGCATAGTAGGTTGGGTCATCCTTCTGATCAGGTTTTGGCTGTTTTAAAAGATAGTTTGGATGTTAAAAGTGTTGAGCATAGTCCTTGTGAGGTTTGTCACAGGTCTAAACAAGTTAGAGTCCCTTTTCCTTTGAGTGAACATAAATCAAAGGAATTAGGGGATCTAATACATTTGGACTTATGGGGACCTTATAAAGTGTCTAGCTATGAAGGTTATAAATATTTTTTAACTGTTGTTGATGATTTTACTAGAACTGTTTGGTGTTATATGCTTAAGAATAAGGTTGAAGTTTTTGAAAACTTGAAGTTCTTTTATGAACTTGTATTAACACAGTTTAAAAAGAAAGTTAAGATGTTTAGAAGTGATAATGGTACGGAGTTTATAAATAGTCAAATGAACATGTTTTGTAAATAAAAGGGTATTATTCATCAGACTTCATGCTCATATACCCCACAACAAAATGGGGTAGTTGAGCGTAAGCACAGACATCTTTTAAATATAGCCAGAACTTTAATGTTTCAGAGTGGCCTACCTTTGAGATTTTGGAGTGATTGTGTTCTAACTGCTGTATATATTATTAACAGGCTGCCATCTTCTGTGTTAAGTGAGAAAAGTCCTTATGAGCTTATGTTTGGTTTTAGACCCTCTCTGTCTCATTTTAGGAATTTTGGGTGTCTTTGTTTCAGTACTATTCTAAATGAACCTGATAAATTTGCTTATCATGCTGATAAGTGTGTTTTGATAGGGTATCCTAATGTGAAAAAAGGGTATAAGCTTTGGAGTATAGATGAGAAAAAGGTTTTTTTCTCTAGAGATGTCAAATTTTATGAACATGTGTATCCGTTTAAGTCTAAACAGATTAATGATGATGTTATGGTTGATAACAGTTTAAATTTGATAAACTTTTTTGATCAAAATGAAGCAAATTCACCTGAAGTTTCTTTAACTCCCAGTGATGAAGAGGGTACTACTGATTCTCACGACACAGTCAGTGATGATCAGCAGCCAGGTCCCTCTACATCTGCCACTCCTGGTCTAAGTAGTTCAGGTCATAACTTAGGATCTAGTGTAGAAGGTAGTAGTAGAAGGGAGTCTGGCAGGGCAGAGGACACTGTTGTGTCGACTGATGAGATCAGCCCATCTGAGGGAAATCTAGAAGGTCTTAGACGGTCTTCTAGAAATACTTCTGTTCCAAAAAGATTCCAAGACTTTGTTTTAAATAGTTGTGCTAAATATGATATAAATAAAGTTGTTAGCTATGCTTGTTTGACTGCTGATAATGTTGCTTATATTAGTAGTTTAAATAAGTCATCTGAACCGAGTAGTTTTAGTGAGGCTTCAAAAGATCCTAGGTGGATCGAAGCCATGAATCTTGAAATGGAAGCCTTAATGCGTAATCAAACTTGGGAACTTGTTGATTTACCTAGTGGTAGAAAGCCTATAGGCTGTAAATGGGTATATAAAGTTAAATATAAAGCTAATGGTGAAGTTGAGCGATATAAGGCTAGGCTTGTAGCAAAAGGGTATAATCAAAGGGAAGGTTTAGATTTTGGTGAAACCTTCTCACCAGTTGTAAAAATGGTCACTGTGAGGTGCATTTTAAGTTTAGCTGTTCAAAACAGTTGGACTTTGTATCAGTTGGATGTGAATAATGCATTTCTGTATGGGTCAATTTCTGAAGATGTGTATATGTTACTTCCAGAAGGTTATTATAGTAAGAATGAGACTAAAGTGTGCAAACTGGTTAAGTCATTGTATGGGCTGAAACAGGCCCCTAGAAAATGGAATGAAAAGTTGACTAGTGTGTTACTTGAGTTGGGTTTTGTTCAAAGTTCGTGTGATCATTCTTTGTATGTGTTGTCTAAGTCAACTGTGTTTATTGTGTTACTTGTATATGATGATGACATTGTTATAACAGGTAACAATAATTCTGAGATTGGTAAAATTAAAAGTTTGCTTAGTAACAGTTTTCAAATTAAGGATTTAGGTGTCCTTAAGTATTTTCTTGGTCTGGAAGTTGTTTATGATAAGTTTGGGTTGTGCTTGAATCAACGTAAATACTGTTTGGAGTTATTAGCTGAATTTGGGTATCTTGGTTGTAAACCAGTTAATACCCCAATTGAGCTAAGTCACATTGTGAATAAACAGACAGATAGTGATAAAAAGGAACTTATAGATATCACAAATTATCAAAAGTTAATTGGTAAACTGATCTATTTGTCGTTAACACGTCCTGATATCAGTTATGCTGTGCAGTATCTGAGTCAGTTTATGCATAAGCCTTTAACTGCTCATCTCAAAATTGCTCTAAGACTGTTGCGTTATTTGAAACTTAATCCTGGAAAAGGTTTAGTGTTTAAAAAAGGTGATAGTTTTGACTTGACATGTTTTGCTGACTCTGATTGGGCTAAATGTTTAGATACTCGTAAATCTGTAACTGGTTATTGCATATTTTTGGGTAAAATATTGTGTCGTGGAAAAGTAAAAAAACAATCCACGGTTTCAAGGTCGACTGGAGAGGCTGAGTATCGTGCTATGTGCTCAGCAACATGTGAACTTGTGTGGATTGTGAATGTGCTAAATGAGTTGAATGTGAAGTGTAAACTTCCAATTCAGTTGTTTTGTGATAGTAATGCAGCTATGTCAATAGCTGCAAATCCTGTGTTTCACGAGCGTACGAAGCACTTTGAGATTGATTTATATTTCCTGAGAGAAAAGGTGTCAAATGGTTTCATTGTTACTAAGAAGGTTGAGTCTGAGGATCAACTGGCAGACATCTTTACAAAGGGGTTAAGTGTTACTCAACATAATGACTTTTGTGGTCAGTTGGGAATGATAGACTTGTTTAAACCCAATTGAATGAAGGGGGAGTGTTGAAAGATATTGGGCTTTCATTCATTTGGGTTATTTAATTTATTCTGTTGGGCCTGTATTGTTGGGCCGGTTGTTACTAATGGCTATATGGTTGTTAGTTTGTTAAAACAGGTTGTTGGGCCAGATATTTTGGAGGTGGTCAGTTGTAACTTCAGGGGCTATTGTTGTCAAGTTATTGGTCTAATGGTGCAAAGTGGAACTTGTGTTGAGCTGTGATATATAAGGGGTTTCTCTCTCTTCAGTTGTTTACTTCGCTCAGTATTTCACTTTCACTTTGTTTAGATCTAGGGTTTGTTCATCAGTTCTCCGTTGTATCTTGGTTTCATCTCTCATCTGTTTGAGAGATTTGCTGTACTGTTGGTATAGATGATCATCAGCAGATGATCATCAAGACTGGTTGTATCGTTCCTTTTGTTCAGATCTTACATTTGTAAGATCTCAGGGTTTTGGGGGGCAAAGTTTTTGGTTTGGGTTAAATAAGAGATTTGTCACCGTTTTGTCGCTAGATCTGTGTTTGTTTTCTTTGAATATTTGTGTGATTCATCTTCAAACCATGGTTGTTAACAATATATAAATAACTACTTATGTTGTGTTTGCTTCAATCATGACTTGAAATCATAAGAAACAAACAAGTAAACGAGAGGATTTGAGGAAGTCTTAATATAACACCTTTACTTGTTTTATGATCATGTCCATTTTTGTTACTTAATTTCTTTGCTCACTTGTTTTCAAAATGCAAATATGTATTTGTAGGTTAGCATAAATCATTAATCATGTTGATAGTGAAGCTAGGGGGGTAATTTGTGTCCAGCCTTGCGTCCACACAATCGTGTTAGAAAAAATTGGAATGACGACGAACTTCTAGATCGAAACGAACGAATGAAGAGAAGAAACCAATAGGCGAACTATTCCAATTTTGGCGATACTATAGAGGGGCGATGTTAACATAGAAGAAAACGATAATGAAGCGATTAGCCTTACGACTATTCATGATGAAAAGATAAACTAGACTATTCAAAGTTTGAAAAAAATTGTTTTAAGTAGATTTATAAAAAAAATAAATAAATAAATAAATAAATAAATAAATTCTAAAAGCTCAAAATACCATCCTTAAATGAAGGAAAACGACCAAAGTCGTGTGGTTAACACTCACGACCTTTGTTTCCGATAGTTCCACACAATTCTCATTGAAAAATCCTTTCCCAATATATTATATGTTTCCCAATACTAGCAGGGTGCCCGCGCGATGCGGCGGGGGCAACACTTTGCATTGTGGTACTCGTTTTTGGTCATTTTTCTTATACGTACAATATTTATTATAACATCATTTTGGTGGACATACGCCGTAGGCGAAATCATTGGTTAGTCCATTATATTTTGGTATGTATGGTTTCAGTTGTTTTGGTTATTATCCTCAATCGAAGCCAAAACTAAAGTCATCGGTTGGTCTATTTTATTAACTAACTGGTTTTCGGTTATCAGTTTTATTATTTGGTTAGATTGACGGTTTTTTTGGATCCGTTTAATCGCCAAAACCAAAGTATGGCTAATACTTTTACACACTGGACCACTAACCCAAGTGGTTTTTTTGTTTTTTTATGATGTAGAACGTAAATTTGAACTACATATCTAAGGATAGCCCAAGTCGTTATGACATCGATGAGTTGACAGTGTGTAAAGATGTGTGCTCTACTCATACTACGTCGATTATTTGATTGTTTTCTTTATTCTTTGTTTCACTTTTTCTTGTAAGAAACAAATTCAAAAATCATTTTAATTTCTTTGAAAGTTGAAACGAATGACTAATGGACCTTTCATTCAAATGCACAATATTTTCCATACCGTTTTTTTTTTAAGAAGATCAATAACCGTCAAATGTAGCACATGTATATATATCCATTTAAACAACTACAAAATTACATATTCAAAAAAATACACAAATTGGTGACGGGTTGGTCATCAATAAATAATCAGAATTTCACTACATGCCACACAAACTTGTGGGGAAGGATTCTCACTCGGTATAAATTAAATCAAAGTTTAAATAAAAATTTGCCTCAGCACAAACTCAAAATGACGTCAAATGCTAAAAGCTGAAATTACCAATCTGCGTCTCCAAATATACATACATGATTACTGCACTTCAGACATTCGTTTAAAGTGCATCGGAAATCCACTCAGATGCGGCTTTTTCGATGTCTGGTTCAATCAGTTGAGAAACAGATATTGGAGTAACAGACACTTGTTGTAAAACAAAAGAATTTTTTTTAAACATCAAGCTTGTGCTTTACAATCATTAATGTTGAAAATACTGATAAAGAAAATGCAATATTCTACCAATATTATTCAAGAAACAACAAGATCGTTGTGAAACTGATATACTTACAAATCCGTTCTCAAGGACTCTGAAATCGAGATTTTCATCTGTCTCTTCCTGGTTGCTGACAAGAATCTGCATCACAAATCACAATTACGTTACATCGGGCTGGCTGGGGTGTGCTCGCTGCGCCGATGCGGCTGTGTTCGCTGGGTTGCGCTGGCTGTGGCGTTGCGGATGCGCTCGCTGCGCCGATGTTATATTGCCTTTTCTTGTCCTCAATTTCAAGTGCAGCCAAAGCTTTGTCCTGCAACCAAATACACCCAATCATTTTTTTTTTTTTTTTGATTTTTTATCAACCATGCGCAAAGTGAAATGTTGCAATTTTTAGAAACAAGTGAAGTACAACTTACAGGTGGAATTTTTTTATTTTTTTATTAACCATGCCACTGCACTCGCCAGCTGCCCTCGCTGCGCCGGCTCGCTGCGCCGCTGCGGCTGCGCTCACACGATAGAAAAATACCGCCGCGGCTGCGCTCACACGTTAGAAACAAGTGAAGTACAAGTTGTGTTAAACTTGCATTTTCAACGCGGTTTCTATTGTCAAAGAACTTGTATGTTATTAATAGGGTTATTAATCTCTATCACTGAATCTAACAAGCCAGCGTCAAATATTTAGATAAAAAAAATGCAGATTTGACCATCAAAGTCAAAACAAAAGTACATTTGACTATAGAAACAGTAATAAACATTACCTCAACTAATGCACTATATCGTGACGTGGCGCGCATGTCACCAACTTCTTCAATACTTCTACCACAAGTGCATACGCATTATCCGAAAAACTAAAAAAACAATCAGTGTTAGCACAACACAAATTTAAAAGAAAAAAGAGTTTTCACTGAAAATAAAACGATACCATTCACGTGCGAACAGTGAGCAGAGAAGACGTAGTTCTGCTTGTGGCAAGTTTAGCAAACTAGTGTGAGAGTCGAATTCTGTAATACCACCAGAAGATGCGGGCTTAGAGGTGCTTTCGGCTTTGGGTGATTTGGAACCAGATGATTCTTCAGTTTCGGATACACCGTGCTTTCGGCTTTGGGTGATTTGGAACCACATGAGGTAATCAGCTGATCTTTAGATTTATTTAAATTTATATTACCTTTATCTGGTAAAAAGCGTCCACTGATGGAACGATATGAGAGAATTGCAGCTTCAACAAGTGCATTATCGGAAATACGTACTCCATGATGCAGTTCATATCTTTCATGAAGTCCATGAATTATGGGAAATTGGAAACTGTATCCTCAACTGTCGGTTGGTCAACATAAAGTTATTGAAAACGGTGTTCCAGTGAACGATCTTTTTCGATATACTTACGATACTAATCTAATGTTGTTGCACCGATGCATCTCAACTCTCTACGACTAAGCATCAGCTTCAACAGATTGCCAGCATCCATTGCACCGTTGGTAGCCCCTACAAACAGATACGCACTTTAGATCATATTTAGTATATTTCGTATAACAAAAGATTATCTGGACTTTAATATACCAGCTCCAACGACAGTATGGATTTCATCAATGAAAAGAATATTCTCGCCGTCTGATTCTGTAACCTCCTTGAAGACTGCCTTGAGTCGATCTTCGAACTCTCCACGATATTTTGCACCAACAATAACCACGTATGATAATACGTATCATCCTTCCTTGTTTTCATATGTAGAAGCTGCCTGGTAACATAGTTTGCATTAGCAAGGGTAATTTAGTTAATTTTAGTCCTCTTTATGTCTCATGAAAATTGAAATATTTTATGTTATTACACCTTAACCAGATGGATAAGAACCGCTTATTCAGCATTTGTAAGAAGGGTACTCACATGGTTGACAACTCACCTTGGGGATCATGTCCACAAAACATAAGAAGAAACACGTCTGAAGGCTTAGGCTGGAAGTTGGATGATATATGAGCGTGTTTGCATAAGAACGTGAAGAACAAGCCTCTAATAGTCTCTTCTTCAACAAACTCCATTGTGTGCTCGGTTTTCCAACCACCCAAAACACTATATAACACCAAAATGGGATTTTAATATGTCAGGGGTTAATTAAACTTAAATGGGAGAATTTTACCTCAAAATCAATGGAAAGATCAATGTTAATAAACCGGCAATACCAAGCAAACCCAACCTTCACTGAAATTAACCCATAAAACCATGTTAAGCAAGCTCGAATTAAGCGTTTCCCTACAAGTGCAAATAGAAAAATATTGGATTATAAGAAACATAGTTCTAGAATTTTTGTAAGCTTTATACTTACAAGGTTTGAATGCCATAATTGAAACTCAAATGAACATCTAAATACATAGAGTCCTACTAATTGCATCCTAGAAACTACACTTTAAATTATAAAAAGGAAAAATTATATAATAATAGAGAGTGGTAACATCACAAAAACAGATTAACCCATAAGTAATAACCTTTTTCAGTAAAAATGGTTGCTGGTTTAGGATAGTAGTTTTCAGCTCCGGTCTCTCCAGAAAGGTGACCTGGATCAAAATCAAATCAAACAATTTAAATAAAAAAATTTAAAAAAATGCAGCATTGGAAGAATGTAATGCCTCTACTGAACCAATTGATGGTAGGGGAACTTTTTCTCCATGAACACAATAACTCAAAGAGACCATTTTGCATATTTCGACTCTGAGATATAAGTTGTAAAAAAAAAAAGATTAGATGGTAAAAAGTCAAAAACTATCACAAGTTAATTTGAAATATGTACAACAAACTACACATTTATAAAACCAAATTTAAATGGCCTTTTTAAAAATCTCATCATTGATCAATCAAAATATTAGTTTGGTTGAATCATTAATCATACCTCAAAAAATACATCAATTTTGAACAACATCATCATGAATTCATAATACACCTCTCCTGTTGCAAATAAGAAGCAAGTGAAGGTTGATAAAGCTCATTCTTCCTTTTTTTAAGCATAAGATTAAGTAGTTCTTCATACACAACCACATCAGCACTACGCCTCTCCTTTGCACACTACAGATCTGTAAACAACACTTGCAGGCTGTGACAAATCAATGCAACAAACCCTAAATTCACAAAATCAAGCCCATAAAAATCATTACAAAATTCGAAATCAAAACCATGAGTAAACCATAGGGAAAAATTATTAATCATAATCCAAAAAAAAAAACACATTAATAAATAGAACTAAATCACAAATGCTTAACAAAATTAAACAGGAACTCACATAAGACCAAACTTCTGAACATCACGATACTAAATCCATGAACCTAGATTAAGATTAATCATGAACAACATTCCAAATTGCCTATTTGAGCACAAAAAATTAATCGTGAATTTTGATTCACCTTTTCCCGCCCCTTTGGCTTCCAATACCTTATCATGTCGCCGTTTAGGGTTCATCACCAAAACCCTAGAAACCGGCAGCAAGAAGGTTGAACCCTAGAAATTGGGTGACTCTCGCAACGCCATCACCATCCTTTGAGTCTTCGTCCCAAATCTCAGCCGTCATCGATGTCACCCTTGGTCGGCTCCTTTCTCTCCCATTCTCTCACTCCTCTACATTTCTTCACTCCCTCTCCATCTGTTTCTGATTTTCTCTCTAACTCGTATATGTGTGTATGGGGAATTCAAAATTTGAATTTCTTAGCATCTACTGTGCTTGTTTGTAGGTAGGGTAGTTAAAATGTTTTCAAAAGCAATGTGCTTTGAACGGTAGTACAATGAGCTTTACGTTTGTACTGTAGGGAG
Organism: Helianthus annuus; assembly: GCF_002127325.2. Classification (NCBI taxonomy): domain Eukaryota; kingdom Viridiplantae; phylum Streptophyta; class Magnoliopsida; order Asterales; family Asteraceae; genus Helianthus; species Helianthus annuus. The sequence goes on from NC_035437.2 coordinate 751,699, forward strand.
GAAAACTCTAGTTTGTTAAAATTGAGGGATTAAAATATAATAACATGGGGATTAAAATGTAATTAGTGTTTAAAAGACTAAATTACCCTCATTTTAAGGGTGTATCTATAAATTAAGAGGTGAAAAGTTCTTATTTTTTGGGTATCCCTCCCTCATGCATTATAATATAGTATAGATGTTTTAGGCCCACGAGACATTTTATCCTCTAAGTTTCTAATTTTATCCTCTAGTTTCTAATTTTATCCTTTATAACTAAAACCTTTTGGTTCACACAATTCTAATTTAAAAATCCATTTTAATGTATTAGTAGTGTTGGAGCAAGTGCTTCGCGACGGGGTAATTTAGGAGGCTACTGACGAGAATGTATTTGTTACATGATTTATCGATGGGTTTTTATAGACCATGTAGGCTTTAATTTAGATGACGATAAAAATAAGCAATTAATATGGTTATGTAAACATGTCTAGAGTTAAAAGCGAACTTTAACTATAATAAGATAAACAAAACAAAATTAAATTTGTTGCCTAGTTTATTGAAGGGTTAATTTAGACCATATAACTTTTAACTAAACGACGATAAAAATAAGCAAGCAACACAAATAAATAACATTTCTTGAGTTAAAAGTTAGTTTTAAGTATGATAAGTTAAATAAATAATAAATATTATAAAAAGAATTAAACTTATAAAAACAAATATTTATTAAAAAAAGAAGAAAAATTAACTTTATTAAACTTTAAGTGTCATATGATAAGCTCGGGGGTCGTAACATAAATTGCGTATTGAAAAAGAATTATTATTAAACTTATGTATGATATATCTATTAAAGTTTATGGGTATTAGTGTAAATCATTTATATAAAAAAAAGAATTATTAGAATTTAGGGATTTTATCATACCTCTATTAAAATTCCGGATTAAAAATGAAAATTAATTTTAAAAATAAAAATAACATTATAACTAGGGCTGTTCATGAGCCGAGCCGAGCCAGGGTAAGCTCGGGCTCGGCTCGATTATAAACCGAGCTGGCTCGGCTCGGCTTTGAAACCGAGCTGAAAATCTAAGCTTGGGCTCGGCTTGGTTTTAAACCGAGCTGGCTCGGCTCGGCTTGGTTTGGCTCGATTTTATAAAGAAAAATATAATATGTAACTCTCAAAATTCATTAGCCTAAAATATTATTCAATACTTCAAAAAAACATATTAAAAAAAAAGTTTATCCTAATACATTACAAGTTAAAATAATGTTTAACGAAAAATAAGTTTTACAATTTCAATGAAATACAATATTAGTTCATTAGCAAGGTAATTAAGATTCAAATATGCCATGGATAACAAATTACAAGCCTTAATATATATAAATAATAAGTTTTTTTGTAATATATTATAATGTATATAAAAAATATATTATGAAGAAAATAATCCGAACTAAGCCGAGCTGAGCTACCAAGCGAGCCAAACCGAGCCAACTCGGCTCGTTACGAGCCGAGCCGAGCTGGCTCACTTTTTAACCGAGCTGAGCTGGCTCGGCTCACTTTCAAACTGAGCCATATCAAGCGAGCTTTTTCCGAACTAAATCCGAGCGAGCTCCGAGTTGCGAACTTTTTGGACAGCCCTAATTATAACCCACAAACTAAATTCACATTAACCAATAACCAGTAGTGATTCACAATTAGAAATGTTACTATATAGAATATGTTTTAAGCGCACACATCTATCTACTAGTTTCTAATCATTTATAAATAAAACCTTTTGGTTGAAAACTTCTAAAATAAATTATGGAAAACGGCGGGTTGAACATGGTGTCGGGTTAAGATGAGTCGACATGTGTCATTTTAAAAAAATAAATAGTAAATTGGATCTAGCCACTATATATATTTTTATGACGGCTAGTGTCGACGTGTATTGGGTTTAGTGATGTTGGCGGCAGTTGAGACCTATTAGAAGAGACAACAGCGATACCGGTGGTGACGATGGTGCTTGTAGTGGTGTTAGAGAAGGCGACAATGGCCATTACGTGGCGGAGGCGGCGACCAATAGGTGATGGTGGCAAATAATAGTCTTGTGTGTTGCTCACTCGTAAAAACTCGTTTAAAGTTGGTATCTAATGAGTGACCGGTTTTAATAGGTTGTTTAGTTTGAGTCGTATAAATTTCCATTGTATTAGTAGGGTATATTCAAATGAACCCAAATGTTTTTTTTTTTTTTCAAATCCTATTAAATATTAATGAATGACATATATTTCCACTTTATAGTACTTGAACCTTTACTATTTTTATAAGGATAAATAGCTAATGTCACTAGACAAATAGCTAATGTCACTAGACAAGAGACTATCACAAATGAGATATGATTACCAGGCTTAAATAACCATAATTATAAGTTGTTGGATAGGTTTTGCTCCTTCATTATCAAACAAAATTTCAAGATTTTTATGCCCCTTTAATTTTTTTTATGATATATAAAGGAAGATAATTTGGATGAAACGTAGTGACCTTTGCTTTTGGATGACATCCTCTTCGAAATCCTCCATATTCAATGTATATGGTCAAAGTTCATGTTCCATTATCACTCATTCAAGATTTTTATGCCCCTTTAATGTTTTATTTGATATATAAAGGAAGATAATTTGGATGAAACGTAGTGACCTTTGCTTTTGGATGACATCCTTTTCGAAATCCTCCATATTCAATGTATATGGTCAAAGTTCATGTTCCATTATCACTCATATTTCAAACGTCGTTGAATCCACGCCACACTAAAACACAAAGTTTGGCTACATACCATCCCAAGCTATAAACAAAGGAATAAATTAGGTTTTATATACAAAAAAAATAAAAAATACTAACCACTCATAACGTTATATTTTAAATGGTTTTGGCAAAATGGAGAAATACGTCAAACCACTTGGAAAGTTCATTTGATCTTGCTAAGCTACAAGCCCTTTTAACACATTATGTAACACTTATTACTTTTTTAAGGGCACTCATGTTATATTCTTTATGTAAACCCAATCCCTATAATATGGGGGAAAGGTTAAGGTTTTTTTTTTCGGGCAAATGGCAACTTTCATTACACTAGCAAAGAGTTTGGGCCAAAACAACATTGCAAACCAAAAGTACACCAATCTTTCCAAGACTAGGGCTGGCATATCGTGTATACTCGTACACAATAAGACACGACACGACACGATACACGAAATCTCATATACGAACACGACACGATAACTTATCGTGTCCTTTTTTTCAAACACGAACACGACACGATATACATGAAAATTATCTGTTAATACCTGTTAACACGACTATTCGACTGTTATACACGAAAATTACCTGTTAATACATGTTAACACGAACAAAAACAACATTACAAACAAAAAGTACACCAATCTTTCCAAATAAAATACTGTTTAAGTAAATAGAAATAGAGAATAACATGTACCAGTATTATGAAGACAAAGAAATTTACAGCTAAATTACAGGGATTGAGATGAGGAGACAAAGAAATTTACAGCTAAATTACAGGGATTGAGATGAGAAATCGATTGTAAATGCTTAACTTTAAAGTTTAACATAAAATACTTCACCGTACTAAATTTTTAAGTTTTAACAATGTATCGGGCCAACACACAAACTTACAAGAGACCGTTCCGTTTAATGTATTCACAATTTTAACCCGAAACTAATCAAGAGCTGTTTAAACCAAACCGAAAATCACGCAATTTTATTTTAGTTTCGTGTCACATCAACCCTAGTTATGATTAAAGTATCAACCCAAATGAGAAGGTAGAACAACGTTTTCGAAAAATAAAACAAAAAAGACCATAGGTTGTTTTCATTTGTCAATTAGCAATGGGCCTCACGAATTTTGGCATCCATTATCGCTCATCTTTTATTGAGTTGCTATCACACTTCTGGTCAAACATTGACTCAAGTAACGCGTTTTTCTTCATTTCACATTCCAATATAGACTAAAGTATTTCTTCAAACAAATGGCTAAGAAAATAACAAATTAATTACAGATATATTTATTATTTAAATATATATATATATAGATATAAAAACTAATGGCTCAATTAGATTTATTTCTACTTAACCCAAAATGGACCAATAACCAACTTTATTTCTATATTAACTTCATCTATTTATCTAGTTAATATCTACAAAAAGTTAAAAATGAAAAAAATAAGTTTATTTACTCTGTAAGCCAGTCTAGATCAAAGCGTTGTTCCGCAACTTGAACAAACAAACCAGGTAACTCTGACTCTAATTCTTTCCACTGCCATGAAACCTCTTCATCGCATACAACGCGTCTCAACGATCGCAAACCCATTACGGATTTCGGCAACCGTCTTATTTGCTGGCATTCGTGCATATCGATTTCTTTTAAACTCAAACAATCCCCAATTTCCTCATTAAGACAATGAAGATTAACACACTGAGAAATATCAATATGTTCTAGCCATACCAGATTCTTTATCCCAACGGGAAGCGTTTTCAGCTTCGGACACGCGTTCAGTCTCAAGATTTGTAAAAATATCAGCTTACCGAAATCAAATGGGAGTTCTTCAAGACTTTCACAGTTGGTGATACTTAAGCTCTTTAGCGTTTTCACTTGGCAGATACTCGAGGGTAAGATCGTCATTTCAATACAGTGATCCATTGTGAGCTCTGTGAGGCGAGGAAATAAACGAGAGAGGTCTCGTTCGGATTCGTCTTGGAGGTTTATCTTACAAAGTAGTAATGAGATTTTACGGAGATTTTCGAGAGGTAATATAGTCTTTTTGGATAGTTGAGGAACGGTAACCTTTTCAAACCAAAGACTTCTTAAATTCGTTAAAGTACCCAAGACCGATAGGTTATGAAGCTCTGCGGTTTTGGTACTGTAGTTTATTAACACTAACGCTTTAAGTTTAGGCATGTTCGCTATAAACGGAGGCAGAGAGTAATCGGTTGAATCAAAATTCAATATCAAGACTTCGGCTTTCGGAAATTCCATTTGCAACCAATCCATTTCTCTCATTTCACCTACAACATTAAAGAATTTCCTATGAGCATTTTCTTAGGTAACCATGAGAACCCGCTACTAAAATACAATATGAGCACAATTAGGGCTGCAAACGAACCAAACGTTCAGGGAACAATTCACCATTCGGCGGGAAGTTCATTTGTGTTTGTTCGTTTATTAAACAAACGAACATGAGCAGAGGCCGCATTCATTCATTTATGTTCGTGAACGTGTTTGTTTATGTTCGATAGTTCATTAGTGTGCATATTTTATTTAAATACTTCAAATTTCTGACAAGTAAAATATTTAATAAGTGCCGATGTATTATATATATGTTCATGAATGCTTGTTTGTGTTCCTTTGTTTCCATTTGTATTCATGAACATTAGTTTGTATTTATTTGTGTTCATCAACGTTCATTGCCTAAAAATAACTAAAAATAACAAACGAACACGAACACATTCATTTCCTTAACAAACGAGAGTGTTCATGAACAATTCGTGAATACATATATTTGTTAACAAATAAACATGAACAAGGTCTTGTTTGTGTAGGTTCAGTTCGTTTGAAACCCTAAGCACATACACTTGTTATTTAGATTAAGTTTGGAAATATTACCTGTATGAACGGAAACGATTCTTGCGAGAAACGGCTTTTCGGTATCTCTCTCCCATTCTTTGGGCACCCCGTTTTCTCTCCGGGCCATAACCAAACGCTTTCGCTGATTTACACTTCCGACATTGCTCATATGAATAGCAAGGTCTCGTAACACATCGTGTTGTGAAACCGAGATATCACAGTAGCTACCGTACTTATCCCCAGCCCTAAAACATTTTAACATAAAGATCAATTAATATTTTAAGTTTTTAACACATCGTGTTGCGAAACCGAGATATCACATATACACTATACAAGTATACATTACCTTGAATCATTCACAAGTGTGACGAGATTCTTGGTCGAGAGTTCAAGAAGAATGGCGAAAGCTTCTTCTTCATCGATGTCATGAAGCTCAGTCCATACGTTGACGAGAACATCTAAAGGAATCTTTTTGTCTTCTGGAAAAGAACCCAAATCCAGAAAACAATCTCTCACCTTTTCAGAAAGGTAATCGATACTAAGTCTCATTCGATTAAGTAATTCACTTTCGTGTGAGTCGTCTATCGGTTGGGCTCGCGATAGTCGATTCTTGGCTCCTAACCAGTACTTTTCGGGCCGGTCTCGAAGTGACGCTCCGATCACTTTAAGGGCCAACGGAAGCCCTTTACATTTCTCCACAACCTATTCAACATTTCAACCCATGAATCGGTTAACTTATTCGATTACAATTTAATAAACTTATCGTTTATATAACAAATAAGAAACGATCATTACCTGTTTGATTAAATCTTCATCTTTATCAGGAGGAATTGATGTTCTTCCGAAAACAGTGTGACAGAAAAGTGAGACTGCATCTTCTGCCATGAGCAACTCCACCTCATAAGTTGCGTTCATAACCGAAGGCGGAAACTTAATACGCGAAACGACAAGGGTTTTGCAACCCGGAACTTTGAAGATAAGCCGTTCGAGAACTGAAAGTGACCAAACATCATCCAACACAACAAGGATGGGTGTCGCTGTGTTCCAACTATTGTATCCAGGTGTCCATTGTGGGACTATGTCGGAGAAGCCGTTAAACTTGGTTTCTGACAGAAACCCCCAAATCTTCTGCCTTAATTGCTCCACGTTTGGAGACTGCGATACCGTCAGGAACAAAATTCTGTGATTATAGTAACCTGAAACACATTTAGACATTTCATCAAACACTTAATACGCAAACATAAAACACTCACACCACACAGACATTTCATCAAACACTTAACACGCAATACAAAAGATACAAAATTAACATAGTTCTAACTAAATTATGTGATTAAACTAACCTAAAACACACACAAACATTTCATCGAACACTTAACACGCAATAAAAACAGTTCAAACTTAACATACTTGTAACAAAATTCTGTGATTAAACTAACCTAAAACACACACAGACATTTCATCAAACACTTAACAGGCAACACAAAACAGATAACACCACAGAGACATTTCATCTAACACTTAACACGCAACATAAAAGGGACAAAATCAACATACTTCTAACATCATCATCTCTACAAACTTCACGAGCAAGTGTAGTTTTACCACTTCCACCAATCCCATTAATTCCAACAACAGCCAAATCATCTCTATCAACAACCATATCCTTCAGTTTCCTCTTCCCCAATTCCATCCCCACCTTCACCAATTCACCTTCAAACATCTCTACTTCATCGACCTTCACCACCTCCTCCAACCACCACTCTCCGCCACCACCACCGCCACCGCCGATCAACATCGACTCAAGCCGCTGTTCAAGCCGGCGATTTGAGCCGTCAAGCCGATCAAACCGTTCGCTAGTTTCAAACCGCACATGATGCACATCAGCGAGCACGTGAGCCTGAAGCGGACCTTGAACAAATCTGGATATCTTCTTCTCTAATTTCTCCATTTTTCTCGATAACTGGAGGTTTTTGTAGACGTTCCAGCGGCTAGAATTGAGGACTTTTCCCGCGAGTTCGTGGCCTTCGTTGAGAGCGCGGGAGATTGAGTCGAGCTGGTGCTGCCGGACGGCGGTTAATTCGACGCCGGAGTATTTGATTTCAGTTATGATCGGTAGGAGTTCGTTGATTGTGAGGATTAGTTGTTCGGCGCTTGGTTTGCAGAAACAAGCTTTGCGTGTTATGCTTAGTAGCATTTTGAGTAGCTCGGTGGCGATTTCTCCGGCGAAGAAGTCCGTCACCGCCATTTTTACCGGCGGAGTTTGGAGAGAATGTGTCACACCCCGAAATATCAGAGCTGGCGTGACTGGACTGGTATCTTCATCGCACAGCGGAAGCAAATAAGCTAAGACTTCTAGAATGCGAACGCCCGCTAAGTACTTGAATTCCCATGGGTCCTCCTATTCCGGTCGTTCCATAGTTTTGAAAATGCAACCTGAGAAAGAACATGCGAAAAAACAACATAAAATTGAGCGAGTTCATAATTTGTTTTGAAAAAGATTTTAAACAAATCTTTTTGTTCACCGGTTTAAAAGTTGTTGAGAAAATATAGAAAGATCATTTTTCTCGGCATGTTATATGAAAATTGTGAGTCTAGCCCACGAGAGTCTTTATGCATTGCACGAGTGAGAATGGATCGAGCCCAAATAGTCTTTGTAGGCAGGACCAACCCGTCCTCCTGCTTATACATAAGTGAAAAACGTTACCAAGTTCGTAAATCCATGTGTTAAGAGTTTGGTCAAATGAATCTTAAAAACATTTGAAAGTTTAAGTACCAAAGTCCGGTATGTAAAGCGTCAATGAACATGTTGATCATTAATGTGTAGCTAGGACATTAATATGTGTGCCGATAAAGGAAGCCACCAACCCGTAAGTGATTTAGTACCGGTCCACCCGGTGAGGGTAACAAAGAAAACTCCATGTGGCCACACAAGGACCCATGAGTGGGGCTCGCCCTCTACCCGATAGATCTACCCCCTTTGTTCTTTGGTCTTAAACAAGATTAATGGTTCTTTAAGTATCAACCTATTCGCACGTGACCTACTAATTCATTCCGTAGCTTAACCATACCAAAGTAACATGTAATGTATGTGTCCTTGGGCCTTTCCCCTGTCGTAAAACTCATGCATGTTTCGAAAACCTTGTATTGTTGTAAAAACCGGTATGTTTAGCATGATCTTTTCGTAAACCATTTGAATTCGCTGAAATACTGTTGTGAAATGGTTTATAAATATGTGATATCGTTTATAAAAACATTGTGTGTCTTTGCAAAACTTGCATGTCTTTCCACCCCGAAAACATTTATAAAAATGTAAAAACCCTAAAAAGTAGGGTTATGAACTCACCTGATAACCAACCCAGTGTAGCAAAGAAAGTAGCAACTAGCAAGGTACGTGTATGCTTGAACCGACCTAATTGGGCCCTAGAAAACCAAGAGCATTATGAGGTCTACGTAGAGATTATAACATATCAGTTGGTCATATTAATCAAGTCATATTTTCAACTTGAAAAACTAAAAGTGGTGTAATGGTAAGTATACGTGTATGAAACTACCGATAAAAATATATATCAGTTTTTGTCGGGTTTTGGTCTAACATGCTAATTTTTACGTAAAAATATATCCATTTATATATATATATTTTCAATACTCATAGGTGTACATAAATTCGTATAATTTGACCCACATAAATATGTAAAACTATACTTGGTTATTTTTACAGAAAGATCTCCCAATTATATATATGTATCATAACTTTTGCATACGTGAAATCGACTAGATCATATTTCTTCACAAAAGACATCCACAACTTACATACATTTGTGTTGTCTAAAGTATAACACTTGTTTATGTAAAAAATAACTTAATTATATTTTTACATAATTGCTACTTAAAATATGTACATATTATATATATATAAAGTAATTGGGAAAAATCCTTGTGCATGTGAAATAAACTTGTATCTAAAATTATCTATACATGAACTCCATTACTTGCAAAATAACTAAGAAGTTTAGTTAACAAGAAGTCCGAAGATGTATAAAAAAAACTCATATGTATCAAGAGAAGCATATCTATAGTTATGTAAACTTATATTTAACAAAAATATAAGCATATGGCCACGAGCCTCATAAGTTACTAAAACCAAACTAGTTAACTTTTAGTAGAATTTTTAGTGAAATTATGACATAATATCCATACAAATATGTAACAAGTTAAAATCAACAACTATAGAATTTATAACTAATATCCATACAAATATGTAACAAGTTAAAATCAACGACTATAGAATTTATAACAATAATGAAACCAAGATTTTTCTTAAGTTCATAACGAGTTTTTTTTCCAAAAGGGTGTAGTTGATAAACTTATTTACCAAAATAGGTGTTTTAGAAAGTATTTACCAAAATGGGTGAAATCTTATATTTTCTTTTATTTTTAAAAACTTTATTAAATAAATTCTCCATCTACCCTGATTAAGTGTCTATCCACCCACCTCCTCCGCTTGAACTCTGGCGACCACTTTCCGGTCACCACAAAATGAATCTAAACCACTATCAATAAGAATCGATTATCCATGAAACAGTTAGTGTTTCTTCCATCATAATTTTCTCATCTAGGATCACAATTCTTGAGATTATAATTTCATGCTATATCGTATGATTGATATCAATTAAAAATCATCCATTATTCATTTTAACGGATTCCGCATTTGCCGTTAGCATCTCCTTGAAACGTTAAGTGCCAGCGTATTTCACTGACCGAGCGTCCATCCGGCTCTCGGCGGAGAACATGACCGGTACCAACTAGGCAACTGTGAAGGACTCTTATATGGCTGCTGTTACTAATTCACAAATGGACCTTGCTAATCATGAGACAAATCAATATTATTTAAGTGTTCATGTGAATCTTTCTAGTGATGTAGGCTGGTAATTAGGGAAGATGATGTGGTGGTTATTAATTCAAATTCAGTAAGAAATATTTAAGTATTTATTTTATCATCAAATTCAAGAACTTTAAGCAAGATGGGCATGAATCCCATCTTCAATCCAGTTGCTCCATTTATTCAACCAATAAATCGAATTTGTAATAGCAAAAAACTCATCAGAATCATGACCAAATGTCGGTCTGTGGTGGTTGCCGGAAAACTCGCCGGAGTTACAGCGGGGAAGCGGGTAGGTAGACAGTCAAATGGGTGAACATAGAAATTTATGTGATTATTAACTAAAAATAAATAAATAAGATTTCACCCATTTTGTAAATAGTTTCTAAATCACCCATTTTGATAAATAAGTTTTTCAACTACATCCTTTTAGAAAAAAAAAAAAAAAAACTCAGTTCATAACTATTATTTACATGAAAATATCAAACAAAAATCACCCGTTTATAAAATCTAAGAACTTTAATACATGGAACATCATTTTGGGTGATCTTACACAAGATAAAATAGAAAAATAAAATAACAGATTTTTCTAAGAAAATACTTACAAGAAGCAAGCAAGGATTGATGTGAAAAGAGAATAAGAACTTGATCCGTAACTTGAATCCTTGATGTAAGCTTCTTGGATATATTTTAAATAGAAAATATAGGATGTATGGTTTCTTGAAAGATGAAATGATGGATATAAAGGATGGTGGGTGATTTTCGATTGAGTGTGAATCCAACCAATCAGAGTTTTTTTTTTCTTTGACTTATTTGGTGTAAGGGGTATGATGTGTAGGTATGGCTTCTGGCATTTTAAAAATACAATTATACATCTCTATAATTAAAGGGAAATTAAGGCTAGAAGGAAACAAGAAAACAAATATAATGAAACTAGGTTAGTCCCCCGTGTGTTACACGGGTTGAATAATTTAAACTATATAATAAATATTTCTTGTAAATGCAAAACAAAGACGAAGACGTTTATATGCTAGATTGACATGAATAATATAAATGTAATGTTATATGATTAATAATAAAAAATAATGTTTTAAAAAATATATGCATTGCATGGTTGAATAATAATTGAATAAAGTATAATGTAATTTGTTAACATATAGAATTGTCATGATATGTATTTAAGAAAACGAAAGGCCACAAGAGGTCAAGACCCAATAACTAATTATTCGAATATTTTGAAGTCATTATCTTCCTCCTCTTTCAAATGCATAACCAGAAGCGAGATAAAGTCGTTGCAGCTTACCAGAAAATTCTCGTATCGGTTCTTTACTCAAAGATACAAACAAAAGTGGTTAAACATGAAAAAGTAATAATAGTTGTCATTGGGGGTGAGTTAAACGTAACCCTTGTCACTTATTATACCCTCTTTTAAAAAAAAATCATTTTAAAAGTTGTCAAATTCCCCCCTAAAAGATCTTAATATTTTAATAGGTTTTGTTAAAATGAAAATAAAAATCTTTGAAAACATGATACAACTTTGATTATAAAATTAGGATCTTTCTATATCTAAATATAGAAAATAAATTGCATAACTTTGTCTATAAAATAAAGATTATCATAAATATAGAATTATAAATTACACAATTTCCGAAATAAAAAAGAGTCCATATCAACTCATACATGTTAATTATTATGAGTCCGGTAATAGTTTAATATATAACTAATAAAACAAAAGTGGTTAAACATGGAAAAGTAATTTGAACTAATAAAAAAATTATAAATTTCGAATCATATCAATATGTCATGTTTCATAACCAACTTAAAAGAAAAGAAAATTAAATATAGTTAAGAGAAAAAAAAAATAAATCATCACAAATTTTCTCTCTATAACTACCCACGTTCTGTAGTTTTGGGTTTGAGCCAAATTTTAAATAAAACATATTATTAGTAGATAGTATTTTTATTAACTAATTCATATTTTATTTAATATGTTTCTTGATTTTTCTTATTAAAAAATTGTTTCGTTATCAATTAAGAAAAGGTAAAGAAGGCAAATAAATTAAATATACTTGAGATAAAATAATAAATCATCAAATCATCATTTTTTTTCTCTATTTTTATCCTTATCGTAACTAACAAACTCACCAAATTAATAAATTGATTTAAGTGGGAAAACACAATTAGAGAGTGCATGAGAAAGTGACATGTGTCCCCAAAGAGGTTTCTTTTATCATATAGATAGATATGGGGTTAAGGTTCGGACAAGGGTTTGGGGTGGGGTGGGAGGACACCAGTGGCGGACCCAGGATTTTATTTCAATGGGGTCCATTTTCGGGTCGGTCCTCGTTCGGGTCGAGTTAAAGTGAGGTTTGAACTAGATTTAAAAAAAAATAAGAAAAATGGGCTTATCAAGGATTGAACCCATGACCTTATGGTGGAAAAGAGGGAGATTTACCACTACACCAACTTTCTTTTTATTTCTATGGTGTCCACCTAATTGTATTTATGGGGTCCATATACAATTTAATATACCGAATCTACTATTTTTTTTTAAAAGATTGGGGTCCGGGGACCCCGGTGGCACCAATGTGAGTCCGCCCCTGGAGGACACTGGGTAAACAAACCCGCTTATATACGAAACCGATTAAACGTTGCGCGTCCCATTTATATAAAAAAGTAATACATAATTGCACGCTTGCTAGACTTGATTTTTTTTGTTTGTTACCAAAAATAAAAATTATTAATATCATTTGTTATGACTTTACGATAACGTGTTGTATCTCGTTTAATCGTTCGACATAAATAAAAATAATAATTATATTTATTTTATATAAATCCTCGAGTTCCGTTTTTTATCCGATTTGAGCTGCGATATTAAAATTCGATTACGGTGGTAAATATGTCATAATATTTCGGTTATGAAGATAACGCGCGAGTCTGATGCTTCCGTTTCGTTGTCGGTGTGTTCTTACAATCGCGTTCTTCGTTCACGTTTGCATTTTGTACCGTTCGAAAGCATGATATTTTCGCAAAACCACATTAATATGTACAAGTTATATGTACGGAATTCGTCTTGTCGGCGTTGTCAGTATTCTGTCCGGTGTCAGTTCGTTATCGTTTAACGGTAAACAAATTTCCCGAAAATCACCATACGCGCACTGTAAAGTTAGATAGGCGTTCCTAGGCATTCCAAAAGCTTAATTAAGTTAATTCGTGCTTTAAACACTATTTATTATCGCCTTAAACGTTCGCTAATCGTGTAATTAGAAGCCATTAATTACCAGTAGTCACAGAATGATGGGTGAGGGGATGTTGTGTTAGTTTGTTATAGTGGGAAAGAGGGGTGATTGGAGGTTATGTAATCTAATGTTGTGAAATTACTAATCTATCCCTGTGATAGAGAAATTACCATTCTACCCTTTAAGCTATATATATTTTTCTTTTTAGCCTATTATTGTATTTTCGACACTAATGTCTACAACATCTATGTCCATTCATTACAAATAACTAGATAAGCGTTGTAGGTTACCAATGATATTGTGAATTAAACCAAATTTGTTTAGAACAATTTCTAGAAGTTGTAAGTTTAGTAGAATGTGAAAACGTACGAAGTCTAATAACGTGTTTACGATAAAGTGTTGAATATGTATGTTGCAAGTGTATGGTTGTCCATTCATGTATGATGCAACTTCAAATTCATTAAGAGGCATGAAGATCAACCCTTTTTGTAAATGTGCACCAAACTAGATGAAGACCTCATCATGTTATCCTAGGTGTCATTAATACATGTGGTTGTAGTGTGACAACAGTCATGCTTCACATTTTGATAAGTTGTTAACATTGTTTAAAACCACTTGCATGACTCATCATACGAACAAACCAAACACATTGATCGTGTGATTCTAAATACATCATATATGTCTTAATCATCAATAAAATATCACTTACACACACAAATATATACATACGTACACACACATATATATATTTGTGTGTGTAGGTGCATTGTAAATTAGTGATACTAGTTGTCTAAATTGCACACCTTAAATAGGATAAAATCGAGTCCTTTGTTGTCATTTTAACAACATCTACATGAAGTAAACAGATACAATGTGTGTCATTGTCGCATACGCATCAATTTTTACTGATTGTACCTTCGTTGATGATATACAAGTGGTATTTTGTGCAACAAATTTAAACAAAAGTTGATACAAGTCTATGGAGTATGGATTCATGTATCACAAGACTTTATATTTAATTGTTCCTTGATACGGTTATTTAGTGAGAGAAAAATGAATGGTTTTTGGAGCTCTCTTAAGAAAATCTATGATTTTAGTATTTATTTATATTTTTACTATTTATCGCTTAAGAAGTTAAAGGTGATTGTGTATTTATAGTTTTTAGAAAGAGTTAACAAACAAAATTATTAATGAAAATCAAGTTAAATGATAAATGAAATATCATTATAGAATCTATTATTAAGAAAACTGAATATTAAAAAATTGAAAAAATAAACTACTGACCATGTTAGAGTTCAACCTAACACCCGCGTTGCATTTTTTTAAACTACTAAGAGTTAAAGCGCGTTACAGCGTCGCAATGCACTATGCAGTGGGTTTTCTGTCGATATTGATTTGGTTTGTTGCTTTACGTGTACGATATCAATGCCCGGTGTAGCAATCGACACATGTTTTACATCGATCCAAAACCATAAAACGGATATCGGTAAGATGGTACCGATGTTGTCTGGATTATATCAGTTTAGATTGTGACGGTACCGTACGAAAATCAATATAGCTTAGGATACCAAAAAAAACTCAATCGTTAGTTCAATTCCGTTTTTAATGAAATTTATACAGAACGTAAAAAGAGTTTTAAAAACGAATACGTATTCGGTACCAAAGTTCAGACGGTATCGATTTGGTTCGTCACTTTGAAAAATCAGTTATACTTGACATGATTGCAAAAGTCGTTAGGCGCTCCCTAGTCGGTCGACCGGAGAGTTGAGAGTACTCGGCATAGGCGGAGAGTATTCGGGGAGTACTCTGACATATAAAGAAATTAGTTTTCGGAAGTTAAATATATGTCTAGTAACCTAAATTTACTAATATTTATAACAAATACGTGAAAATGATATTCATTATTTAATATGATAGTCATATAAATTATGTTTTATTATTTTTTTAAGTCAAACTCGGCCCGAATTGACTTACTAGATCCGATTTTGGCCAAGTTTGACCGCGTTTGATCGATTCCGAGTAATTAGGCGGAGTTAGAGAAAGTCGCCTCGACAGCCTACCTTTTAGAGACTACTCGGGGAGTACTCGGCCTTGGAAACCTTGTTTTACAACCATGATATTTAAACCATTTGGTTTTAAATAAAACTTTTATCGAAACGTAGATAAATATAAACAAGTCGCAATAGTGTATTCTGAGTTTTATAACACATTATATTATATTATTAAAATAACGAAAACGGTAAACGGCGTCAATTTATATAAGAAAAAACTAAACCGTAAGTCATCTTTAGTATTTACAACTCGGTTTCAAACATTTATATCAAGACGTATATAAAAATAATTACGTCACAACATATTCGAAATTTTGTAAAATATTATATCTTTGAAAGCTATAAAATAATATAAGATAGGCTAAAAATTAATTAATTAGACGATAATTAATTAATAATTAATTAGATGATAATAATTTTGTATACATTCAAAGTTGCAATTTGTAATTTAATTGGGGGAGACACCGAGCTATGCGACAGGGGTGTCTTGTAAGAAAGGTAGTGAACACATTTTTATATCAAATTATCATATATATATATATATATATATGTATATATATATATATGACATTATGATAAACAAAAAACTACATAGTTTGTTTTTAACAAAAATGTTTTATTTGAATTATCATTATTTTTTATTAAATTTTGTATCCAGAAGTTGAGAAAAAAACTAATCATGTATTTAGTTTTTTTTTTAAGATAACGAAAGCAAGTTGTTAGAGAGAAACATAAAAATACTAAAATTTAACGTTTGCTCATTTTGTTAGCGGAGTGAACATTCTATACTCAATTTTATAGGAAATAATGGTTAGAGAGAATAAAGTTTATTTGCATTAGTAGTTAGTATTTTTTTTTAGTTAATTGCCAAAATCGTCCCTGAGGTTTGGACACGTCTGCCATTTTCGTCCAAAATGACACTTTTGTACCATTTTGACCCCCACGTTTGGCATTTTTTGTCATTTTCATCCAAATGACTAACTTGGTTAAAAAGTTATGTTAAATGAGGTTTTTTTTTTAGGTTTCGTCCATGTTTTTTAATTTAATTTATAATGCCATCTCTCTCTCATCTCTTTCCTTCTTCTCTCTCATCTCCCATCACCACCACCACCGTCCCCACCATTCTTCTATCTCTCTCCAAACCTCTTCCCTCTCTCCCTACTCCAACAACCGTTGACCACCATCATCTCCGGCCACCACCACCAAACCAAAATATATACTATCTCACTTCCTGTCAAAGCACCACCACCAAACCAAGAAATCACCACCACCACAATTGCATACCCAGAACAATGAGATGAACAGGTAAGGGAAAGGAGCCGACAGAAATGGGAAAAATGACCTGCAACTCCGGCACCAACGCAACTCTTGGTTTTCGATCATTTCAAACGCTATAACATGCAACTCTGGCTTCATATTTGTATGCGGTGGCCCCATCTCTCACTCTAGATTTAAACAACAACGACACAACCCGCAACTCCGGCACCATCATAACTCCTAGCCATCTCCCTCCTCCTTTTCGACCTGTATGCTACGGCACCATCGCAAATCCGACCCATCTCTCTCACTCTAGATCCGAACATGAACTGATTGACACAAAACCTAATTGGGTAAAAGGAGATACATGGGTAATCATGGTGGTGAAGTTGAAGTTGGGGGTTATGCGGTTGTTGGAGGGAGAGAGAGAGAGAGAGAGAGAAAGAGAGAGAGAGAGAGAGATATGAAGCCGGTTGTGGAGGTGGTGGGGATTGGTGGCGGAGGTGGTGAGGAATGGTGGTGTCGGTGACAGTGGATGAGAGAGGAGAGAGAGAGAAAGACGAGAGACGAGAGATGAAGAAGAGAGTGAGAGTTGTCTGGTGAAAATGGTCATTTTCAAAAACATTGTACATTATAAATTAAAAACATTATTCAAAAACATTATAAATTAAACAAAATCCTCATTTAACAGAACTTTTTAACCAAGTTAGTCATTTGGATGAAATGGCAAAAAATGCCAAACGTGGGGGTTAAAATGGTACAAAAGTGTCATTTTGGATGAAAATGGCAAAGATGCCCAAACCTCAGGGACGATTTTGGCAATTTACTCTTTTTTTTTAACGACTAATTTCTCTAATCCTCTGTCGTTTGTGAGACTTGAACCCAAAACATTCCTCTTCCCAACCTAGGTGTTTTTAAAGACTTTGTCTTTGCCAATGGACCACCATCTCATTGGTACATTAGTAGTTAGTACAGTGAAGGTGCGGTATATTATTTAAAAAGATATACCGAAAAGTGGGCCAAGAGAGAAATAGGTTAAATTAAAAAGACCCGCATATAAAAGTATAAAAACATTAATGCTAATTATAGTAAATATTATAAGAAAATTTTTAAGTAGAAATATGTAAAGAAATGGGCCAAGAGAGAAATAGGTTAAATTAAAAAAACTCTCATATAAAAGTATAAAACATTAATGCTAATTACAGTAAATATTATAAGAAAATTTTTAAGAAGAAAAAGAATTGCTATTGTATATCTCCTTCAAATTTGTTAGATTATAGCAAATAGTAAATATTATAAGAAAATTTTTAAGTAGAAATATATAGAGAAGTGGGCCAAGAGAAAAATAGGTTAAATTAAAAAGACTCTCTGTATAAAAATATAAAACATTAATGATAATTACAGTAAATATTATAAGAAAATTTTTAAGAAGAAAAAGAATTGCTACTGTACATCTCCTTCAAATTTGTTAGATTATATATAATTGTTAGATTATATATAATATATAATATATAATATAATATAATATAATATATAATATAATATAATATAATATAATATAATATAATATAATATAATATAATATAATATAATATAATATAATATAATATAATATAATATAATATAATATAATATAATATAATATAATATAATATAATATAATATAATATAATATAATATAATATAATATAATATAATATAATATAATATAATATAATATAATATAATATAATATAATATAATATAATATAATATAATATAATATAATATAATATAATATAATATAATATAATATAATATAATAAACTTAATTATATGTGGCGGCTAAACGTGAGGTCAAAAATCTGATTACAAAAGCTGATGGCATAGAATAAAAAAAGAAACTTTTTGGATGGTTAGTTTTATAATGGTAGTACTAATACAACTTTTTGGATGGTTAGTGTTATAAGGGTGTCCGGTGTGGGGGCGGTAAACCCACCCGGCACCGCTAACCACCCCACCGCCAACATATAGTTTGCCGAAATGGTTAAGTAAATCGGTGAGGGAACACCGATTCGGCAAGAGGGAGAAGGAGAGAGAGGGAGGGTATTGTGGGTGGGGTCCATTCCTATCTCAACCAATCACACCTTTTTCCTATTTTTTTAAAAAAAAATAGTTTACCACTTCACCAAGTGTTTAAACCATTGCCAACATTTTTCACCAAAGTTTAAACACTTTTGACTGATTGACATGGCGTGCTCTGATTGGTCGGTTTTTTAGTTTGCCACTCAAAGTGTTTAACCACTCCCTACACCCTAAGGGGATAGGGAGTGGCTTTCGGCAAAGCCAGTTTACCGATCGGTAAACTTTGGCAAACCATTGCCAATCTTTTGCCACATTCATGTTTGCCGAAAATGGTGAGAAATCGGTGAGCCAACACCGCTGCGGCAAAGGGAAGAAGAGGAGAGAGAGGGGTGTGGGGTGGGGTCCATTCCAATCTCAACCAATCACATCTTTTTTCCTTTTTTTTATTTAAAAAGTTTACCACTCCACCAAATGTTTAAACCATTGCCAACATTTTTCACCAAAGTTTAAACACTTTTGCCTAATTGACATGGCGCGCTCTCATTGGTCGGTTTTTTGGTTTGCCACTTTAAAGTGTTTAACCACTCCTTATACCCTAATAGTGGAAGTACTAATATGAATCAACAACAATAGTAGAAATGATAAAAGTTAAAAGTAAAAAAAGGGTGTTAGTAAGCAGCTCAAAAAAAAAGTGTTGTTAGTGGCCTGTTATCTTTTATTTTAATTGTTAACTAGTTTGTTGACCCGTCGCACGTTGCTGCGGCGTTAAAAATTAAAGTAACTTGAACTTATACCGTCAAATATTTGACCTGGCTCGTTTTCGAACAAAATTTACGTCAAAGCATAGGTAAACTGAAAACGTAATGGAAATAAGCACAAAAATGTATTATATTTGACCGACTTGTATTTATAACAAAAGTACTTAAAATAAGCAAGTAAGAAAATAGTGTTTTTTACGTTAAAAAATGGTATCACGTGTTGCGGCGGAGTCAAAACGTAAAGTTACTCAAATTTATACCGCCTGGTGAAAATGTGTTATATTTTACACAACTCGTTTCTGAACAAAACGTAGACTAACAAAACACGTAAATAAAAATAAGCACGAAACCGTATTATGTTTGACTCACACACATAAATTAAGCATTTATAAAGCTCGAGAGGGTCAAAATGACATTTTACAAAGTTTAAAAAAAATTGAGGTGGTATAAGTGGCAATGTTAAAAGTTGAAAAGATGAAAAACCCATGTGTTTAGATGGTATTGTTGTAATTTGGAAAAGAAAAATAATAATAAAATAATAGAGGTTGTGTCTTAGGTAGTATTACTAAGTCACCCTCGTTTATTATATCAAAATAATAGTTATTTAGCCATGCGTTGTGGCTGGAACGCGGAAAGAACTTAGTCGATATCAGCTCGGTTTGTACCAAACTGGTAGGGTGTAGGTACGGTACCACCAATCACTAGCTATAAGAACTGAAAGGAAAAACGTGTTTGGTTCGTTGATTTTTACATTATTCAACTAAAACATAGCCACGGACCATAAGGTTTTATTATAGATGATAGAATGAATAACACCAGGTAAGTAAGGTGCAAATTGTTCAAATTATGTATATGAAATATAGAATATAATGTGTAACTCATTTAGTAAATCCCTTAGAAATTATTCAAGTTGTTTGTGCAAATTGTTCAAATTATGTATATGAAATATAGAATATAATGTGTAACTCATTTAGTAAATCCCTTTGAAATTATTCAAGTTGTTTGTGAATTTCAATGTATTATACACCTAGTAGACGTATCAAAGCCGTGTGTCACTAGAACCACAAACTCGATCGATTAAAGAAAAACCAATTTCTAAAAATTAATTAAAAGTTAGTTTAGTTAAATTTAAGTTAATAAAAGAAAAGAAAGTGTTCTAAAAATGAAAACGAAAAACTAAACAGGAAAAGAAGACAAAAAAGACAGATGATTAAAATTTATATTATGAAAAGGTAAAAACAACTAAAGAAAAGAAACAAATCAATGGAAAGGTTAAAACTAAAAATAAAGACTAATGAGCTAGTGGTGAAGTGGTAAGAGAGAGACCTTGTGTTTCAAGTGACCTAAGTTTAATTCCTGCCCCTAGCATTTAGTTTCTGCGGCACCTGGTGATGATGGGAGACTAGGCGAGTAGGCGGCGATCGCTAGTTCGATCCTTGAACTGAGCGGGTTTTACCTCACCGCACTGTCGTGCCTTCGGGCGAGTGTTCACGGGCTTCGGCCCTAGGTGAGGGTTTTCCCCGGTTCGGAAGGCGAGTGTATCCCGATGTGGTGAATTTCGCCAATAGCCCATTTAGAGGATTCGCTGGCCGTTAAAAAAAAACTATTAAAGAAAAAGAAACAACATCAAAAAAGTATATGTATGGTTGTAAGTGGTGCATAATAACTTATTAGCTAAGCCTATGTCTACTATTTGTGAGGTTTTTTCTTTTTAACGGCAAACCACTATTTATCTATATAAATAGAGCCAACAAACCGCTGAAAAGCAACAACACGAGCCAAATGGCTCACCAATTAAAACAAATTCAAAACATTAAATTCAAACCAACATTCCCAAGACGTAGCCGGGCGTTTGGATCAAAAACTAACCCAAACCATAGAATCTTCCTTAATTCGCTGCACTATCTCCTGAACCGAAACAAATTTATCTTCAAACACTTTCGCATTCCGGGCGTACGAGATTCTCCAAAATGTGGCCAACATAGAAGTGTTCACGAGTTTCTTCCAGACCTTAGACCCTGGCGCTTTATTCAGCTCTTCGATAATATCCGAAACCATCGACAAGTTGTTCAGCATAGGTACCCGGATCCACGCAAAAAAGTTCCACCAGACTCCTCTAGCTAAGAGACAATTGACAAAGCAATGGTTTGCATCCTCGATCCTGTACCCGCATCTTTCACAATTAAGATTAGGCAAATCCACACCTCTATTTAGGCAAATTCACACCTCGATCCCGTACTATTTGTGAGTTAACTTTTGATTGCAGGTATGACAATGTAAAAAATATAGAAGAAAAAAGTGTGGCTGACAACAATCGAACCCAGATAGTGGCGATAAAATTGCAAAGCAATAACCAAACCATCAGCACTTTACTTTGTTTTCAATTTGGTTGCCAAGATATATATATATAGAAATATGGGTCGGTGACTTTTGATGTGACAGCCACCGACCTTTCTATTTAATATTATACAAATTTTAATCTTATTCTGTATCCAATAGATATAGATTTTAATATCAAAAGAAAGTTTGTATTTTTTTCTCTCAATTTAATAAAAATCTATTTCTTATTTTATTTTATTTTATTTTTTCTTTGGTGCTTTCTTGTCAAGTTGTTAATGCTTCAACTATCTTTCAAAACAACGGTGTTAACAATGATTCACAACGCGCGTTTATCAAGCAAACAAAACGTTATTATCCCATTTGGTTTATGAAATATGGTAACATCCAGACCTGGCAAACGGGTCGGGTCGGGTCGGGTCGGGTCATGGGTCAAAATGGGTTCGGGTCGAAACGGGTTCGGGTCAAAACGGGTCAATTAAAAAAAGGGTTGTTTTGGTTCGGGTCGAAACGGGTTCGGGTCAAAACGGGTTCGGGTTGGAACGGGTTCGGGTCGGAACGGGTTCGGGTCAAAACGGGTTTCGGGTCGGGTCGGGTTGGTTAAATCAATGTTTTTTTTAAGTGACTGTACATCAAGGGGCAATTTTTTCGGGTTTCGACACGAACCGTATCGTTTAAGATTTTCGATTTGAACAGGTGATTGATGGTTAACGTTGTGATAATTTTGAATAGATTCGATAGGTGTTTGATGAGATTTTGTTTTGATTTGATGCACAAGTGATAACAACTATAACAATTAACAGAAAACAAAATCAGTTGAAGTGATCATATTGTTCAGTGATTTGTCAAACAGTTACTACAAAAGTTCTGTTCGAATTATGTTAAAAGATTTGAGTTTCGGATTGATTCGGACGAATTTATTATTTTTGATTGATTTCGAACTGATCCGGTTGATTTAGTTCTGATTACAGTTTGTTTCGGATCATTTCGAAGTTATACAAACTGTTTTTGTGATTGATTTTCGGTCAAGTTTCGATTGCAGTTTAGAGTGTTGATTGAAAATTTTGGATTAACCCGATCAATTTTAGTTGATTTCTGATAGAGTTAGTGTTTTTTAGTTTGATTGTTCAAGATCTGAGATATTCCAAATCATTCTCATAATTGAAATTTGATCATTGTAGAACTGACCTGTATTCGAATCAGTCGAAATTTATGTTGATTATAGAGATTTCAGAATTGTTATCGATCAGATTTGTTGATTTAGTTCGTAGAAGTTGATTGTGAATCAGCTTTGTTGAATTGAAATAGAAATCTGAGTTGCAGAAAATTTGAAGTTAAACGTGCAGGTCGTGTAGTGTTTTGTTGCTGAAGGTAGAAATCGAACAAGATGAGCTGGGCTGGGATGTGAAACATAGTGTTAATTAATAAAATGATACGGTTTGCGTCGAAACGGTTCGCGTCGAAACGGTTCGCGTCAAAACGGTTCGCGTCAAAACAGTTCGGGTCGAAACGGTACGCGTCGAAACGGTACCGGTCGAAACGGTACGCGTCGAAACGGTACGTGTCGAAACGGTTCGCGTCGAAACGGTTCGCGTCGAAACGGTACTGGTCGAGACGGTACTGGTCGAGACGGTACTGGTCGAGACGGTACGCGTCGAAACGGTTCGCGTCGAAACGGTATGGGTCGAAACGGTTCGCGTCGAAACGGTACGCGTCGAAACGGTACTGGTCGAAACGGTACGGGTCGAAATGGTTCGCGTCGAAACGGTACGTGTTGAAAGGGTTCGCGTAAACAGTACGCGTCGAAACGGTACGGGTCGAAACGGTTCGCGTCGAAACGGTTCACTTTGACCCGAAACCTGACCCATTTCTTTAAGACACTAACCCACATTGACCCATTTCTTTAATGTTGTCGACCCGCTTTGACCCGAAAATAACAAGATGGAATTTCAAGTGACCCATTGTGACCCATTTAGATAAAATATCTTACCCAAACCAACCTATATAATTTTAAAAGCAACCCAAACTGATCCACTTGTAAGCCTTTGGATCAAGATTGCCCCCTCTAGTAACATCTTACATAAATTAGTTGTGTTCAAGTGTTTGGTCATTGGTGTACGTCTAGGGCTTGTATTCAATGGTTGTTTCTTTTTTATTTTTTTGAACTGCTACTATTTTATTAAAAACATAAAATAGAACAAAGGGGCCAGCAGGAAACTGGAAATCCCAAACAAAACAAAAACAAAAACATTACGTAATCAGGTCACGAATATTAAAATCTCTCCATCTCTCCCAATCTATACTCGCATACGAAGACCGGTGTTTAATCCACATAAACGACTCCTCTTTAATCCTTTCGATAATGCACTCCACCCGAATTTGTTTCCTTTCAAAAATTCTTTCATTTCTTGATTTCCAAATGATCCAAATACTCGCAAAGATAACAACACAAATCACTCTTTTCCACTTCTTAGATCCTTTCAATTTATGAACCTCTTCCAGCAAGTCTACAATTGAATCAGCTTGCCCAATGTTTGGAATTTTCAACCATACCCACACATGCCACCATAAAGCTCTAGTAGTCACACAAGAGAAGATTAAGTGATCGATAGTCTCGCAACCAAACCCGCACAAAACGCAAGTCGTGTCTTCCACTCGGACTCCCCTTTTTTCCAACTTCGTTTTTACCGCAATTCCCCCATTAATGGTTCTCCAAATAAAAAACGAAACTTTTTTTGGAACCCAAGATAACCACTCGAATCGACCGACCTCCACTTTAGTGCCAATATTTTCAGCCACCCCTTTCCTAAAATTTGCCACAGAAAAATTAGCTTCTTGCCCATTTTCAATCACAAGGCCCAACTTCTCAGGGTCCGAAACCCCATCCTTAGAAATATCCTTTTTAACCTTGGCTATATCCTTCCATACTCCTACCCACCTATTTTTCAACGGAACCCCATCCTCACCTATATTGATCCCATGCAAAGCTTTAATGACATCTGCCCACAAATGGTTTTGTTGGTTTCTAACTCTCCAATGCCACTTCATAAGTAAAGCCCAATTAAGGCTTCTAATCTCCCCCAATCCTAACCCACCCAACTGTTTAGGCGCCACCACTTTATCCCAACCCACCCATCTAATTTTACTCCTCGACCCCGTTCTACCCCAAATAAAATCACGACGAATGCCTTTTGAACAATGGTTGTTTTTAAGAGTCCAGCCCCCAAGTCTTTCCAATTTTAGTTGCAATAGAAATCTGTTTGAAAAATATAAAAGAAGACCATTTACCAACCTTGCCCCCGCGATTTTTCCCTCTTTTGTGTTAATTTTACCAAAATATTATATTTTGTAGTGTAAATATTATGTTTTTAAGAGTCCAGCCCCCAACGATTTAGATTTTGAGAATTCGGCCCCACTGAATTTTCGTTCAAGCTCCCCCTTTGCCATTTGTAATACCTTTTGAACATTTTTTGATACTTTTATATAAAAAGTTAATAGTAATTTCATATTATAAGGCTATAGGGTGTGGCTTAGCGCCACCCCACCATGTCACCCTTTTTAGCGCCCTGGGGCGTCATCAACCATCCCCGACAGTTAACGAGGGGGCGCTATCCACCCCCCGCCACCACGCTAAGAGTTACGTAAATGCTAACGTCATAAACCTTCTTAATATTTTAGCACGATACCCTACCAATAGTTTACGATATGAAATGATGAATTGCCACTAAAAGTAGGAGTTGAAGTGATGGACAAATTAGATGGTGTACAAGACACTTGATGATTTTTGCAATACGTTTCAATTTATATATGATAAAATTCAAACTCAATTAACAGTGTTAATTTATTATTAAATTTATATATGATAAAATTCAAATTCAATTAACAATGTTGATTTATTATTAAATTAGAATTAGAATTAGAATTAGAATTATTTAAAATTAGAATGAATAGTAACAATAATTAAGAGATGAGCAAATGGTATCGGGTATAGGTACCGGTCTCAAACATACTAAACCGGATTATTTTTTGTACCGGTTCTGCACAGGTATTCACTGGTTTTTACCTTCAAATACTGGTGCAGTACCAGTACCGACCGGTACCGAACCGTACCATACTAGGTATATTCGGTACCGGTACCCACTTTTGGGGATTTCGGTAACGGTATTTTTGGTACCGATTGGTACCGAGCTCATCAAATCCTGTAGCAACGCAGCAATGCAACTAACTGCACCGTTTAGATTACTTTTCATACACACAGTAAATAAACTGTATTTCGTTTTAATGAAGTTTTATAACACAACAACTTATTTTGCTTTCTTTTTTGTCTTTTTCTGTAATTAATGAACTGTAGCATATAAAATTAACTTAGATATTTAGAATATTGATAAGCAAATCGTATCAAATCCTGTAAACGAAGATACGATCCTGTAAACGAACCGGTATCGTATTGATACCAAATTTACTATACCAAATCATTTTCGGTACCAATTTGGTACCCACCTTTTAGCGTTTTCAGAATCGTTACTTTCGGTTTGACACCGGTCTAGCACCATACCTGTATTTATTGATTTTTACCTTCAAATACCATACCGTATTGTACCGAGCATTTTCGGTGTCGGTACCTAATTTCGATGATTTTCCGGATCGGTACTTTCACTGCCATTACCGGTACCAAGCTCATCCATATTTTAGCGTGTTGTTACCGTAATAACTGAACTGAAAACAACCGAATTTCCAACGTGTAGGACGTGTGGGTCCTATTATTATATATTAGGTTATTTAAAATCGTTTTTTTATGACGGAGTGATCATCCTTACCATGTCATTTTATTTATGTTTTGATATTCGGTATCTGTTTGCTGTTTCTGACACACTTTTTGTAGTTACTGGGTCCCGCCGCAACGCGCGGGCGGAAAATAACTAGTTATCATTGTAATCTACTACCACAAGATAAAACCAAATCCTTCTAGTGTTGTAGATGAAATGTGACATGATGTTTGGAATCTTTGCAAGCATCACTGTATTTTATGATAGTTGACACTTTGCGTCATAAATTTTCAAGATTAAATGCGATTAATCATGATTAAAGATATTCTTAAATATCTAACCGCTAAGATTTCATCTAGGACTGTAAACGAGTAGAGTCGGGCCGAGCTAGACCCAGCTCGAGCTCGAATTTCTAATTGAGCTGAGAATTGAGGCTCGAGCTCGACTCAATTAGAATTCAAGCTAGCTCGGCTCGATCTAACTCGAACTAACAAAAAAACGCAAAATTTACTACTTAAAAAGCCTCTAAAAATGAATTTCTTCATAGACTAAGGACCATAATTGTCATTTAATTTAACCATATGGCTAAATATGCAATTATAAGTTAATTCACTTTGTCCATTGTCTTTACCTTCTTTTATAGAAGAGATATTCTCTTAGTTTTTGTTATCTAAGCGATGTGGGACAAAAAAAGAAGGATGCAAACCTTATCGAGCCAGCTCACGAGCCGAGCCAAGCCAAGCTCGAGCTCGGCTCGTCTACAAACCGAGCCAAGCCGAGCTGGCTCGTTTACAACCGAGCCAATTTCGAGCCGAGCTTTCTTCGAGCTTTTTTCGAGCGAGCTGCGAGCCACGAGTTTTTTGAACACCCCTAATTTCATCTAGGAAATGTTAAATCCAGGGGCAGATATAGCCTTTGAGTAGGGGTAGCCCCCACTACCCGTTAACGCTCCGGTAGTAGTGTAAATTTTGTAAAAAAATGATGTTTTTTTGTTTTCGCTGCCTCTTTAAAAAAGAAAATTTTGTAACGTTGCCCCTTAACGTTTTTTTTTAGATCCACCACTGGTTAAATCACAAATATATTTACGCGTATATGGTAGCAAACTCCAACTAGTCATCACCTCCACCTCTGCTAATATTATTAATAGCATGGCTCGCTCGTATACTCAACTCATACTTTATTCTTATCATTCCATGCACATATTTGTAACATCAAGAAGTTGATATGTGATAATTTAATAATAAATCAAGATATTCTCTTAATGCTAAACTACGAAAGAAATGCTAATTAGTGGATGACTTTTTGGTAAAGTTGTACTAATTAGTGTGAGAATAGATATGAAAAACAAAGTGTAAATAGTAAATGGGGCAATTTTATATATATTGTTGACGAATAACGACGAATAGTACCTTTATTTTTATAATAATATATAGTTTTTATTATTCTTTTATTTAATATCTTATAATAATTTATTATTATATTTACTTTTAATAACATATTTTACATTTTTTTCCTTTTTATAACGTATATTAATTTATCAATTAATTTGATACTTCTTTAATAATTTACGTTTATAACTAGGCAATTTTATATATATTGTTGACGAATAACGATGAATAGTACCTTTATTTTTAAAATAATATATAGCTTTTTATTATTCTTTTATTTAATATATTATAATAACTTATTATTATATTTACTTTTAATAACATATTTTACTTTTTTTTTCTTTTTATACCGTATATTAATTTATCAATTAATTTGATACTTCTTTAATAATTTACGTTTATAACTAGGCAATTTTATATATATTGTTGACGAATAACGATGAATAGTACCTTTATTTTTATAATAATATATAGCTTTTTATTATTCTTTTATTTAAATATATTATAATAACTTATTTTATATATATTGTTGACGAATAACGATGAATAGTACCTTTATTTTTATAATAATATATAGCTTTTTATTATTCTTTTATTTAAATATATTATAATAACTTATTATAATAACTTATTATTATATTTACTTTTAATAACATATTTTACATTTTTTCCTTTTTATAACGTATATTAATTTATCAATTAATTTGATACTTCTTTAATAATTTACGTTTATAACTTTTTTTTTTCTCAAAACTTAAGTACATAGTTGTGCTTAATTTTTTTCCGACATTCCGTTATAACTTTTGTTAAAAACGAAGTTGTACTCAAAATAAAGTGTTTATTTAGTATCATAAAAGTACGATGATAAACTAAGCCATACTAATGGTTTGGCAATATGCTTTATTTTCAAATCTTGTTTGTTTTACATTATCACTAGGTTAGAACCCCGTGTATTACACGGGTTAAATAAATGTAATTTTATATATTAAATAATGAAAAGTTATATTTTTATGGACCCCTTGTACGAGTTAAATAAATGTAATCTTATATATCAAATAATAAAAAAAGTTATATCTTTAAAAACCATGTGTATTACACAGATTAAATAAATGTAATTTGTATACTAAATACTAAAATGTCGTATCTTAAAAAAAAACGTGTATAATCGGGTTGAATAAATCTACCAAATAATAAAAAACTTACATCCTTAAACACCCCGTATGTTACACGTGTTGAATAGATCTAAAAAAGAGTTATATCTTTAAAGACCATGTGTATTACACATATTAAATAAATGTAATCTTGTATATAAATACTAAAAAGGTCGTATCTTTAAAAAAAACCTTGTATAGTTGGGTCGAAAAATCTAACAAATGATAAAAACATTATATCCTTAAAAACCTTTTGTATTATACGTGTTGAATAAATCTAATTTTACATAGCAAATGATAAAAAGTTATATCTTTAAAAACTTCGTGTATTACACGGGTTATATAAATGCAACTTTGTATAGTAAATAATAAAAAATAATATTTTTTCAAAACCTCGCATTTTAGACTGGTTGAATAAATATAATTTTGTATATCAAATAATAAAAAGTTATATTTTTAATAAATTAGGATAACCTTTAATATTAATTCATTATTTATATATTTAATATAAGATAAGTAGGAAAGAGAGGTATTTGTTTTAAAAATATATTAAATTAACAATTTAGATTTGAGGATAATATTTTATTAAAGTATGATAAGATTTAATATTAATTTATTATTTATTTATTTAGTTAATATAAGATAAATATAGATTTGAGAATATCTTCAATGAATGACACGTGTCCAAAACTTGGTTTCCTTTATTATAGTATATAGAATATAGATTTGCTCGGTTTCGCTGCAACGCGCGACGTCAATAAAAACTAATGGAAATAATTATGAAAAAACTAATTAAATTATATCTTTAATTATGATGAAGTTAATATAATAAATGAAAATATGAAGTTAATTATAAAAAATCTAATTAAATTATATCTTTAAATGGTTTTTCCCCACAGAAACATAATTCTATGGATGTTCTTAAGCAGTTAATAAGCATGCAAATATGTAGAGTCAAAATTGATGCATACGGACAAGTTAAATTTGTTCAAATACAAGAATTGGAATTATCCGGTGTAAAGATTTGGTTAAATATAACCTAAAATAGATTGGGTTAATAGACTTTGAATCCTTAATAGAAGATGATCATAAGTTAAGTTTATGTGTTTTTATGTCGTTGGAAAGATTGAATAAGTGATTTTTCTTTAACGGCGAGCTTAAGCAATTAATAAATTGAAACATAAATTCTTCCCACTTGGATCATTCGAGGTTAATAACTTATCTTTATATATATACTAGGTTAGAACCCCGTGTATTACACGGATTGATTAAATATATTTTTATATAATAAAAAGTTACATCTTTAATTACCCGTGTATAACATGAGTTGAATAAGCACATGTACTACACGACTTGAATAAATATAATGTAATCAGTTAACACACACAGTCGTCAAAATACGTTTTTTTTTTGTTAAAAGAACTTTGATATACCATTTACGTATTAGAACATTTTACTCTGTTTTTTTATTTTTCTATTATTAGGTTATAAACTTGTGTATTACAAAAGTCCATTAAATTCACTTATTTCTTCTTTCCTCATTCATGACCCACTACTTTGTACCTAAATATTAGTTTTTATTCTTCCCTACTTAATACATGTTATCTCAATCAAGTAATCAAAACTAAAGAGGAAAACAGCTACAAAAAATGATATGTACTTTTCAATTTGAATTCATATACAGAACTAACATGAGGCTATCAACCTGCAAATATGGCTTGTTTAGCATTTAGTCAGCGAAACGCGGGCTGGATCTCTACTCCGAGTGGATTTGATAGCTCGGAATGAAAAGGGGCTTGCTCCATGTGAATGGCCCCATAAATTTAAGAGATCCAATTGTGTTTGGACTACATCTCCTGTGAAAACAGAGGCAATTTTGCTTTGGTTTCAGGCAGTTTTGCGTTTGCACCACATCCCCATTCCATTTTGCGAGTCAGTTGATGTCGGTCATCAAACGATAGTGGGATCCTCACATGTTAGGCATGTGAGGGAAATAAACTGAGATAATTAACTTGGTTAGTCATAAGGATTAAACCAACAGAAATAAACTTAAATGATGTTTTTAGCAAGTTTTAAACATTAAGGCTGGAACCTGCAAGTTTGAGTAAACATAAAGAAAGTTTTGTGCAATTTACTCGCAAAATAATAAACTAAAGATAAGTATTAAGATTACATTAGAAGATAAATATAAATATAGAGATATAGTTATAGATAAACATCGACTTAAAATATGGGATAACTTGATAAATTATTTTAAAACTTGTAATTTTTAAGATAAAAATAAATATAAATATATGGCAGAAAAACTAAAAAATAGATGTCTCTCGTATCGACACGTGTTCATTAATTGGTTTCTTTTATTATATGTATAGATATATAGGGAGATGATCATGAGAAAACTAAATATAAATGAGAAAACTAGAAAGCTAACTAAAATCCCACTATAAAGGAGGGAGAGGGAGACTTTTAATGAAGGAGGGGGGATTTTTAATGAAGGAGAGGTAAAATTGGAAAAAAAAAATATATAACTTTTCAAACATTTCCCATTTCTCCATACGTTATCATTTTAAAACAAAAATGGCACCATAAGATCACAAATTTTCTTATCTTTCATTCAAGTATATTCGAGCATATTTTTTATGACATAAAAAAAGATTTATGGTGTCGTCTTGTTTTCAACACTATTATTATAGTAGTGCACATGTGCGATATAACATGTAATACAATTGCATTACATGCTTAAAATTAGCTTTTTGAGTCTAGTTTAGCTTTTAGGGTTAGTTTTTTTGGAGGTTTAGGATTAGGTTTTTGGGTGTGTGGGGGGGGGGGGTTAGGTTTTCGCTCAGTAGTGTTATATATGTAGTTTTCGTATAGAAATTTTTGGGTATATACGTTTTCGGCCCCCCGGTTCTATAGAAATTTTGTGGTATATACGTTTTCGACCCCCTCCCCCCCCCTCCCGGTCATTCAGGTCAAGCTTCGCCACTAGTTGAAATCATTGAGTTATTCTTTACTAACAAACTGTAAATTGTTTTGAATTCATTCTAAATATATTCTAATATCTTATTTTAGTTATTTATTATTCTATTTAAACTAACAAAATTTCAAACTTAACTTAATTTTCTTTTAATTGTATACTCATAGTTTATGATTATATGTTTTATAATCCATCTAGACTAATACATATATTTGTTATTAATAGTATAATGATTTTATAGATGTTCAAAATTTCGAATTAGTTCATGATTTCTTACGTATGTTAATATTGTTTATCTGTATATTAATCTATACTATATAATAAAAGAAACTTATTTTGTGACACTTGTCATTCTCTCATTTATTTGATTAAAAATATTAAAGTATGATAAGATTTTATAATATTTATAATTATATTTATAAATTATTACCTATATATGTATTACGTGTATTAAAGATGGTTAAATATATTTAATATGTATATGATATATATTAAAATGTTTTGTTTAATATACTTATTATGGATAATTATTAATATATATATGTACATATATATATATATAATTACCGTGATTAAAATAAAAATCTAAATTAACTCAAACTAGATGCTTTACGTATATATAATTTAATAACCATTTTAGCTCCATGGATAATTTTAACAGATTTCATCAATTTTTATTAAATTCTTATTATTAATAATATTAATTTAATCAAATCTAAAATCTAATCTAATACATTTTTTTATTATCAATAATATTTAATCTAATCTAATAAGAATTCATATGAATTCCAAAGTTGATATTAACTTTCAAATAATTAAAAAAAATCCGCCTAACATCACAAATGTTTCTGTTAAATTCAATTAATTAATTTGTTCAATAATCACTGTTATCTTTATCATTCAGTACGGTTAACCGATTTATCATAATACAACCTCCCACCTAATCTTATATTAACTAAATAAATAAAGATTAATATTCAATCTTATCCTACTTTAAATATAAAAAAATCTGCTGGTTCAGATTAATATTCAATCTTATCCTACTTTAAATATAAAAAAAATCCTTTAGTTTTTTTTAAATATATTTTTTAATTATTTAGTATATAAAATCATATTTATTCAACCCATGTAATACACGGGGGGTTTTAAAAATATAACTTTTTTTATTATTTGATAAACAATGTTACATTTATTCAACCCGTGTAATACAATGGTTTTAAAGATATAATTTTTTTTTATTATTTGGTATATAATATTACATTTATTCAACCTGTACAATACATATGGTTCTTATAAATATAACTTATTTTATTATTTAATATATAAAATTACATTCCTTTAACCCGTGCAATAAAGGAGACTTTTAAAAAGATAATGTTTTATTATTTGGTATACAAAATTTATTTATTTAACCCGTGTAATACACGGGGTTATAACCTAGTATTACAGATATAAGATTTTAAAAATTCAGATTATATATGTAGAACATCAAGCTTTTCAGTTTTTAATATATTTATGATGAACTTAAAGCTAAAAAAAGAAAAATAAGTGTGAGATTCTCTGATTTAAACACAGCTGTTTTAAAACATTTATGTTTTTATATAAGTTCATAACCTTAGAGTGGTAAAACGCAAAAGACAAATAAAAAAGTTCGAGAGTAAATGAGGCGTGTTTTTGTCAACCTGCAAATACACAAGTCATGTTCAGTGTCGTGATTTTAAAGCTTTATGTTAGGTTTGGCTAGTCAACCCGAAAACAACCAATTTAACATCCCTAAAACATGTATAATAGAATATTCGAATCTTGAACATCTAATTAGAAAACAAATTTAACTTTTAGATTTAACAATAATAATTATAGGAATATGAATCCTTGATCTCATTCAATAGAAAACGGTTACAATATATACATCTAAGTAATCCGCTAAGTATGGAAACAATATCAACTATAAGCTATACAAAATATTCACAATATATGCTAATACACCCCCGCAGTCGAATCGGGAGGTTTCCGGACGTTGAGACTGGAACGAAAGTCGTCAAACAGGACACGAGGAAGCCCTTTAGTAAATATGTCAGCAATCTGGTAACGTGATGGTACATGCAAAACGCGAACACACCCCCGTTGGACCTGCTCTCTAACAAAATGGATATCCAATTCGATATGCTTCGTCCGCTGATGTTGTACGGGGTTACCGGACAGGTAAATAGCACTAACATTGTCACAATATACCAAAGTGGCACGAGACAAAGGTCGATGAAGCTCAAGCAGTAGGTTTCGAAGCCAACAGATTTCCGCAACAACATTAGCTACACCCCTGTATTCCGCTTCGGCACTGGATCTAGAGACTGTGGCTTGCCGTTTAGAAGACCATGAAAGGAGGTTGTCACCCAAATAAACGCAATATCCAGAAGTGGAGCGACGAGTGTCAGGACAGCCAGCCCAATCAGCATCAGTATATGCAAGGAGAGATAAATTAGGAGCAGGACTTAGAAGAAGACCGTACTCCGAGGTGCCCTGTAAATAACGAATGATACGTTTAAGTGCATGCCAGTGATCTTCAGTAGGTGAGTGCATGTGCATGCAAATCTGCTGAACCGCGTAGGAAATGTCCGGTCTGGTGAAAGTAAGATACTGGAGAGCACCAGCAAGGCTCCGGTAAGTGGTGGAGTCGGCAAACGGAGGAGAAGATGCTCCGCTGAGCTTCGGATTGGTGTCGACGGGGGTTGCGACTGGCTTACACGAATCCATAGCAGCACGATGGATGATGTCACGGGTGTAAGCCTGCTGAGAAAGAAACATGTTATTGCCAGACCGTGTAACCGAGATGCCCAAAAAATAAGTCAGAGGACCAAGATCCTTCATAGCAAACTCGCCAGCAAGAGCAGACATAAGACGTTTGCGTAGAT
The DNA here is from genome assembly GCF_002127325.2 of Helianthus annuus. Taxonomy (NCBI): domain Eukaryota; kingdom Viridiplantae; phylum Streptophyta; class Magnoliopsida; order Asterales; family Asteraceae; genus Helianthus; species Helianthus annuus. The sequence goes on from NC_035437.2 coordinate 787,057, forward strand.
CATCGGATGAGGTGGTCAAGATAATATCGTCGACATACAAAAGGAGATATGCAGTGTCTCGACCATGTCGGTAAATAAAAAGTGAGTGATCCGATCGACTCTGAGCAAAACCCTGCAACACCACAAAGTCAGTAAAGCGTTGGTACCAGGCTCGAGGCGCCTGCTTGAGACCGTAGAGGGACTTGCGTAAACGGCAGACATAATCTGGAAAATCGCGGCTGCGAAACCCCATGGGTTGATGCATAAAGACCTTTTCAGCAAGGTTGCCATGTAGGAAAGCGTTCGTGACGTCTAGCTGATGAATTGGCCAAGCCTGAGAGAGAGCCAGAGAAAGAACCAACCGAATAGTAGCCGGTTTCACAACCGGGCTGAATGTTTCACCACAATCAATCCCAACCTGTTGACTACGACCATCACAAACTAGTCGTGCCTTGTATCGTTCCAAACTCCCATCGGACCTGAATTTATGTTTAAAGAGCCACATACTGCGGATGATGTTCATGTCGGGTGTTCGAGGAACTAACTCCCAGGTCTCGTTCTTAATAAGTGCACTAAACTCGTCAGTCATGGCATTAAACCACTCGGGTATAGACAAGGCAACTTGAGGATTTTTGGGTATAGGGACGATGGTAGAGGTATGAAGGTTGAATGGATGTTTTGGTTTAACGATACCGTCCATAGCGCGAGTGCGCATGGTCCGGACGGGAATAGTGGTCGAGGGATTGGACGGAGATGGGGTAGACGGGTTGGTGGAGTTGGGAGATGGCTGGGCAGTGGTGCTGGGAACAGAGGGGGCTGGGGCTGGGTGCGGCTGGGCTGTTGCGGGTTGGGCCGTGGGTGGGTTGGCTGTAGTGGGTTGGGCTGTAGTGGTGGGGTTGGCTGTAGTGGGTTGGGCTGTGGTAGAGGGAGTTGGCTGGGCTGTAGTGGTGGGGTTTGTTTGGGCCGGGAGCACGGTAGTGGTCGGACTAGAGGATGGGTAGGAAACCCGATCCCAAAGAAGTGGGTGGAGGCCATTAGACAAGAAGTCATAGGCCCGGGGAGCGGGTGGCATGGTGGAGGCGAACGGAAATATCGTTTCCTCAAAATGTACGTGACGGGAGACATAGAAGGTGTTCGTGGAAAGGTCGAGGCAACGGTAACCCCGATGGTTAGGTGGGTAGCCAAGGAAAACGCTGGGTTTAGAGCGGTTGGCAAGTTTATGGATAGTTGTGGAAGGAAGTGTAGGGTAACAAAGACAACCGAATACCCGGAGATGATCATAGGTTGGGTCACAGTGGTAAAGCCGAGTGGTAGGGGTGAGGAATTTGCGGTGTTTGTTCGGTATGATGTTAAGTAAGTAGGTGGCTGTTTCAAGGGCGTGGTGCCAAAAATTGGGAGGAAGAGAGGCTTGAGCGAGGAGCGAACGTAGCATATTATTAATAGTTCGTATTTTACGTTCGGCCTTGCCATTTTGGGAGGAAGTATATGGACAAGAAAACCTGAATTGCATGCCTTGTTGTTTGCAAAAAGATTGAAAGGAGGAATTGGAGTATTCCTTCCCATTGTCACATTGAAACTGTTTTATTTTCTTTTCAAATTGGGTGGTAATTAAGGCATTAAATTGAGAAAAAATGGAGAAGACCTGTGATTTATTTGCAATTGGATATGTCCACAAAAAATTCGTGAAATCATCTAAGAACAAAATATAATATCGATGGCCCCCGGTGCTAGGCACTGGCGAGGTCCATAGGTCACTGTGAATAATATCAAAGGGTAAACAAGTAGTATTAGGAGAATTATAAAAAGGAAACTTAGTACTCTTGCCAAAAACACAAGGTTCACATAAGGTTTTATTATGTTTAGTAACAATAGATGAAATAGGTAAAGATAACGAATGCAATAAAGAATCGCCCGGGTGCCCGAGTCGTTGATGCCAACGATCTTGAGTGGTAGCAGCAAAAGCGGTAGAAGTGTTGGAGGGGAGAGGAGCAGTCAGCGGATAGAGGTCGCCCGAGCTATTGCATCGTAGGAGGGGTGCCTTGGTCTTGAGGTCCTTCACAGTAAAACCGAAAGGGTCAAATTCAATAGAAAGTAAGTTGTCGGTGGTAAGTTTTCGGACAGAAATAAGGTTTTTAATAAGGTGTGGGGCAATCATAACATTGTTTAATTTCAATGGAGGGTAAGGGGGTGGAAGGGTGAAGTTGCCTTGTCCGATAACGGGAATGGTCATGCCATTACCGACAGTAATAAACTTGTTAGTGCAAGTATTAAAAATAGACGGAGAGATGTTACCTTGGGGGGTGGTCATGTGACCCGTTGCACCCGTATCCATGATGTCTTGCGGGTCAGGTTGATTGAGAGAGAGAGTGTAGAGGGCCTGTTGAATATCCGTAGGGGTGAATGCAGCAGCCGTGTGAGCTTGATTCGGATGTGGCCCTAAGATGCCGGCAGTGGGGTTATGTGGCCGCGGGTTGGTGGGGTATGGGCACGGCGGTGTGCCGTAGGGAGGAGCAGTGTTATTGAGCAGAGAACCCCATTGTTGAGCCGTCCAAGAGTTGGGAAAAACGATATAAGGATGTTGTGGTTGACTCCCGTAACCACGACCACCGCCCCTAGAACCGGAGCGACCACGGCCACGGCCACGGCCCCGACCGCGGCCGCGAGTGGAGTAGGTAGGAGGCTGGTCAGCCGCTGCTGAGGGGCTGGCCGCTGCTGTGAGAGCAGTGGCGGAGGCGGAGGCGGCGCGTGTGGCTTGAGCTTTCTTTTTAGTTTCCTCCATAGTAAGACGGGAGCGACATTCACTGAAGTCGGGCAAGGGGTCTCTGTGTTGTAGAACGGTGGAGATGCTGTCATAGGCATCGGTCAGCCCACTTAAGAGCTGGGTGACCAGACGCTGGTTGTCAACCGGTGCCCCGACATTCTTTAGTTGGTCTGCCAGATGTTTAACCTGTTGACAGTAGGCTGACATGGAGGGGAAAGCATCAAGATGAATGTTGGAGAACTGCTGTTGGAGTTGAACCTGACGGGCACTTTTATTATCGCTGAAGTGATCAGCAACCGCGGTCCAAGCTTCACACGCGGTTTGGCCTGGGGTGAGAATGATGCGGAGAAGATCAGTTGAGATAGTGCCATAAATCCACTGGAGAACAATGGAGTCAAGGCGTTTCCAGAGGGCCTCCGACTCGGCCAGGGCAGCGGCTTCAGCAGAGCCGGCGGCGGGAGCCGGGTCAGCAGCGGGTGGCTTGGGTTTGAGGTGATCAAGAACCTGGTAGGCACTGCAGTGAACCTGAAAGAGAGCGGTCCAGGTGGTGTAGTCAGAGGTTTCGGCTTCGAGGGTGATGGGAATCATGTTTTTGATGTTATTGACCGTCATGGCCGGGTGAAGCTTGGTTTCCATAGGAGCAGATTGAGGGAGGTAGCAAGAGGGGGGAAGGTGACGACGGCAGCAAGAAGGAGAAGGGGGGAACGACGGCGGTTTTAGGGTTTTGGATCACCGGACTCGTGATACCATATAGGAATATGAATCCTTGATCTCATTCAATAGAAAACGGTTACAATATATACATCTAAGTAATCCGCTAAGTATGGAAACAATATCAACTATAAGCTATACAAAATATTCACAATATATGCTAATACACCCCCGCAGTCGAATCGGGAGGTTTCCGGACGTTGAGACTGGAACGAAAGTCGTCAAACAGGACACGAGGAAGCCCTTTAGTAAATATGTCAGCAATCTGGTAACGTGATGGTACATGCAAAACGCGAACACACCCCCGTTGGACCTGCTCTCTAACAAAATGGATATCCAATTCGATATGCTTCGTCCGCTGATGTTGTACGGGGTTACCGGACAGGTAAATAGCACTAACATTGTCACAATATACCAAAGTGGCACGAGACAAAGGTCGATGAAGCTCAAGCAGTAGGTTTCGAAGCCAACAGATTTCCGCAACAACATTAGCTACACCCCTGTATTCCGCTTCGGCACTGGATCTAGAGACTGTGGCTTGCCGTTTAGAAGACCATGAAAGGAGGTTGTCACCCAAATAAACGCAATATCCAGAAGTGGAGCGACGAGTGTCAGGACAGCCAGCCCAATCAGCATCAGTATATGCAAGGAGAGATAAATTAGGAGCAGGACTTAGAAGAAGACCGTACTCCGAGGTGCCCTGTAAATAACGAATGATACGTTTAAGTGCATGCCAGTGATCTTCAGTAGGTGAGTGCATGTGCATGCAAATCTGCTGAACCGCGTAGGAAATGTCCGGTCTGGTGAAAGTAAGATACTGGAGAGCACCAGCAAGGCTCCGGTAAGTGGTGGAGTCGGCAAACGGAGGAGAAGATGCTCCGCTGAGCTTCGGATTGGTGTCGACGGGGGTTGCGACTGGCTTACACGAATCCATAGCAGCACGATGGATGATGTCACGGGTGTAAGCCTGCTGAGAAAGAAACATGTTATTGCCAGACCGTGTAACCGAGATGCCCAAAAAATAAGTCAGAGGACCAAGATCCTTCATAGCAAACTCGCCAGCAAGAGCAGACATAAGACGTTTGCGTAGATCATCGGATGAGGTGGTCAAGATAATATCGTCGACATACAAAAGGAGATATGCAGTGTCTCGACCATGTCGGTAAATAAAAAGTGAGTGATCCGATCGACTCTGAGCAAAACCCTGCAACACCACAAAGTCAGTAAAGCGTTGGTACCAGGCTCGAGGCGCCTGCTTGAGACCGTAGAGGGACTTGCGTAAACGGCAGACATAATCTGGAAAATCGCGGCTGCGAAACCCCATGGGTTGATGCATAAAGACCGTTTCAGCAAGGTTGCCATGTAGGAAAGCGTTCGTGACGTCTAGCTGATGAATTGGCCAAGCCTGAGAGAGAGCCAGAGAAAGAACCAACCGAATAGTAGCCGGTTTCACAACCGGGCTGAATGTTTCACCACAATCAATCCCAACCTGTTGACTACGACCATCACAAACTAGTCGTGCCTTGTATCGTTCCAAACTCCCATCGGACCTGAATTTATGTTTAAAGAGCCACATACTGCGGATGATGTTCATGTCGGGTGTTCGAGGAACTAACTCCCAGGTCTCGTTCTTAATAAGTGCACTAAACTCGTCAGTCATGGCATTAAACCACTCGGGTATAGACAAGGCAACTTGAGGATTTTTGGGTATAGGGACGATGGTAGAGGTATGAAGGTTGAATGGATGTTTTGGTTTAACGATACCGTCCATAGCGCGAGTGCGCATGGTCCGGACGGGAATAGTGGTCGAGGGATTGGACGGAGATGGGGATTTGTGTATATAGAAAACGGTTACAATATATACATCTAAGTAATCCGCTAAGTATGAAAACAATATCAACTATAAGCTATACAAAATATTCACAATATATGCTAATAATAATGATTTATTATGTCCGGCCGACCACTTAGAGAAATGGCCAATGGGTCACAATCATCCACGAACCTCGTGTCTTATCTACACATGATGGCTCGTTGACAAGTTAGGTAACTTGAGCAAAGGACTCAATCGCAATGGGTCCGTTCAAATTTTTGAATGCCTTGGTGTTATTGGATCTCATCATGAACATGCCATTTTTACTTTAGTCCCACTTAAACCCCACTCTTGTTTATGATGACGTATATGTATATAGCTTATGCACTTTAAGAAATATGATAATCTTTTGATATTCTAACTTATTATTATTAATTAGTTCGAATCGAATGACGAACACGAACAAGACTTTATTCATGTTCATTTGTTAAAAAATATATGTGTTCACGAACTGCTCATGAACACTTATCGAACGAGATTTTATGTTTGTGTTTGTTTGTTAAGAAAATGAACTTGTTCGTGTTCGTGTTCGTTTGAGTTTGTTTGTTAATTTTAGGCGACGAACGAAAATGAATGTTGATGAACACAAATGAGCACAAATTAATATCCATTAACACAAATGGAAACAGATGACCACAAACAAGCGTTTATGAACAAAATATATAATACCCTGATACTTATTAAATATTTTATTTGTCAGAATTTTGAAGTATTTATATAAAATATAAAAAATAAAAACACTAATGAACTATCGAACACGTTCACGAACATAAACGAACGAACGCGACATCTATTCAAGTTTGTTTGTTTAATAAACGAACGAACACAAACAAACATCCTGCTAAACGGTTCACAAACTGTTCGCCAAACGTTTGATTCGTTTGCACCCTATTATTAATTACACTGTGATTTTTTTTACATGTTAGCTATATTATTTGGTCATAGTTGTTTTATTGAGACCCCAATTTCCATCAGATTTTTTTATGTTACGATTAAACAAATTAAAATACTAGAAAAATATACAAATAAAATTTTTTGTTCTTCCTAAACTGACAAGCGACAAATTCTTTTGTTTTATTTAACGGTTAGGAACGACGTGCCAGCCACAGTGACACCAGGCGTTGTGGTTAAGGTCGACTACTCGACCGCCGCCAGCCCCTTAGCTCTCACAGATGCGCCAAAACCTGACTTCCACCCGCATGAAGGCACGACAGTAGAATAATCGGTAAAACCTTGCCTCTCATCAAAGACGAACCGGCACCACCCGTATTCGCCCTTCACCTGGATGCCACAAAAAAATAATGAGAAGAGTGGGAGTCGAACCTGTATCACAAGAAACACCCAAATCTTTCCCCAATCACTCAACCAGTACCTCATTCGCAACAAATTCTTTTGTTATAAGTGGCAATTCAGAGTGGAATGGAACAATCAAAACATGTGCATATTAGGGATGAGCACGGTACATGTTTAGTATCGAAGGTATCGGTACCGAAAAATGGAAAAAGTGGGTACCGGTACTGAATCCACGGTTCGGTACCGGTACCAGTATTTACCGGTGTTTTATCAGTAAATACCTGTACCATACCATTACCGGTACTGAAAAACAGAGAAAGTGGGTACCGGTACCGAATATACTCGGTACGGTTTAGTATCAGTATGATACGAGTTCGATACCGATACCCGATACCAAATGTACATCCCTAATACATATGTCTTCGCCCTTCTTTGCTTTATCTCATTAACTACATACAATGTGCGTCTAAATCAAACCAATAAGCCACCAATTACCCTATATATTACCGAATTCAATGAACAGTAAAATATAATAACATATTAAAATTAAAAATAGAATTGAATATTATTACTAAGTGATGAGTAAATGGTATCGGGTATCGATACCGGTATTAAATTTATTAAATCGGGTGTATTTTCGGTACCGGTATCGGAATTCACCGGTTTTTACCCTCAAACATCTGTGTCGTACCAGTACCGACCGGTACCGAACCGTACCGTACCGTACCGTACCGTATTAGGTATATTCGGTACCTGTACCCACTTTTGGGGATTTCGGTAACGGTATTTTCGGTACCGGTTTTTCATACACACAGTAAATAAACTGTATTTCGTTTGAATGAGTATTTATTTACACAACTTATTTTTTTCTCTTATGTCTTTTTTTTAATGAATTAATTGTAGCATGTAAAATTAACTTGGATATTTAGATTATTGATGAGCAAATCGTATCAAATCCTGTAATCAAACTGGTATCGTATCGGTACCAAATTTACTATACCAAATCATTTTTGGTACTAATTTGGTATCCATCTTTTGGCGTTTTCAGAATCGTTACTTTCGGTTCGACACCGGTCTAGCACCATACCTGTATTTATTGATCTTACCCTTCAAATACCATACCGTAATGTACCGAGTATTTTCGGTGCCGGTACCTAATTTCAAGATTTTTCGGATCGGTAATTTCGGTGCCGTTACCGGTACCGAGCTCATCCATATTTTAACGTGTTAGCACCATAATAACTGAACTGAAAACAATCGAATTTACAACGTGTAAGAGGTTTGGGTCCTATTATTATATATTAGGTTATTTAAAATCGTTTTTTTAGGACGGAGTGACTATCCTTACCACGTCATTTCTATTCATGTTTTGATATTCGGTATTTGCTTACGGTTGTTGACACGCGTTTTGCAGTCATTGAGTCCTCGCCGCAACGCGCGGGCGGAAAATCAACTAGTTATATTAACATTAACATTTTTTTATACATCCCAAATAATGTACATTTTTAAATTACTAGGATTACTAGCACAAACATGTTTACCATTCATACTTATATTTTTTTCACATAAAAATGGTTTTATAATACCACGTATCGTCTTAATAGAAAATTAATTTTAATAATCTAAACTCTAACGCATTAATTAATGGGTTTTTACATTTTTCCTCTTGTAAAGGGGTATGGTCCCAAAAAGCCGCGCAGACCAATCAGGTCGTGCGCTGAACCATACTCTTTACTCAGCAATGCTGATCAATCTCTCCAATCCCCGCAGGCTACTCAAGTAGAATAAGACCCCGCGCGAGGTCCAAGCAAGAGATGACATCACTTTTCACACTTAGTGTTCCGAATAAAAGCCTTCAGCCCTGCAACCCTGCGCGGGATACTTACGTGCTCAACAAAGGTCGCGCAGGAGTCAAAGCGCAAGGCCACTTCAGAAAGTACAAAAGGTACAAGTGGCAGAAAAGTAAGCCAATTAGCGTCCTCCAAGCTGTGCTCTATCGTGCTCCACAATAGTCTGACGTGCAGGAGACAGAAAGTACAAAGGACGTCCACGTGGCACCAATCAGGGGGCGGCGACACCTGCCCCATGATCTCTACTTACCTGCTGATGGCAGAGGGACAACAAGGCCGACAACTGGGACACGTGGCTCCAATCACTGTGCGCCAGCACCGGAGATCTTCTAGAAGACACTAACGGTCGATACCAGTGAGACAAAGAGCATATTCTCTGGTTGTCGCCTTCCGGCCCAAGGCCCATCAGCCCATCTCCTCTTACACCTCTCCGGCTATAAATAGAGACCTCCATGCACAGGTTAAACATTCCATTCTCTCCACTCTCACTCTTTAACACACACTTATATCCTCAAAGCAGATACTTATTCTCACGCTGGAGTCTGGTTAAGAGGGAAACCCCCATATTCCCCTCTTAACGAGCTAACAGTGTTCTGTTTTGTAGGAAGATCGGATTAAATCGGAGCTCAGGAAAGTTTAAGAAGATTAACCCTCATGTTTGAAACATAAACCCCCTAATTAACCCTAATATTAGATCCGTGTTTCTTCATCTTGCTAAGTGCTTTTATTACATATTTACCCAATACTTAAAATCAATTACATATTTCCTTTTCCTTAACCATATATATTACATATTTATCCATTTTATTAAAATTATTCTTATTAAATTACCATTTTACCCTTATAAGTAATATTATAACTAATAAATAATTAAGATCAAATTTCATTGTAAAATATATTTTAATCATTTTTATTAATAGCTAATTTAATAAATTAATTTTAATTGCGGTACCAGTTAAGGAAATAAATACAGATCGATGGTTTCTTAACTTTTTTTGAAATCACATATTTACACACAACATAGATTGTAATAACTAATACCAATACAGTTGAGTGAATCGAATTAGGGATATCAATAGCAAACATAACTAATACCGTGAACAAAATTGAGGATAACACTGAATCAAACTTCGATGGGACAAAAAATTGAAAACTCCATAACCTGAACGTTACTGACCTACTGGTTCCAATCGAAACAGTTTAAAATATCGATAGTTGCTGGTTAACTAACGTGGTTAAAATCTGAACACTAGAACAAATCGACGGTGACTTAGTAGGAGTCGCCGGTGAACGAACCTGGTCAGAATCAATCGTTGGTCACCCATGTTGTTTTTGGAATCGCCAGTGAATTAGTTGGATTAGAGTCACTTGATTGCTGGTTGCAATCGCCAGCTTCGGTAAACAAGTAAGAATCGTCGGCGCCGGTTTCTTTTGCTGGTGGTAGATTAAAGCTTGTAAATGGGTAATTTCAAAAGGGTGTACCTATTTGCACACTCATTTGCCTATTGGCACACCAAAAAGGTGTTTTTTGTCTTATACGCACACCCTGCAGTGTCGAGTTGTGGCCAAAGCGCGGCTTTTTGGTCTGGTCAACCAGAAAAAGATTGACGGGTGTCTGACGAGTCTGTTGACCGGACCAAAACGCCGAGCTTTGGCCGCGTTTTGGTCCTGTCAACCAGACAAATGACTGACACCCGGTCTGGTTGATAGGACAAAAACGCGGCCAATGCTCAGCGTTTTGATCCGGTCAACAGACCCGTCAGACACCCGTCAGTGTTTGTCTGGTTAATCGGACCAAAACGCCGCGCTTTGGCCACAGCTTGACACTGCAGGGTATGCACATAGGACAAAAAACACCTTTTTAGGTTGGCTATCTACACACTTGGTGTGTAGATAGTTTGAGCCTTTCAAAAAGGGTAATTTAGTAATTTTATAAAAAAGAGGGAAATATGTAATTAATTTTAAGGGTTGGGTAAATATGTAATAAAGGCACTTAGCAAGGGGAAATATGTAAAAATCCCCTAATTAATAATGATAGTGGCTCATAACATTATAGCCTAGAAGACACTAACGGTCGATACCAGTGAGACAAAGAGCGTATTCTCTGATTGTCGCCTTCCGGCCCAAGGCTCATCAGCCCATCTCCTCTTACACCTCTCTGGCTATAAATAGAGACCTCCATGCACAGGTTAAACATTCCATTCTCTCCACTCTCACTCTTTAACACACACTTATTTCCTCAAAACAGATACTTATTCTCACGCCGGAGTCTGGTTAAGAGGGAAACCCCCATATTCCCCTCTTAACGAGCTAACGGTGTTCAACTTTGCGGGAAGATCGGATCAAATTGGAGCTCAGGAAAGTTTAAGAAGATTAACTCTCATGTTTGAAACAAAAATCCCCTAATTAACCCTAGAATTAGATCCCTGTTTCTTCATTGGCGCCCACCGATTTTCACAATCACTTCATCTTCTTTTTTCTGAGTCTTTTCTGAATTTTTTATCCCCTTGATCATGGCTGGCCAAGGGATAATTCCAGATTTTGGGTTCGGCACTATCTCTCAAGTGGGAGCGGGGGAGGACAACTCGCACGTCCAACTCCATCCCGTTGACGAGATCGCCGAAGAAGAAGGAACTAACACCAGGGGACCCCGCGCGAGTGTTACTCGCATCACTCAAACGGGCACCCCAGGAAGTAATGTTGCTGGTCCGTCAAACCCAGCTCCAAATCCGAACATTTCAGCGCTATTAGGGCTACCAGAGGGCGAAACCTTAGCCTTTTGGTACGCCAAACAAATTGCCACTATAAATGATACGTATCAATCCTTGAGCGCACGACAAGCGATTCTGCATGCAGAACCATCCTTGGTTACACCTTCGGGTCCGACTCAGGGGGCGCGCCAGATCCCCCCTCAGTAAAATATTCAAGGGCAAGTTAACAGACCTCCTCCACAAAGACGAATGAATGTACACGACATGCGCGACACATATGGAGAAACAGGTACTTACTATGATCACCCGCCCTACGTTCAGCACAAACGTCCAGTTCATAGCCGGCTAGGGCCGCGCAACATGTACAACGAATGGGATGACACATACCCGAATGATCCTACTTGGCAAGATGACGAAAGCTCGTCAGTCTTCAATCGTCTGCAGAAAAATCACGAGTTTTACAAGCCAAGGCAGCGCATCGCATACAGCGAAGAAGCAGAGAGAGACTTCAGCCTCTCTTATAGGCCAGCTGAAGCTGCCGAACATTTGAAGTTCATTCCAAAGATTGCTCTAGCCCCGCTATCAAGAGAGAAGTTGCATCCAACAGTGGGAAAGTTCAATGGTCTAACTGACCCCGACGATCATGTTCGAGTATTTACAAGCGTTGGTGTTATGGGACGATGGAATATGCCAATGTGGTGCCATCTGTTTATCCAGACTTTCACAGGGGCTACCCGCGCCTGGTTCGACAGCCTTCTGCATGGAAAAATCTCGTCATGGGTCGACTTTCGAACTCAATTCGTAAACCACTTCAGCTAGCAAAGACATTATCAGCTGATACGTCTGAAGTAACAGACATCTGGCGCAGAGAAAACGAGGGGCTAGAGGACTTCATCACTCGCTTCAATAAGGAGTGTTTGGAGATCGGTGGTGTGAGCGAACATCTAATGCATGCTCACTTCAAGAAAGCCATTCGCTATGATAGTCTCATCAGGGCTATCACAGGAAAAGATGGTATACCCAAAGAATGGGATAAACTGATGGAAGCTACAAAGATCGTAGCGCAGACGGAAGAATCGTTGGCTGGAACCAAGAGCTCTTACACCGAAGATCGATTTTCAAAAAGCAATTCGCGCGACTATGGCAAATGAAACAAGAACAGAAACCCTGGATGGAAGTCAGGACAATCCAGCGGTTATGAGGAAAGACCGCGCTACAAAGAAGACGCGCGAGAAACAATTGACAGAATTGGCTACCGAAAGGCCGTTAAGAACGAGAATCGTGAGAGGCACTGGACTCTGCTCATTAAAACACCCAAAGAGGTACTCATGACGGAGAACCACGATTTCAAGGCACCAAAGCCTATGACCAACAAGAAGGGACAATATCCCAATCTTTATTGCGATTTTCATAAGGATACAGGTCATTTGACGGATGACTGTATCAGCCTTAGGCAAGAAATCGAGAAAGCTCTGAAGAGCCGAAAGCTAAGCCCCCTGGTTAAAGACGTGCGCAAAGAGACGCGCCAGATCCAGAGAAACGATGACGGAAACCAAAAGAAAGTAAGGCGCCTGGAAACCCATATGGTTAATGGACCAAGACTTAGCGCAAAGAGAAAAGGCAAGCGCCCTTTCGAACCAGCATGATAGGAGCAACAAGTCATTTTTCCAGTGGTGTGCGGAGGACCACGTGCCACGCGCCCCATCATCATTACTGACATTATCGGCCACTATGAAACAGAGTATGTCTTCATTCACCCAGAAAGCACCGTTGATATTATCTATGAGCAGTGCTTCAATTAATTTGATCTAGAGGACAAAGCGCGCCTCGAGCCTGTTGATTACCCTCTATCCGGATTTTGCAACGAGACAATCTTCCCGTTGGGATAGATCAGCTTCCCCGTTACACTGTCTGATGGGAAGCATTCAAGAACCACAAACGTTAACTTCATGGTAATGTCGTTCAAGTCGAGACATGATGTACTGAGTGGCAGAGAAACTCAAGGTGAAATGAATATGATAACATCCACACCCCACTCAGCAATCGGTTTTCCAACCGAAACAGGGGTAGCCATTATCTATTCAAAAAAAGAAGTAATGTCAGCAGAAGATGCGCGACCAGTCAAAGCAGCTAAAGTCTCAACAACAGAACCAGAAAAATGGGTCTTGAACCTCAAGTACCCAGAACAAACGGTGACAATTGGTCCTGCAATTTCACCAACGATCAGAACGCACCTCAAGCAACCGCTGTTCCAAAACATGGACATCTTCGCCTGGACCCCGTCAGATATGACTGGTGTCCCGCGCGACATAACAGAGCATTGTTTAAACACATATCCATCTGTTGAACCGTAGGTCCAGAGAAAGTGCAGCCTTGGATCAGACAAGACAAAAGCCACGAAAGAACAAGTATGTGAATTGCTTAGAGCAGGCATATTGCACGAGGTGCGATATCAAAGTTGGGTTGCAAACCCTGTGATGGTGGAAAAGTCCACGGAATGATGGCACATGTGTGTTGATTATACTGATTTTAACAAGGCGTGCCCAAAGGACTACTACTCTTTACCAGAAATCGATAAGAAGATAGACTCCCTTGCGTCATTTAGATGGAAGTGTTTTTTAGATTGTTATAAGGGATATCACCAAGTCCAAATAAACCTGGAGGACGAGGATAAAACAGCATACCGCACTGACTTCGGAATCTTCTGCTACACAAAAATGCCCTTTGGGCTGAAAAATGCTGGCGCAACCTATCAGCGTTTAATGGACAAGATTTTTGGTGATGATATTGGGAAACATATCGAGGTGTACATTGACGATCTCATAATCAAAAGTCCTGAGGAAGATCAAATGCTGAAGGATATAGAGAAGACATTCAATTCTCTCAGAAGCGTGAACATGAAGCTGAATCCAGCAAAATGTTCTTTTGGCATGGAGGAAGGCAAGTTTTTGGGTTTTGTGGTCACGAACGACGGTTTCAAAGTCAACCCTGAAAAAGTTTAAGCAATCAAATGAATGCCTTCTCCAAGTACGATCAAGGAAATGCAGAGATTAGCCAGCCGCTTAGCCGCGCTCAATCGTTTTCTGTCAAACCATGCAGTGAGGTCGTATCCGTTTATTAGTACACTGTGCAACTGTGTCAAGAAACAAGAATTCAAATGGACGCCGGAAGCGGAAGCAGCCTTCCAGCAAATGAAACAATGTTTAATCAAGCTCCCAACACTAACAAATCCTTTTGAAAAAGAACCACTCATTTTGTATATGTCCTCCTCAGACAAGGCAATTATCTCGGTACTACTGGTGGAAAGAGACAGAATTCAAACGCCGATCTATTATGTTAGCATAGTACTCACAGATCCAGAAACAAGATATTCCACCATGGAAAAATTAGTGCTTGCGCTACTACACGCCTCCCGAAGGCTACGCCGATACTTTACAGGCCATGTGATCACAGTACTAACTAACTTCCACATCGGCATGATCTTGCAAAAACCAGAAACCTCAGGCCGCTTGGCAAAATGGGCAATCGAACTTGGAGGCCACAACATTTTGTATAGGCTGCACCCAGCCATCAAGGGCCAAGTTTTAGCAGATTTTATCACAGAGGTACCCGAGGACAAGTTCAAAAAGTGCGAGGCAGTAGATACTCCCATCAAAGACACAACAGATGAGCTATGGCTACTGTTCACTGACGGAGCCTTAAATGAAGACGGCGCAGGAGCTGGTTTGCGCCTCGTCAGTCCAGAGAAGCATGAGTTTACCAACGCCATCAAGTTGGATGCCAAAAATACCAACAACGACGCAGAATATGAAGCATTCTTGGCAGGCTTGCGCCTGGCCATAAAAATGGGAGCTCAAAATCTACAAGCGCATGTAGATTCTCCTCTGATCGCGAGTCAGATTAATGGATTGTATGATGCGAAGGGCGAAGTAATGGCTTTGTACTTGGAACAAGCGAAAGAACTACTCCAGAAGTTCAAGTCATACAAGGTTGTTCATATCAACAGATCAGAAAACAAACCAGCCGACGAGCTAAGCAAACTCGCTTTAATAACTTTTCAACACCTGGCCAAGGATGTAAGAATTGAAGTTCTGAAAAACCCATCAGTGTTATTACGCCAGGTGAATGTGATTGAGTTAGGGCCACCATCTTGGATGACCCCTATCATCCAGTATCTGCAAGAAGGAATTCTCCCTGAAAACAAAGCAGAGGCAAGGAAGATACAGAACAAAGCATTGTTCTATGACATGAATGGTGGAATTTTGTATAGAAGATCCTCCTTAAGGCCACTACTGCGCTGTGTGGACCCTCAAGATGCAACTTACCTGATTAGGGAGATTCACGAAGGCATCTGCGGCATTCATGCGGGCCCGTGCATGGTCGTAGCAAAGATAATGAACGCTGGTTACTACTGGCCAGGGATGCACGTTGATGCTCTAAAGGAGCTGCGCAAATGCGACTCCTGTCAAAGGCACGCCCCAAAAACCCTGCGCCCAAGGAATGATCTTATCCCTGTGTCCATTGCCTGGCCTTTCCAGCAGTGGGGGATTGATATGGTGGGACCTTTCCCTAAAGCTCCTGGAGCCGTCAAGTTCATAATCGTTGCCGTCGATTATTTCACCAAATGGGTGGAGGCCAAGGCTCTCGCTTCAACCACTGCAATGATGGTGCGCAAATTCATATGGGAACACATCATTTGCAGATTTGGTCTCCCCCTCAAGATCGTAACCATTAATGGCACCAATTTTGCTTCTAAAGACCTTCAAGAATGGACGAAAGAGATGAACATCGAGCACACTTTCTCTTTCGTCGCGCACCCTCAAGGCAACGACCAGGTAGAAAGTGTCAACAAAAGTATCGTTGAAGGAATAAAGGCCCGCCTGGGCACTAAGAGAAGAGGCTGGGTAGATGAGCTCCCAAGCATCCTGTGGGCTCATCGAACCATGCCAAAAAGATGCACTGACGAAACCCCTTTTAGCTTGGTCTACGGCTCAGAGGCGGTTATCCCAGCTGAGATAGGCCTCCCCTCGCCACGCTTGTCAGCGATCAACAAAATTGATAACGAGGCAGAGCGCCGTTTAGACTTGGACCTACTCGAAGAGAGGCGCGAAATAGCGTGAATCAAAGAGGCCAAGTACAAAATGCAATTGGAGAGGTACTACAATGCAAGAGTGCGCATTTATACCTACACTCCAGGGGAATACGTTTTTAGAGATAATGAAGCTTCCAATGCTGAACGCCCCGGAAATCTAGCACCTAAGTGGGAAGGCCCATACTTAATACATGAGGTGCTAGGGAAAGGGGCATACAAATTGCGCACCCTGGATGGACACATCATCCCGCGCACATGGAACTCGCAACAACTGCGCAAATCCTACATGTGAACACCCTTGGCCATGCGCCATTTCACTTAGTCATGTTGGCCGTGCACCTTTTATCTATTTATGTTGGCTACACACCTCTTTATATCATCTATGTTGGCTATACGCCCTCTTTTTTCTATTTCAGTAATGTATGTTGGCCTTGCGCCTATTTCCAAGTTAATGAATGAAAGCATTGACCACTTTGTCATCATGACTTCCACGTTACAAATGCATGTTAAACTTTTGATTAGCACGAAAACTCTTCAGTAAATTACGAGCTCTTGAGTTGTCACACCCCGATTTCCACGTGTCACCGGTGGGCCCGGTGTGGGGTACAGTGACGTAGTTGGCATCGTCATAGACAATCAACACAATATAATAATGCACAGCGGAAGCAGAATAGATACATTTCAACTTTTAAATAAATTGCAATAATAAATATCACAGTAGTTGAAACGGATCCACAGGCGGATCAAATACAAATAAGATAAAATATTGTTCAACAGATATTTGTCGTCCGAGCTTGCGAGACTATAGTGGACGCTCTTAGGAAACAGCCAGCCTATTTTCGTATAGTACCTGCACTTAACCTTTTGGGAAAAATACGTCAGTTTACACTGGTAAATACAAATCGACTGACTCATTTTGAAAATGATTGAAAATTGATTTAAATGCACAAGGCATAAATATTTTTATTAACTTGGGATAATTATATAATATAAACTTGTGAACGATTTACATGCACTCGTATCTTTGGTGGCCCGGGATCTGCTGTCCGGGCTAAGAATTAAATGACACACCACATTAAAGAGTTATACACGCCGAGTGTACGCCTACACCCCGTGCTCTGGTCGTGGCCATCTCGTAAGATAATGCCAAGGATATCCGGGACACGGTCAATAACCCCCCAAAGCCTAAAGTAAGACAAGACTGTTTAAACGAAGTCGCACAAGCTATTCAAGACTGTACACCCATAAGGAGCAGGACTTGTGCGCCCGATCAAGCGGTATTTTAAATACCGTACCCCAAGCCCGTATAGGGAAAATAAGTCAAAATGTATTTACCTGAGCAAGTATGTAACACAAACGGTAAGAGTGGTAGCTTTTACTGGGCCTCCTAATCTGGAACAAAGGTTTATAATTAACCTATTAGATTCCTAACGGGTCCTTTATTTAAGCTTAAGCTTTGACCGGTTAGTTTAAGGATGATTCGGTTCACGCACGATTAAGCGAAAGACCGGATAGAATGTGATTTAGACCCGACAAGTTTGAATACTTGTATAATATGGGTATACTAAATACATTCTGGATTTTGAAATAAAAATGATAACGTTTGACCCGTTTCGGTCAATTTACGCAAACTAGTTACGTAAACCGAACCGAACGCAAAAAGGGCGTTACGGGTAGCCAAAAGAATCAAATGCAAGTTTCCTGATATAATATGCTTTAAATATGATATAACATCAGTAAGTTATGTTCTATATTGCCCGGAATAAGTTTAAACTCAATTTATGCCTTAGAAGGGCATTTTGGTCATTTAAAAGATCATAAAAGAGTAAAATTAGAAATCTGAGTTTCGGGTCTGGTTCATACAGTAAATATACTTAATATAACATATTATATCAGTAGGGTATGACCCATATATCAAATTTATCATTTAAAACCAAACTATGCACCGTAGGGGTATTTTAGTAATTTCACAAGGGCTAAAGATGCCAAAACTGGAAATCTGAGTTCATATACTTATACTTACTGTTATTATATGAAAATATGCAATTTACATCAGTAGGTATAAGTCTTATATGTTTAAAACGAGTATAACGCTTACTATGCGCTTAAAATGCTAAAAATACGATTTAACGCCGTTTCCGGGTTTTCAAAATAAATCTGGGATTTTTATATTTCCAGAATACTTAAAATAATTTATTTAACATATCAAATCAGTAGGAAAAGGTTTCGGGTCAAAAGAATGCATAAAACTCATTTTATAGCCTAAACGGTCAAAACCGACATAAACCGAAATAACTAGGCGATCTAAGATACGACCAGCCAAAAATTAAATAAAAATCATCTAAAATCCCAAAATATTATATAACATCAGTGGGTAAAAAGTTTTGTATCAAAACGTGGCCAGAAATGTGTTATACGCGAAAAGGGCCGTTTATGTAAATTAAGAACATAGTTTTACGCTAATGGCCATAACTCAAAATCTGGACCACCAACTGATCCGAAATTTTCGGTGCAAGTTTATATATTAGAAATAAAGATTTCTATCCTTTCACTTTTCCAAAAATCACGTTTTATATCAAAAGGGCAAAATAGTCAACTTTTAAGCATAATCGGAAACATGCAATTTAATCGGCTAAACATAGATTCAAACAATAAAAATTCCAGAAAGTTTTACCAATATAAAATGGTCAAAAATACTATCCAATACAGATCTCGAACATGCATGTACGAATCCGAATCGATAGTCTACGAAATAATCGTTTTACAAGACTTTCGGTTCCGATTCGTGTCTATACTATAGATTGTCGAGTTGATGATGATAAAACACATTCTTATATGTATTACAAGTTATCTATGATGATCAATCAGATTGCATGTCTAATATATTAACATTCAAGCTTATTTTTGCAAAAATCACTTCTGTTGACTTTTTAGAAACATGTTTGACTCGACAATTAGCATGCATATAGTGGGATTCAGATCGTACCCTTTAGAGGGTTTGTTTCCCACATAAATACCAACATATATCAGGTTTCAATTCGAGAAATGACTGAAAGAAATTCGTTTAATCAGAAAGTCAAAGCTTATGAACAAACAGTTTGACTTATAGCAATAATCAAAGCAAGAACGGATTAGAGAACGAATTAGAAGCTTACAAAGGTCCTATAGGTGCTTAGTGAACACTAGGATGCTGCCTTGACGTTCAGATTAGCTCCAGAAATGCCTTGAGAGTTCTTGAGAGTTTATGGTTTTTCTTGGTTACAACAAGTGCTCAAGAATGAAGGCTTTTGATCCAATTTATGGTGTAATCAGAGGTTGTAGAGGTTCACAGAGGTCCTAGGCATGCATGGGAGCTGATTGGAGCAAAATGGAGGTGGACACAACTGGTATGCACTTCAATTTTGGACCAAGATTGCAATTTTCGTATTTTTCTGTTACTGGCAGTCCCATGCGGCCCGCTTGGGTCAGTCCAGGCGGGTCGCCTGACCTCCTGTTCAGCCAAACAAGTTTCCAACTTGGCAGCTTTGGTCCCTGAACTTGTATGCGATGTTTCGGCTGCTTTTTCTCGACCCGTAAACCCCCAAACTTGGTTTCTAAGAACCTTAGGACTTTTACCAACATGGAAATGTCCTCGGATAATTTTGCGCTCAACCGAAAAGCCCTGAAATTCGACGTTGACGCTTTTAGTCCTTCAAGTACGGTTTTGGCCATAACTTTCTCATACGTTGAGGAAACTTCACGAAATTTTAACCACATATTCTAGTGAGTATATTTTAGCTTTACGAAGCTTCGGGTCTGCCAAAAGTTCACTCAGAGGTATAAATTAAACATGTTGACACTTTTGGCCCCTATAGTTTGAAATACTTCACTTTTGTGCAATTTCCGCGTCGTATGATCCATGAACCACCCGTTTAAGGTTATGAACATTATGTAGGGTTATCATAGAGTCTATTTATCCATTGTTGACACTTTGGACCCTTACGTTCCATAGTTTTCACTGTTTGTCACTTTTAGTCCCTCTAAAGTTCGTTTTCACATACCGGAACCTTATGACACGTGTCAAGACATTATTGGACGAAATTTTTCGAGGTGTTACATCCTCACCCCCTTAAAAGAAATCTCACCCTCGAGATTTATGAAACAAGTGGGGATATTTTTCCTTCATCGTGGATTCCACTTCCCACGTATACTCGGGTCCTCTACGGGCATCCCATTTGACCTTTACAATAGGCACATGCTTCCTCCGAAGCTTCTTTACCTGTCGATCTTCAATCGACGAAGGTTTTTCAACAAATTTCAGACTTTCGTCTACGTGTATATCTGTATGCGGTATAACCAGTGAATCGTCAGCGAAACACTTCTTCAAATTACAGATATGGAACACATTATGAATAGCGCTAAGTTCCTCAGGCAAGTTTAACTTATAAGCGACTGCCCTGACACGTTCGATTATCTCGAAAGGTCCTATGTATCTCGGGCTTAGCTTGCCTTTCTTTCCAAATCGCATTACACCTTTCCAAGGTGATACCTTAAGCAACACTTTATCACCTACATCGAAGTGAAAATCCTTGCGCTTAGGATCCGCATAACTTTTCTGCCTATCCCTGGCAGCTTTCAAACGATCGCGAATCTGAATGATCTTGTCTGTTGTCTTAAAAACGATATCTGGTCCAGACAACTGGATATCCCCAACTTCTGCCCAACAAATGGGCGATCTACACTTTCTACCGTATAGGGCCTCAAAAGGCGCAACCTTTATGCTGGAATGGTAGCTGTTGTTGTAGGAGAATTCAATCAGTGGTAGGTTCTTATCCCAACTACCACCCAAGTCGATCGCACATGCACGAAGCATGTCTTCCAAAGTCTGAATAGTACGCTCACTCTGACCATCGGTCTGAGGATGATAAGCCGTTCTAAAGTTCAAACGAGTGCCCAACGACTGTTGGAAACTCTTCCAAAAATGTGACGTATATCTAGTATCTCTATCAGAGATAATAGATATAGGTATACCATGTAGCGCTACTATCTTATCGACGTATAATTGAGCTAACATATCTGAGCTATACGTCTCTTTGATGGGTAGAAAATGAGCTGACTTAGTTAGTCTATCTACTATGACCCATATGGTATCATTTCCCTTTTTCGTCTTCGGCAACTTGGTGATAAAATCCATTGTCACCATTTCCCACTTCCATTTGGGAATTTCAGGTTGTTGAAGCAAACCTGACGGCTTCTGATGCTCGGCCTTGACTTGCGCACAAGTCAAGCATTTAGCTACATGCTCAGCTACTGACTTTTTCAAACCAATCCACCAGTAGTTTGTTTTCAAATCCTGGTACATCTTATCAGCTCCAGGATGAACGGAATATTTAGAGCTGTGGGCTTCCTGGAGGATAACATCCCGAAGTCCTCCATAAACTGGAACCCATATTCGTCCGTTTAGTCGTAGCATTCCATCTTTGTCGTGGGATAACTGCTCCTCAGTTACTCCCAACTTTTCTGCAGGATAGTTAGCTTCCAGCACAGCTTCCTTCTGTGCAGCTAACACCCTTTCATTCAAATTATTTCTTATCTCAATGCGCTTGGCATTGATTCTGATTGGCTTCACCCTTTCCTTTCTACTTAAGGCGTCGGCAACCACATTTGCCTTGCCTGGATGGTATCGTATCTCACAATCATAATCATTTAAGGTTTCCATCCATCGCCTTTGTCGCATGTTCAATTCCTTCTGATTGAACAGATGCTGAAGACTCTTGTGGTCTGAATATATTATGCACTTGGTTCCATACAAGTAATGTCTCCATAACTTCAAAGCAAATACAACTGCACCCAATTCCAAATCGTGGGTGGTGTAGTTCTTCTCGTGCACTTTGAGCTGTCGAGAAGCGTAGGCAATGACTTTGCCTTTCTGCATGAGTACACAGCCCATGCCAGTATGTGATGCATCACAATACACCACAAATTCATCTATACCATCGGGCAACGTCAATACTGGCGCATTGCTCAGCTTCTGCTTCAGAATGTCAAAGGATTCCTGCTGCTTAGGGCCCCAATCAAACTTAATCTTCTTACGGGTCAATGAGGTTAGGGGCGCAGCAATTCTTGAAAGTTCTCGATAAATCGCCTATAATATCCTACCAATCCGAGGAAACTGCGAATCTCGGTAGGAGTCTTCGGCTCCTGCCAGTTCATGACTGCTTCTACTTTAGCGGGATCTACTTGGATACCACGCTCACTTACTACATGTCCAAGGAATTGGACTTCTCGAAGCCAAAATTCACACTTTGAAAATTTGGCATAAAGCTTCTCTTGATGCAAAAGTTTGAGAATACAACGAAGGTGTTCCTCATGTTCAGCTTGGCTCTTCGAGTAGATAAGGATGTCATCAATAAAGACGATGACGAACTTATCTAAATAAGGCTTGCAGATGCGATTCATGAGATCCATGAACGCGGCTGGTGCGTTAGTGAGCCCAAAAGGCATCACTAGGAACTCGTAATGTCCATAACGAGTCCTAAACGCTGTCTTGTGCACATCTTCGTCTTTGACCTTTAACTGATGATAACCTGACCTCAGGTCAATCTTGGAGAAATAGCTTGCTCCTTGCAACTGATCGAACAGATCGTCGATCCTGGGTAACGGATATCTATTCTTGATAGTGACCTTGTTAAGCTCACGATAATCGATGCACAGACGCATCGACCCATCCTTCTTTTTAACGAACAAGATTGGCGCTCCCCAAGGAGACGAGCTAGGTCTAATAAAACCTTTAGCTAATAGATCATCCAACTGCGTTCTCAACTCCTTCATCTCCGTTGGTGCCAATCTGTATGGTGCTCTTGCTACAGGTGCTGCACCTGGAATGATGTCTATCCGAAACTCCACTTGCCTATCCGGTGGCAAACCGGGTAGTTCTTCAGGGAATACTTCAGGATATTCTGATATAACAGGGATATCCTCAATCTTCGGCTTCGGCTCATCAATGGTAACTTGTGCCATGTAAATGACACATCCTTTCTGCATGCATCTGGATGCCTTGAGCATGGACACTTGCTCCGGCAATCCATGATGGGTATCTCCTTGAATAGTA
Organism: Helianthus annuus; assembly: GCF_002127325.2. Taxonomy (NCBI): domain Eukaryota; kingdom Viridiplantae; phylum Streptophyta; class Magnoliopsida; order Asterales; family Asteraceae; genus Helianthus; species Helianthus annuus. The sequence continues at coordinate 810,417 of NC_035437.2, forward strand.
AGTGACTCACCAGACGGAGTCTTCACTATCACCTGCTTTCTATTGCACAGAATCTGGGCTTGGTTACTCGACAACCAATCCATGCCTATCACTATGTCGAATCCAGCTAACTTAAAGGGAAGCAAGGATAACGGGAAAGAATGATTCCTAATGGATATAACACATCCATCTAGAACAGTCGAGGCGGTTTCTATGGTTCCATCGGCTAATTCCACCTCATATTTCACACTTAAGGTTTTAACAGGAAGGTTCAACAGTTTACAAAACTTATCATCTACAAACGACTTATCAGCTCCTGAATCAAACAAGACTCTAGCAAAAACATCATTTACAAGAAACGTACCGGTAATGACGTTATTGTCAAGGACTGCTTCCTTTGCGTCCATTCTGAAGACTCTCGCATTAGTCTTCTTCCCATCATCTGCTTTCTTCGCATTCTTTGGGCAGTTGGGCCGAATATGCCCTTTCTCGTTGCAACCGAAACAAGTTGCATCCTTCATTTTCTTGCAATCCACAGCTTTATGATCTGTGGACTTGCAGATCCCACAACGTTTCTCGAAAGACTGGGACTTAGACTCCTGCCTGCATCTCCCAAAATGATGCCTCTTACAAACCTTGCATTTGGGTTTGTCACCCGACTGATCCCCTTTCTTGAACCCCGACCCTTTCCTATGGTCGTTGTTTCCCTTGTGTCGTTTCTCAGATCTTCGTGAGGTGTCATCCTCACGTTTCCTTTTGTTTTCCTCCGATCTCTTCATAGCTCTAAGTCTGACGACATCTTGAGTGAGGGAGAGGGATAGATCAGCTACTGATCTAAATGTAGTAGGCCTTGAAGCCTTGACGCTCGCCTTTATCTCCGGTGCCAGACCCCCAATAAATCGAGCAATCCTACGCGGCTCTGGGGTCACCAGATAAGGCACTAACCGGGATAAGGTGTTGAACGTAGTAAGATACGCTTGACAATCGAGATTCTTCATAACTAGAGACACAAAATCCGATTCAATTCTCTCGACCTCATGCTGCGGACAGAAATTTTCCTTGATCAGTGCTACAAACTGATCCCAAGTCATGCTATACAGAGCGGTCTTTCCAGTAGCTTGTAGAAGCGACTTCCACCATGCTAACGCGTCTCCCTTGAACGACTGGGACGCGTACTTCACAACATCCCTATCAGCACACCCGCTGATATCGACCACAGTATCCATCTCATCAATCCACGTCATACAATCGACGACTCCCTTTTCCCCAGTGAAATCTCTGGGCTTGCAAGATACGAAGTATTTGTACGTACAGGACCTGCTGTGCGTATCATGGTTCATCTTAACTTCTTGCTTTGGGATGCTGCTGTGGTTGGAGGAGTGATTATCATCCTCAGCTTTCTTCGGCTCACTCTTTTTAGATGGCGGCTTACTATGAGCCCCTGAATGAGTCTTAGACTTGACATGCGTCACTGTGCGGGTTCTACTCTGAGTACCACTAGATTCCTTGAACTGCCTATCCATAGCCTTGGCGACAGCATTATCTATCAGTGCTTGCAATTCTTCACCAGTGACGTGAATCCTGGTATTGTCTGGGTGCTCCCCAGAATGACTGTTGGTTTCCTCCGATTTGGCCATTGTAGCTTTAAGCTACCATAAAGGACAAGGTCTATTTTAGAACCTAACAGTATTATCGTTCTAGACGATTTATTAACCATGGTATCAAGAACCTTAGCAGTTAATTTAATAAATTTCATTCAGGCTCTTATTAGCAATCAAGGAATGAATATATATATATCGGCACCATAGGCCTAGTCACAACGGACAATTACTAAATTATAAATTTAGATTTTTATAGGATTATAAATTGTATAATTAAACAAATAACCCTTTACTAGGCAGGGAGTCATAAACTACAACTGCCACTATATAACATAGTTATAACCCGTAGGTATCAAGTCATAAACAGACTTGTGTACAGATATAATCTGTAGATATTTCTTGTCTTGGCAGGGAGTTATAAACCACAACTGCCACTATATGACATAGTCATAACCCGAAGGTATCAAGTCATTAATAGACTTGTATACAGATGTAATCTGTAGATAATTTATTAAAAAGGGTGGCTTGTGTGATTCTACAGATCACGCTTAGCCCGGAATGTTAACATGTTTTCAGATGTTAACAGGGAGTTGAATCCTTTCAACCAGGTTTTACCATCATGGCCAAGCCTGTTAATAAGGCATTCAAGCTAGGTTATACCTTACTAAGATTCTTATAAATGGCAAATCAAATAAAAATTGATATTTTCCATTATTTTAATATTAAATTCATGCATATAAATAAAATGAGAAATTCAAATTGACCATTTCAAATTTCAAATAAAGTACTAGTACATCTTTGCCCTAAACGGGACTTTGAAATAACATGAATAACATGAATAACATGCCCGCGCAGGGGCTAAACAACTAACAACAACAACAAATAAAATAAAACAAACCCACGCAGGGGTTAACAGAACAACATACCCTCGCAGGGGTAGAATAAGGGAAAAATATACCCACGCAGGGGTAGAGTACAGAACAGATGTCCACGCAGGGACATGAGTAAATGAGATAACAATCAAAGGATTCAATGATCCTTCTTACTCTTACCCTTGAGTAAGTCAAACACCTTCTTGAACATGCCACTGTTGCGTCGGCGATCAGCTCGCATCTCGTGTTGCAACTCGCGTCGCATGCTGTTAATCCCATGCAGGATTTCTTGAACCTGCGGCGGCGACATCATAGGCGCCGGTGGCGGTGGCTGGTACTGCTGCGGCTGCGGTGGCTGTGGCTGCTGGTAACCCGGAGGGTAGCCAAAGGTAGACTGCCCAGCAGTCCAAGTGTCTCCAAATGGACCACTAGGTGGGAGTGAGCTGTAGTTCACAGCTTGCCAATAAGGGTCTCCTGTGTAATCATAACCCTGAGGGAAAACCTGCTCGAACGGGTTAAACTGAGCTGCGCTGGCATAAGCCGGAATCGGCTCTCCATAATTCTGCGGCGGCAGAGGCGGGATCGGTACTGAAGTGACCTCCGATACGGGATGCGGTGACTCTCCCGTCTCGGACTCCTCGGGAAGAGGCGTGTAGCGGCTGCTACCAACATGTGGAGGGGTGCCTATGCGAATCCCTCCGCGCGTAGACATGCGCGCATTCCTCCTTGGCCTCTGAGGCGGAGGAGGTAAAACTGGTGGCGGCGGTGGTGACGGAGTGATCACGTCACGCCATAGGGCCTCAGATAGGTCCTGCTGTAGAGGCGGCTGCTGCTGAAGCTGCTGCTGCTGAGAGTGGTGCTGCGAGTGCACCGGCGAACCATGGCGAGACTGGAGCATCGGAGAGTTGTGGCGGCTGGGGGTGTAATACCAATCGTGCTGTCGAAACCTCTCCTGAAAGCTATCGACACCATTGTAGGGCGATCCCCTAAATGGTGACCCAGCCGATATCTCGATGGGATGGTTGGGCGTACCTGATGGTGGTAGCGAAGGGTCCGTATCCTCGTCGACGTCCATCTCGTGACCACCAGAAAAGTGGTCCTCCGGTCCGAGTGGGTTATGACCCACTGGCTCATCCACAAAAGCATCAGGGTTATATAAACCCTGGTAGACTGGTGCTGGATACTGGTGCGGTGACTGATGCAAAGGTATGTAAGATCCATGAGAACCATGGGGCCCATTCTCCGAGTGGGGCCCAAACGATTGGGGTAATGACGGTGAAGTGCTCATAGACACCGAGTGTCTAGCCGGCTCGGCGAATGATCCCCAAAGATCATTGGCTGCAGTGTGGTGCGTAGCTGACGGAGCTCGTCGGTGTGAGGGTCCTGCCTCATGGTCGTGAGATGTAGCGAATCCTCCTCGACCTCTCATCCGTGGCGGCATAATGATCCTGTCAAAATTCAAACAAGTTGCACAACAGAATATATAAGACAATGATAATAATTAGAAATAAAATAAAATAAACGAAATGTTGAACATTTCCTAAGTTCTTTGTCTAGACTCGAAAATCGAGGATTGTGCAATTGTGTAACTGAGATTAAACACAAAGGACTAGTGTTTAATTCACTCAGCGTTGGCTCTAATACCAACCTGTCACACCCCGATTTCCACGTGTCACCGGTGGGCCCGGTGTGGGGTACAGTGACGTAGTTGGCATCGTCATAGACAATCAACACAATATAATAATGCACAGCGGAAGCAGAATAGATACATTTCAACTTTTAAATAAATTGCAATAATAAATATCACAGTAGTTGAAACGGATCCACAGGCGGATCAAATACAAATAAGATAAAATATTGTTCAACAGATATTTGTCGTCCGAGCTTGCGAGACTATAGTGGACGCTCTTAGGAAACAGCCAGCCTATTTTCGTATAGTACCTGCACTTAACCTTTTGGGAAAAATACGTGAGTTTACACTGGTAAATACAAATCGACTGACTCATTTTGAAAATGATTGAAAATTGATTTAAATGCACAAGGCATAAATATTTTTATTAACTTGGGATAATTATATAATATAAACTTGTGAACGATTTACATGCACTCGTATCTTTGGTGGCCCGGGATCTGCTGTCCGGGCTAAGAATTAAATGACACACCACATTAAAGAGTTATACACGCCGAGTGTACGCCTACACCCCGTGCTCTGGTCGTGGCCATCTCGTAAGATAATGCCAAGGATATCCGGGACACGGTCAATAACCCCCCAAAGCCTAAAGTAAGACAAGACTGTTTAAACGAAGTCGCACAAGCTATTCAAGACTGTACACCCATAAGGAGCAGGACTTGTGCGCCCGATCAAGCGGTATTTTAAATACCGTACCCCAAGCCCGTATAGGGAAAATAAGTCAAAATGTATTTACCTGAGCAAGTATGTAACACAAACGGTAAGAGTGGTAGCTTTTACTGGGCCTCCTAATCTGGAACAAAGGTTTATAATTAACCTATTAGATTCCTAACGGGTCCTTTATTTAAGCTTAAGCTTTGACCGGTTAGTTCAAGGATGATTCGGTTCACGCACGATTAAGCGAAAGACCGGATAGAATGTGATTTAGACCCGACAAGTTTGAATACTTGTATAATATGGGTATACTAAATACATTCTGGATTTTGAAATAAAAATGATAACGTTTGACCCGTTTCGGTCAATTTACGCAAACTAGTTACGTAAACCGAACCGAACGCAAAAAGGGCGTTACGGGTAGCCAAAAGAATCAAATGCAAGTTTCCTGATATAATATGCTTTAAATATGATATAACATCAGTAAGTTATGTTCTATATTGCCCGGAATAAGTTTAAACTCAATTTATGCCTTAGAAGGGCATTTTGGTCATTTAAAAGATCATAAAAGAGTAAAATTAGAAATCTGAGTTTCGGGTCTGGTTCATACAGTAAATATACTTAATATAACATATTATATCAGTAGGGTATGACCCATATATCAAATTTATCATTTAAAACCAAACTATGCACCGTAGGGGTATTTTAGTAATTTCACAAGGGCTAAAGATGCCAAAACTGGAAATCTGAGTTCATATACTTATACTTACTGTTATTATATGAAAATATGCAATTTACATCAGTAGGTATAAGTCTTATATGTTTAAAACGAGTATAACGCTTACTATGCGCTTAAAATGCTAAAAATACGATTTAACGCCGTTTCCGGGTTTTCAAAATAAATCTGGGATTTTTATATTTCCAGAATACTTAAAATAATTTATTTAACATATCAAATCAGTAGGAAAAGGTTTCGGGTCAAAAGAATGCATAAAACTCATTTTATAGCCTAAACGGTCAAAACCGACATAAACCGAAATAACTAGGCGATCTAAGATACGACCAGCAAAAAATTAAATAAAAATCATCTAAAATCCCAAAATATTATATAACATCAGTGGGTAAAAAGTTTTGTATCAAAACGTGGCCAGAAATGGGTTATACGCGAAAAGGGCCGTTTATGTAAATTAAGAACATAGTTTTACGCTAATGGCCATAACTCAAAATCTGGACCACCAACTGATCCGAAATTTTCGGTGCAAGTTTATATATTAGAAATAAAGATTTCTATCTTTTCACTTTTCCAAAAATCACGTTTTATATCAAAAGGGCAAAATAGTCAACTTTTAAGCATAATCGGAAACATACAATTTAATCGGCTAAACATAGATTCAAACAATAAAAATTCCAGAAAGTTTTACCAATATAAAATGGTCAAAAATACTATCCAATACAGATCTCGAACATGCATGTACGAATCCGAATCGATAGTCTACGAAATAATCGTTTTACAAGACTTTCGGTTCCGATTCGTGTCTATACTATAGATTGTCGAGTTGATGATGATAAAACACATTCTTATATGTATTACAAGTTATCTATGATGATCAATCAGATTGCATGTCTAATATATTAACATTCAAGCTTATTTTTGCAAAAATCACTTCTGTTGACTTTTTAGAAACATGTTTGACTCGACAATTAGCATGCATATAGTGGGATTCAGATCGTACCCTTTAGAGGGTTTGTTTCCCACATAAATACCAACATATATCAGGTTTCAATTCGAGAAATGACTGAAAGAAATTCGTTTAATCAGAAAGTCAAAGCTTATGAACAAACAGTTTGACTTATAGCAATAATCAAAGCAAGAACGGATTAGAGAACGAATTAGAAGCATACAAAGGTCCTATAGGTGCTTAGTGAACACTAGGATGCTGCCTTGACGTTCAGATTAGCTCCAGAAATGCCTTGAGAGTTCTTGAGAGTTTATGGTTTTTCTTGGTTACAACAAGTGCTCAAGAATGAAGGCTTTTGATCCAATTTATGGTGTAATCAGAGGTTGTAGAGGTTCACAGAGGTCCTAGGCATGCATGGGAGCTGATTGGAGCAAAATGGAGGTGGACACAGCTGGTATGCACTTCAATTTTGGACCAAGATTGCAATTTTCGTATTTTTCTGTTACTGGCAGTCCCATGTGGCCCGCTTGGGTCAGTCCAGGCGGGTCGCCTGACCTCCTGTTCAGCCAAACAAGTTTCCAACTTGGCAGCTTTGGTCCCTGAACTTGTATGCGATGTTTCGGCTGCTTTTCTCGACCCGTAAACCCCCAAACTTGGTTTCTAAGAACCTTAGGACTTTTACCAACATGGAAATGTCCTCGGATAATTTTGCGCTCAACCGAAAAGCCCTGAAATTCGACGTTGACGCTTTTAGTCCTTCAAGTACGGTTTTGGCCATAACTTTCTCATACGTTGACGAAACTTCACGAAATTTTAACCACATATTCTAGTGAGTATATTTTAGCTTTACGAAGCTTCGGGTCTGCCAAAAGTTCACTCAGAGGTATAAATTAAACATGTTGACACTTTTGGCCCCTATAGTTTGAAATACTTCACTTTTGTGCAATTTCCGCGTCGTATGATCCATGAACCACCCGTTTAAGGTTATGAACATTATGTAGGGTTATCATAGAGTCTATTTATCCATTGTTGACACTTTGGACCCTTACGTTCCATAGTTTTCACTGTTTGTCACTTTTAGTCCCTCTAAAGTTCGTTTTCACATACCGGAACCTTATGACACGTGTCAAGACATTATTGGACGAAATTTTTCGAGGTGTTACATGAGTTACGCCTCCAAGGTCCTCCGCGATCATAGCGCGAGACCGGGCAGTTACATTCATACACGAGCCACACTTACATTTATTCGCGCTAACTTAACCAAAGTTTCTAACAACAATGCAATAATTGTAATTTGACAAACAGAGCAAATACAAATGTCATATTCCAAAAAGCGTGCCCGCGCGATGATTACATAAAAAATAGCAAAACATCATCAGTTCGATTCAAAAAGCGCAACCGCGCGATGAGTTACATTTAACATCTAAAAAGAATTACAAGGCACAAAGCCTATCAACACTTATCATCTACTCATAACCATCACCATCATCTCCGTCACCATTGCCATCACCATCGCCATCACCACCGGCTGTTTCTTCCTCATCAGACAACTCCACAGTCTGTGGAGGGTCTAGGATAGTCTTTAGCCGTGTACACCAGTCGTCATGCTTCAGCGCTTTTGCGACCAAATCCATCACAGGCAATGATAAATGGTCATAAACCCCTTCAGCGCGGGCTAATGCAGCATCAGGCTGATCTGTCACTGAGCAATGATTGACATCAAACTCTTGTCCAAATGCCTCTTCAACATGTTGTGCACACTCTAGATAACCTCCATGATGCCCAACCGCGCGTGAGGCATCTATGAGAGTGGCAACAGCCTCATCCAGCTTAGAAGCATTCAGAATGGAGTTAGCCATCTGCAAAAAAGGCAACGGATAAGAATCAAGATAATAAAAAATAAAGACTAAGTTAAGAGAGGGGAACCGTACCAGAACTGCCCCTCTACTACGCATCCATTCAGATTCGGAGACCAGCGTATCTACAATTGACTGAGCTTCGGCGTAATTGTTTTGGGCTACATTAAGGGCAAAAGTGCTAATATCCCGCGCTTCATTAGCTTTCTGTCTGGCCTCCTCGGCGGTAGCAGCCTTAACCTTTTCAGCCTCCAAATCAATCTCCAAGGATTCACTCTTGTCAGTCTGCTCACGCAATCTACACTTTAACTCTGCAATCTCAACATCCTTGGCATGCAAGTCTTTGTCCCTGCTGGCCAACTGCGCCTTCAACTCAGCCTGCGAAGGATGAACACAAACTTAAGCAATATTTTTATAAGTACAAAACAACTTAAAAAGGAAAGGGTTAAGTCGTTGAACCTCAACGTGCTCTTTGTCCGCTTCAACATTCTCAACCTTCTTTGTTAATGTGGCAATCTGAGCCTCAAGGTCGGTAATCCTGGAGCGAGCAACATACATGCGCTGATTATCTTTTTTTGCATACTTCTTTCCATTCAGCACGCTCTTTAGACAAGAGCTCCTCAGCGGCACGTAGCTTGCTCCTTAAACCCTCGCGGCCCCACTCCTCGGATATTTTCTCTGCTTCAAAGGCAGCCTTCTCCTTAGCAAAGGAACTTTTCATCTTCTCAAAATCTTTAACCTGCCTCAAAAAGCGCTCACGATATTTTTCCCAATCACCCCGCTCTTTAACCATCGTACGCCACTCGCGCACGATTTGGTCATTAGCGGCGTGGGAATTGGCTTCTCCAACAACGTAGGCATGGTATTATGTAAGGACCTGCCCAAAATGTCCCAAAACGACCCGTAAGTAGTATCCCGGACCCCTAAAACCCTAATCCATATTAAAAACCAAGAAATTCAGATTGTTGGATTGCTCGCGGGCCGCGTAAGACTTAAGGATAGTCTACGCGGGACGCTACAGCTAAGTGATTCGACCGGATAAGCTTTAGGCCACGTGTCACACAGGTGGCGGGCCTACGCGTGACACGCTAGCCCTAATCGTAGCATAGGTGGCCCCCGCGGGCCACGTAAGATGTTGTGAGGGTTTACGCGGGCCGCGTAAAACCTAAATTTTTGCTATAAATGGGACGATGCATGGCATTGCTTCTGTGTTCGAAAAATCATTTCAAAAGACGAAGTATACAGCTCAAAATCATAATTTCACTTAGGGAAACACTGCTACGAGTACAGGGTACTAACTCGATCACTGCTACGATACAATGTCCGATCGAATGAAACCGATCCGACGGATGTTTAAGTGCTGCCCGAATTCGGGATATACTTTGTCATTCATCGTGAGGGTTTTGATTTCGTGAGTCTATCGTAAATGTTGTATTAAGTTACTGACCTAGTTCCGTGTGCATTGTTATTTAACTAGGTTACAAGGCTAAATCAGTAGGCAAGGTTCTGTCCAGTTAAACTTGCAATGTGAGTCATTCTCTTTTATCAAAAGTATTTTACAAATACCTAAATGTTTTCTAGTTACATGTTACAGGGATTAAGTCTTGATTATCTTAAATTACTGGCAAGTGGGGTATTGTGCACATTACTATTGTTTTTCACTTTTAACAGTGATAATCATCACTATTGGGTAAAAGGACCCAATGGTGGTATGACCATCGTCACCAGAGCGTGACACGGGGCCAGATAATTATAAGATAGTGGCCATTGTAATCGCTCTTATGCTGTAATCTGTAACTAATGTGTCATTTTATAACTTGAGTGACTCGCCAGTATTTTTCTGCTGATAAAATCTTTTTAAACATGTTTCAGGTGTTTTAAATAAAATAAATAAACATGTTTTTGTAAAACATGGATTTCCCAAGAAAATCACCCTTATTGTAAATTATGGGGGTTGTCCCAAAATGTGAAATAAAATAATTGGGCATTTTCAGTTTTAAAAAGATCCTGTTAAAATTTCCGCTGCCAAAATAAACAATACCACGGGTTTCTGTCCTGTGGCTCCTGAACCGAGTAAAACCGGGACGGGAGTCGTGACAGAAAAAGGTGGTATTAGATCCAATGATTTAAGCTAATTAAGTATTTAGAACTACTTAATTTTTCAGATTGCCATTTTGTGATTCTGTGAAAATTTAATTTAATAGATAAAATTTTAACTTAAGTTTGTGTGTGTTTCTTCATATGTGCTAACAGCATGAATGAACTGTCGGAGGCACAGCGAAACTTTACTATCCATACCACCGATATGGATACCACAGGAAACCCATCTGGCTACCAGGTGGATACGGAGGAACCACTAACATTCCAGGCCTAGGCCCAGGAGAAACCAAAGCCGAAATAGAGAAGAAGAATCTTGGACTGGAAACGTGGGCCGTAGGAAGAAGCCAGCTGCACAGAAGGTTAAAAAGACAGAGGATCCGAAAGATAAAGGGAAAGGAAAGGAGGTCGGAGAAAGTTCCGGGTAAGCCCAGGAAATGGCACCATGGGAGGAGCTGGATCGCAAACTGGCAAATTTTGACCTCATCGGACCTGCAAATGAAAACCTCTTCAATTACCCCGTTGAATCACAACTTCCAGTTAATTTGGAACCTGCTATCCCAGATCCTATTGTCAACCACCAACTTCTACCCGGAGAATTGGAGGAATGGTGGACAAATGACGAGCAGTTTCAGAATTTCATGAATAACCCCAACGTCTATTTTCCCCAATTTGACCCTGAGCCTACACCAAACCCACCTATGAGCACAGAAAACTTGGCTGAACTCTGCCATTATGGCGAGGAGCTGGTGGAGGCAGGAAATAGAATTCGGGATATGGGAGAGAAAATCACGTGGAAATACGATGAGAGGGAACGTCGTTTATAAAGTGGTTATCTGTGGTTATGTGTTTAATAATTATAAAATAATAAAATAATAAAAATAAATAATAAAAATATAATCATGTAAAATAAATCAAATAAAATTTTTGTAATATAATGGGTGTGTATCGATGCATATTAATATATATATATATATTTAAATATGAAAGTCGCAAAGTCGACAATTTTGGCTATACGTGTTGACATGATCATGTGTGATTGCTTTATTGTGTTTGGTTGTTATTTATTTGGTGACAATAATTTATACTGTTAATTATTCAGATGGAAAACGCGGAAACCCAACCAGTCAATGAAGTTAATCAATCTGAACAAAACAATGAGGATCATTTTCTTAATAGAGAAGAGATAGAAAATATCGTTGGCCAGGGGATAGCCAATGCTATCCTGGCAATCGTCGCTGCTGTTAAACATGAGGCAAAGAAGATGGATGGACATTCTAAGTGACTACGACTGTGATATTCAATATCACGAGGGAAAGGCAAATGTAGTCGCAGATACCTTAAGTCGTAAGTATCATGAAAAACAAAGACGAATTCGTGCTCTTAGATTAAATCTACAGTTGGATTTAATGGAACAACTGAAGAACGTTCAAGAAACAGCAATCGAGGATGATGCTGAAGGAAAAGGAAAAATAAAAGAATTAGAGCAAGGGACTGATGGAATTTGGAGATTCCACCGGGAAAGAATTTGGGTACCTAAGCAAGGGAATTTAAGAGATAAAATTTTAGAAGTAGCCCATAAATCTATATATACCATGCACCCTGGGAATAATAAGATGTGCCAAGATTTAAGGAATAACTTCTGGTGGATAGGGATGAAAAAGGACATAGCTAGATATGTATCTAAGTGTCTAACTTGTTCGCAAGTTAAGGCAGAACACCAGAAACCTTCAGGATTACTCCAACAATTAGAAATGCCTGAATGGAAATGGGAACTAATCACAATGGATTTTGTTACTAAGTTACCCAAAACCCGGAAAGGTGATGTGCGCAAAATGCAACATATAAATTACATCAAATGTGGCATAAAACTAATCCTTTTTAGTACTAATGTTGGAAAAAATGTGTTTTTGTCTTCCTTTTGTATTTTCATGATTAAATGAGCTCAAATGAACAAAAGAAGCAAAAAAGGCAGCTAAATCTAACATAAATACAAGAAAAGGAATAAACGTGGCATCCCGACCCCTCGACAGCATCCTCCCAAGCAAAAACAAGAGAACAGAAGGCTGAACACGCCCCGTGCTCAATGAGCACGGGGGCGTGCCCAAGTGTCTGCAGAAAAGACAAAGTTGTAGAAGCTTTTATCACCCACCACGGGGGCGTGTCCAGCGGACACGGGGCCATGGTCAACTCTAAGATTCGCATAATCTAGGAAAATCTTGATAGTACAGATACGCTTCTGCACACGGGGCCGTGCCCAGCGGACACGAGGGCGTGGTCAACTAATGCAGATAAACTGCATTTAATGAAGAAAGAGAAGACGGGTGGACACGGGGCCGTGTCCGGGCTTCTGTGTAGGCTATAAATACGGGTGCTTGGCTCACTTGCAAATCATCCCTTGGCAAACCACCTCTCTCCTACTTCACCCACACTCCACCACCACCACAACACCATCATCCACCACCATCATCCATCATCCATCATCCACCATAGAGTGTGTGTAGTAGTCTCGGATCCAAGATTGATAGTAAGAGTTCTTGACAATCAAAGGCCATGTTTGCCTAAGTCTCTTACATCACTTGGTGAAGACAAGCATTTAGTGTAATACTTTTTATTTTTAATCTTTTCGCACTTTTTATTTGGTTATGTATTAATGACTTTAATAACTAGTTTCTTATGTTGAAGGTGAAACTTCCTTATCATTTTTGGCGTTATTTTACTGTCTATATAAAATAAAAGATTTACACCATTCATATCTCGGGGGTTAAGGGAATGGTTTGGTAAGCGTCTTGCCTTGTTCAGTGTATAGATCCTGCAAGGACCTGGGTCAAGCTTAGTAGGACCTCCTTCAATACCCACTGGTATTGGATGGCGGGGGTCCGAATTTCTTGATCCCCTCATATGTAAACTACTATTAATATATTAACCCGGCTACTTAGGACTGTATCCCTGCTGACTCAGACTACTTAGGTGAAGGTAACGTCACCTTCAAAAGAGGGGCCTACCACATTATGCATTAATAACTTAATTAATTATCTTTCAATAATCCAACCCTTTAGGATTGTATCCTTGCTAACTCAAACTACTAGGTTGAGGGTAACGTCACCTTCAAATGATGGGCCTACTACAATAACTAAGATAATCTCTTAAAAAGTGCAAAAGTGCGAAAATAATCAAAGGTTACACTAAAGGCGAGTCGGATCCAAGTGATTCATCTTGTCTATCTGTTTTATTTTTATTTTTATTTTTTAGCATTTTTAGTTTTTATTTTCTAGTTTAAAACCTTTTTTCTAAATTTTTTATTTGATTAGACTTGAGGTTAAACCGGTATTAAAAGCTCTTGTGTCCTTGGACGACCTCGGTATCTTACCAACACTATACTACGCTCACGATGGGTGCACTTGCCCATATGTGTGTTTAGTGTTAGTAGAATATCGTGTTTTATAAATTTAAAACTTGACCAAAGTGTTAAATAGGGCTAAAAATATACATAAAAATATATAACACTACAAACGCATCAAAAGGTAACGATGCGATTTGGGTAATTGTGGATCGATTAACTAAATCAGCTCATTTCCTGCCAATGAAGGAAACCTTTAGCATGGAAAGATTAGCAAAGTTATATGTAGACGAGGTAGTATCCTTACATGGAGTTCCACTCTCCATAGTATCGGATAGGGATAGTCGTTTCACCTCGCATTTTTGGACAAGTTTCCAAGAAGCAATGGGGACCCAACTGAATTTGAGTACTGCATGCCATCCCCAAACAGATGGACAAAGTGAAAGGACGATCCAAACCCTGGAAGACATGCTCAGGGCATGTGTAATAGATTTTGGTGGAAAATGGGACGACCACCTACCCTTAATTGAATTCTCCTATAACAATAGTTACCATGCAAGCATCGAAGCTGCCCCATTCGAAGCACTGTATAGACGAAAGTATAGAACTCCAGTTTGCTGGGCAGAAATAGGAGAAAGTCAATTATCATGTCCTGAGATTGTACAGGAAACCACCGACAAAATAACTCAAATCAAGGAAAGACCGAAAACAGCTCGAGATCACCAGAAGAGTTATGCAGACAATCGACGCAAGCCGCTAGAATTTCAAGTGGGAGACAAGGTACTCTTAAAAGTTTCTCCTTGAAAAGGGGTAGTTCGGTTCGGTAAGAAAGGAAAGCTAAGTCCAAGGTACATAGGACCCTTCCCAGTGATCCAACGCATAGGACCAGTCGCCTATCGCCTACAACTACCAGAAGAACTCGCTGGAGTACATAACGTGTTTCATGTATTTAACCTCAAGAAATGTCTATCTAACGAATCCCTGGTGGTACCTCTTCAAGATATAAAGGTAAATGAAAAGCTAAAATTTGCAGAGAAACCACTTCAAATAGAAGACAGAAAGGTCAAGTTTCTCAAACACAAAAGACTAGTGCTAGTCAAAGTCAAGTGGGATTCGAAAAGAGGACCTGAGTACACGTGGGAACTAGAATCGGAAATGAAGCGAAAATATCCTTACCTATTTCAGTAAATCTCGAGGACGAGATTTTAAATAAGGAGGGGAGGATGTAAGGACCTGCCTAAAATGTCCCAAAACGACCCGTAAGTAGTATCCCGGACCCCTAAAACTCTAATCCATATTAAAAACCAAGAAATTCAGATTGTTGGATCACTCGCGGGCCGTATAAGACTTAAGGATAGTCTACGCGTGCCGCAACAGCTAAGTGATTCGACCGGATAAGCTTTAGGCCATGTGTCACACACGAGGCGGGCCTACGCGTGACACGCTAGCCCTAATCGTAGCATAGGTGGCCCTCGCGGGCCGCGTAAGATGTTGTGAGGGTTTACGCGGGCCGCGTAAAACCCAATTTTTTGCTATAAATGGGACGATGAATGGCATTGCTTCTGTGTTCGAAAAATCATTTCAAAAGACGAAGTATACTGCTCAAAATCATAATCTCACTTGGGGAAATGCTCCTACGAGTACAGGGTACTAACTTGATCACTGCTACGATACAATGTCCGATCGATTGAAACCGATCTGATGGATATTTAAGTGTTGCCCGAATTCGGGCTATACTTTGTCATTCGTCGTGAGGGTTTTGATTTCATGAGTCTATCGTAAATTTTGTATTAAGTTACTGACCTAGTTTCGTGTGCATTGTTATTTTACTAGGTTACAAGGCTAAATCAGTAGGCACGGTTCTGTCCAATTAAACTTGCAATATGAGTTATTCTCTTTTATCAAAAGTATTTTACAAATACCTAAATGTTTTCTAGTTACATGTTATAGGGATTAAGTCTTGGTTATCTTAAATTACTGGCAAGTGGGGTATTGTGCACATTACTATTGTTTTTCACTTTTAACAGTGATAATCATCACTATTGGGTAGAAGGACCCAATGGTGGTATGACCATCGTCACCAGGGTGTGACACGGGGCCAGATAATTATAAGATAGTGGCCATTGTAATCGCTCTTATGCTGTAATCTATAACTAATGTGTCATTTTATAACTTGAGTGACTCGCCAGTATTTCCCCGCTGATAAAATCTTTTTAAACATGTTTCAGGTGATTTACTGTGAATCAAGAAAAGTGTCGCGTAGCACACCAGCTTGAAGAATGTGGCTCAGTAAATAAAATAAAAATCATGTTTTTGTAAAACAGGGATTTCCCAGGAAAATCACCCTTATTGTAAATTATGGGGTTTGTCCCAAAATGTGAAATAAAATAATTGGGCATTTTCAGTTTTAAAAAGATCCTGTTAAAATTTCCGCTGCCAAAATAAACAATACCATGGGTTTTTGTCCCACGGCTCCTGAACCGGGTAAAACCGGGACGGAGGCCGTGACATATAACGCATCGTGGGTTCGCGCCCTTTGCCGGTTAACCTCACCGGGAGGGAATGAATTCATAAACCAATTGCGACACTGCCCAAACTCCAAGAATGTGTTC
Source organism: Helianthus annuus (assembly GCF_002127325.2). NCBI lineage: Eukaryota > Viridiplantae > Streptophyta > Magnoliopsida > Asterales > Asteraceae > Helianthus > Helianthus annuus. The sequence goes on from NC_035437.2 coordinate 826,797, forward strand.
TTCTGCTTTAAGCCCCATGGGGCTTGGTGTGGAGCATCACCGCGAGCCTCCTCGGTGTAGGTTTTGTAATAAATATCGCCTAAGGTATCCTTAGGACCGATAGGAATCTGTGGCATGGACCCCCCCAGTACCACGAGCCGCACCTGCACCACCTGCAGTAGTGGTAGTCTCTTTATGCGCAACAACAGCCGATCCCCCAGCAGTAGAAGTCACTTGAACAGTTTGGGTGGGGGCATCAACCTGCGCAGGCTCGGTTGGCTTAACAACCTCGGGTCCCTTCCCCCGAGTAGTTTCTTTCTTTTTTTTCATGAATGGGCTGGTTAAGCCCCGTATGTGTACGACATCTGGACCCTGCATCTTCTCCTGCGCAGTAGTAGCAGCGGTCTCGGTCTCTTTGGATTTATCACTGTCAGGCTTCTCAACCGCCTTCTTCTTCTTCTTCTCCTTTTCCTTCTCTTTTTCTTTCTCTTTTTCTTTGTCTCTCTCTTTCTCAGCCTCCAACTCAGCAGACTTAAGAGGCTTGATCACAAACTTGGTTTTCTTCTGCGTCGGTTCTTGGGGGTCCTTAAACTCAACACCCTTCTTTTCAGGGGTTTTCTTCTTGGCCTCTGCATAAACCAAATGTTAAAAAGAAATTTCATTAAAGAAAACATGAAGGAAGTCATAATACTTAGAGAGAGCGCAGACTGCTCTGTTTGCCTATTACTGGGTCTTCCCCAGTCTTCTGCGCCACCTGCACGCCCACAACAGTCTCCTCTCTGCTTTTGTTTCTGCTTATCAACTTGACAACAGGTTCCTCTTCTTCTTCCTCTTCTTCTTCATTCAACGCGGTGGACGAAGGAGTAGCGCCAGCATCTGGGTTCCTTGAATCCACGCTCCCCGAACTTTTCGAACCAGCAGTGCTGGTTTTCTTCTCACCTATACGGGACAAACCCTCAAGTGAGTCACTTGCAACAATGTAATAGTCTAGGTTACTTTACCGGAATTGGTGAGTACCTTTATCAGAAATACCACCAGTTGCGCGGCTACTCCCGCCTTTCTTGCTGGTTGGTTCAGCATCGATGGTAATCACCTTCTTCTTCTTCTTCTTCTTGTTTAGCTTCTTCTTCTCCTCTGGATCAATCCTAAGGTCGCGCAAAACACCTGCAAAGATGTTAGACCAGGAACTTAGTTCCCCATTTGAAGACCCTACAGACTCCTCGCTAGAAAGATAAAGAATCTCTTTCCCAGCGGAAGTCACAGCACGCAAGGGCCTGAGGTTGGGTAGATGCGCACCTTCGGTTGTAGTGGGAGGATTAGAAAAAGCTCCGGTAGGAGGAAAAAGAAAATGGCCCTTGATGCGCTCGTACCAATATTCCTCCCCAGGTTTCAGCTGCTGTACGCCTATAGACCCACCAAAGGTGGGGAAAGCAGCCTGGTAAAGATGCGCTTTCGCAAGGAAATCGAACACTTAAGCGCAAATTAAGAAAAAAGGAAAGGGGAATAATCAAAGAAATGACAAACCTCTATCTTGAAACTTCAGAACAGGCACTTCGTTGCTGTCTTCTGGCCACTTGTCACTCATCCACGCCGCGATCAAGACGTTCTCACCAAAAACTCGATTAGGTGTGGCAGTGAGCTTCAAGTACCAGTCTTCTTTCTTAGGAATCGCCAGTTCCTCCTTCTCAATTGTGTCCGACACGCGGAAGATAATCGCGATCGGAATAACCTCCTCTCTAATGAAGAAAAACTTCTGTTTCCAGTTATGGAAACTCTTTGGAGGATTTAGAAGAATCTTCTTGGCAGATCCCCGGTTGCCAAAAGAATAAAATCCCATGTTCCTAATCAGCTGGTAGAATACCCTAACTTTCTCCACTGTAGGCTCTATGTCGTGGGATCGGCACAAAAACTCGAAATGTCGCACCCTCACCATACCGGGTGGACTCATATGGGATATATGAAACCCATAGTAATGAAGAATATGGGCCAAAAACTCTGTCGCCGCCAATCGGAAGTTGCCTTGTAAAACGAAATCTTCAAAGAGGGTAATTTACCCCGGCAGTGCGTTGGCGGCTGTTTGATTCTGACTGGGATACCGTGCATCCCATTCCGGTGGAAACCGGAATCCTCTGGTAATTTATTCACACAAACCCTGGTCCCATTTGAGGATACGGTGGGGACCTTCATCACCTGGGTTCCCTTCTTCAGCCATAGATATTTAGACACAAGATTTGAATATTTCCTAGAAAACTTGAATATTCAAAGAACAACTTGAAGATCTGCTAGTGCAACTGATGATGATTTGAAGAAGTTTTGAATACTTCAAAGAAGAATAGAAAGAAAAGAGACAAACAAAAGAAGGATTTGTGATTTCCTCTCTCCTTTCGTCGACTATATATACTCATCGCATTTAATACGATGAGTAAACGTGCCGGATTCACCGCGCGCGTATCCAATCAGCAGCTGCCATGTACGTCGGAATTCCCGGAGTGACGGTTACCACGCGCGCGTGGGCCTCACTCGACTGACGGAAAGCCAAACCGTCAGTGACAACATGATGATGGTCGTGTCAACAGTCAAATCAAATGTCACCATCAATGACATTTTGCACCAACCTGTCAGAATTCAAATTTCGAGGTTTTTCCCGCCCAAAGATACTACAAACTTCATGTAGAAGTTACCAAGGTCGCGCAACATTCATAATTACCCAATGAACCTGCGCGCTTAAACTCGAAAGCAAAGAATTATCAACAGACAAATCTGGTAGTCGCGCCGTAATAACTGCCAAGAGATTATGCGCGCGCCGCCTACTAGAATCAAGCAAGCATTTTTCACAAATAGCACTATTTTTTCCTAAGTCCAAAGCTCCAACCATTTACTTCACGCATGGAGCAGCACTGGACTGGGGGGACTTGAAGGGGTATGGTCCCAAAAAGCCGCGTAGACTAATCAGGCCGCGCGCTGAACCATACTCCTTACTCAGCAAAGCTGATCAATCTCTCCAATCCGCGCGGGCTACTCAAGCAGAATAAGACCCCGCGCGAGGTCCAAGCAAGAGATGACATCAGTTTCCACACTTAGCGTTCCGAATAAGAGCCTTCAGCCCTGCAACCCTGCGCGGGATACTTACGTGCTCAACAAAGGTCGCGCAAGAGTCAAAGCGCAAGGCCACTTGAGAAAGTACAAAAGGTACAAGTGGCAGAAGAGTAAGCCAATTAGCGTCCTCCAAGCTGTGCTCTATCGTGCTCCACGATCGTCTGACGTGCAGGAGACAGAAAGTACACAAGGACGCCCACGTGGCACCAATCAGGGGGCGGCGACACCTGCCCCATAATCTCCACTTACCTGCTGATGGCAGAGGGACAACAAGGCCGACAACTGGGACACGTGGCTCCAATCACAGTGCGCCAGCACCGGAGATCTTCTAGAAGACACTAACGGTCGATACCAGTGAGACAAAGAGCATATTCTCTGGTTGTCGCCTTCCGGCCCAAGGCTCATCAGCCCATCTCCTCTTACACCACTCCGGCTATAAATAGAGACCTCCATGCACAGGTTAAACATTCCATTCTCTCCACTCTCACTCTTTAACACACACTTATATCCTCAAAGCAGATACTTATTCTCACGCCGGAGTCTGGTTAAGAGGGAAACCCCCATATTCCCCTCTTAACGAGCTAACGGTGTTCTGTTTTGTAGGAAGATCGGATCAAATCGGAGCTCAGAAAAGTTTAAGAAGATTAACCCTCATGTTTGAAACATAAACCCCCTAATTAACCCTAATATTAGATCCGTGTTTCTTCATCTTGCTAAGTGCTTTTATTACATATTTACCCAACCCTTAAAATCAATTACATATTTCCTTTTCCTAAACCATATATATTACACATTTTTATCCATTTTATTAAAATTATTCTTATTAAATAACCATTTTACCCTTATAAGTAATATTATAATTAATAAATAATTAAGATCAAATTTCATTGCAAAATATATTTTAATCATTTTTATTAATAACTAATTTAATAAATTAATTTTAATTGCGGTATCAGTTAAGGAAATAAATACAGATAGATGGTTTCTTAACGTTTTTTTTAAATCACATATTTACACACAACACACATTGTAATAACTAATACCAATACAGTTGAGTAAATCGAATTGGGGATATTAATAGCAAACTTAACTAATACCGTGAACAAAATTGAGGATAACACTGAATCAAACTTTGATGGGACAAAAATTTGAAAACTCCATAACCTGAACGTTACTGACCTACTGGTTCCAATCGAAACAGTTTAAAATATCGATAGTTGCCGGTTAACCAACGTGGTTACAATATGAACATTGGAACAAATCGATGGTGACTTAGTAGGAATCGCCGATGAACGAACCTGGTTAGAATCAATCGTTGGTCACCCATGTTGTTGTTTGGAATCGCCAGTGAATTAGTTGGATTAGAGTCACTTGATTGCTGGTTGCAATCGCCAGCTTCGGTAAACAAGTAAGAATCGTCGGCGTCGGTTTTTTTTGCTGGTGGTGGATTAAAGCTTGTAAATGGGTAATTGGGGTGTACCTATTTGCACACCCATTTGCCTATTGGCATACCAAAAAAGGTGTTTTTTGTCTTATGTGCACACCCTGCAGTGTCGAGCTGTGGCCAAAGTGCGGCTTTTTGGTCCGGTCAACCAGACAAAGACTGAAGGGTGTTTGACGGGTCTGTTGACCGGACCAAAACGCGGCCAAAGCTCGGCGTTCTGATCCGGTCAACAGACCCGTCAGTCTTTGTCTGGTTGACTGGACCAAAACGCCGCGCTTTGGCCACAGCTCGACACTGTAGGGTATGCACATAGGACAAAAAACACCTTTTTAGGTTGGCTATCTACACACTTGGTGTGTAGATAGTTTGAGCCTTTCAAAAAGGGTAATTTTATAAAAAAGAGGGAAATATGTAATTAATTTTAAGGTTAGGTAAATATGTAATAAAGACACTTAGCAAGGGGAAATATGTAAAAATACCCTAATTAATAATGATAGTAGCTCATAACATTATAGCCTATTGTCATTTTTTGGGTGCGATAAGGCTTAGGGACTATTAGTTTGTGGGTTCGATTCGCACAAGGTGGTTTTTTTCTAGATTTATTGGGTTTCTTTCTAAATTGATGTATATACTTTATTGCCTAGTAAAGATGGATATGATCGGATACCATCCGCTGATGATATGATTATATTTCAGTGATCCGTTGGTAATGCAAATTTGCCATTAAAAAATCAATAATAATAGTATAACACATATTATCAATGTGGCTAACAATAACTTTCATTTTTGTTGTCAAGTACTCAAAAAGTAACAATAACAAATGATAATACTTGGTTATTTTTGTAGTTGTATTGCACTATTGTATAGTAGGAAGGCCAGAAGGTGTTATTCTATTGGTCCTAAAGGTTGAGCGGCTACCGAAGGTGGGACCAGTATTCTCGCTCTTCCATCTTCTCCATTCTGACGTGCCACGTCAGGTAAGGGTTGCGATTCTTTTTCTTCCGGTAGTGGAGACGCCACTCCATTCAACACCCTTCACCCTAATGATAATATTAATAAACAACAACAATAAAAACAACTATACTAATAATAGTAATAACAGGGCAAATTTTATATAAAATCAGGTACCTTTAAGTTATTTAAATGTATAAAGGTGGGACTATTTTATTGTTTCCTTTTCATCACGTTTGTTAATGTTAATACTTTATACTAATAAAGGACAATAAGAGAAGGAAATACTTTATACTGATAAAGGACAATAGGAGAAGGAAAACAGAATATTGCAAATACTTTATACTAATAAAGGACAATAAGGGAAGGAATTGTTAATACTTTATACTAATAAAGGACAATACGAGAAGGAAAACAGAATATTGCAACTTATTATGAAATTATTGCTGAAAATGATATTAAAAAAATGGAAAAGGGCTTGTTTGAATTGATGGGAATTTTCAAGTTCACTGAATTTGAAGCAAGAAACAATTTTTTTTTAATTATATAACGGCAAGCAAGAAACTAAATGACGTCGACATGTTCCAAATTTGTGAGAGGTAGGTTTATGATAACATTTAACAAGGCTAGCGGTTTAGAAGCTTAAGCAAATATTAAAATCAGGATCGTTTAATAAAATTTTGGAGTTACTAGTTAGTCGAGTCCTTTTTTTTTTTTCTGTATGAACAGTTTGATTTTACAAATTTAGGGATTCGGGTGTTATAAAGATTGCCCAAGAGTAAGACCGGTTGCAATTAGGGTATAAGCAAATCATGCCGCTTGTGAGCTACTCAAAATCAGCTTGCTAATAATTAAATTAAGTCGAGCTCTAACGAACTCGAATCCGAGCCTAAGCTTACCCTAAAAACAACCTTGTTTAATTAATGCGTTCGAGTTCGAGCCGAGACTTCACTTTTTGAGCTTGAGTACGTTCACCAGCCTATCATTTAGATACTTGTGTATAGGGGTGTTCAAGATCGGATTATTCGGTTTTTAAATATCAGAAAATTTCAGATAGTGAATATTGATATCTGAACCCGTATTTGAAATTTTGGATATCCGGACTTACGGGACTGTATCCATGCTGACTCAGACCAAAATGGCCGAGGATAGCGTTGCCTCCAAAAAAGGAACATGCCACTATAACTAAGATAACCTTTTAAAAAGTCCAAAGTGCGGAAATCATCAAAGGATACGTAAAAGGGGAGTCGGAACCAAGTGATTCTATCTTGTCTATTGTTTCTTCTAATATTTTATTTTCTTTTAAATTTTATTTACTAACATCATTTCCTCAAAAAAAAATTGGGTAGATTAGACGTTTACGATGTTCCGGTATTAAAAACTCTCGTGTCCTTGGACGACCTTGATATTTTACCATCACTATACTACGCCAATGATGGGTGCACTTGCCCTAACGTGTTGTAGAGAATGATTATGTTATATCGTGTTTTATAAATTTAAATGTTGATAAACGAGTAAATGTGCTAAAAATATACTAAAAATTATACCAGACTCACACCACGTCAGAGAACTTAAAGCAAAAGTGTTTTTTTTTTTTTTGCTCAAACTTTAGGCTCGCTCATGTATAAAATGAGTGTAAATGATATTTGTCGACCTTGAGCCCGAATAAATCCAACTTTCGCTCACTTAGCTTAAGAGAGTCGATAGAGGCTAATGAAGCTTCATATATGGGATTCACACTTTTCTTTCAAACAAAATTTAATTAAAGCCTCACGTGTTAGATCATATTAGTAGATACAAATTATAATGCTAGTTTAATATTATTTTGGTTTACAAAAACATGTAACTTACGTAAAGGTTTTTTTTTTCGAAATTATAAAACTTGGTGGTTTAATACATTTTAAATCTTATAAAAGCTTAAAATTATTACAATATGTTATTAATAATAACAAAATTAATATAAAAAGATTAATATATTTTATTTATTAATATGAGGGGGCGATTGAGATACGTGTGCTTATCTGTTACAAGTAAGCTAACGTTGAATATCTATTGGTCAATATGGAAGGTTCGGTCACGTTGAATATCTATGTGCATCAAAAACTTAAGTTTAAAAAAAAAAAAAAAAGATTGCGAACGTTTAAAGTATTATTTTAAAAATATTTGAAAAATAGTCTACATCACTTTTAGAGAGAAAAAACTAAGCTTTTTAGTAACTTAATTAATCAAGATTCAAGATACCCTTTAACTAATAATGTTTAATGTTTAATATCTAAGGTTTGGTTTTTATAATTTTATACAATTTTTAAATTACCGGTAAGAACCGGCTGGTTATGACGATTAAACCGGATATCGGAAACGAGTTCGATATGATAAAGGCCGGTAAAACCCAAATACACTTTGTCTTATGTACCGGCGGTAAATCCGATTCTACCAGTTCAAACCGTTGAACCTATTTGCATTATCTTAAGATTTGTTTTTTTTTTAATTTTAATAAAATACGATATTAAAGTAATATTAATCTTCCATAGTTCTGGTACTTAACCTAGTACCTTTCATTCCAATATTCCATCGTTATCAAAATTCTTATTCATCTCGTATGGTGCAACATTGTTTACAAGTATTAAAAATCTCTTAAAATGCTTAATATGCTACAATAAATTAGTTGTTATTAATAAAACTATAATTAGTTATATAAATTCTACTTGAGATTGGATTGTTTTTTGAGATGATTTTGTATTTTATGGAATTTTAGGGTTAACTGGTAACCCGTGGGTACTCGGAGATCCCAGTCAGCAAAACCAAGGTTAATAACAATCGCAAATAAATGATGAAGAATACTAAACATAAACTGAAACCAAGAAGCTGAAAGTCGAAAGCTGGAAGCTGGAAGCTCCCAACGAGAAGCTAATGCACCAACGGCTGGTGACATGGAGCTAAAGTTACTGTACAACCTTGGAACTTGAACTCAGCAAATCAAACTAATTAGACTTCTCCCTAAAGCACATAAAGGTGTCCTCGAGACACCCAAACCTGAATCTTACCTAAAGAGACAAGGCTAACCCTGCAAGCAACGTCAAGGGAGGATAATCTTAACATGACTAGAATGTACCAGCTGGCACAAGGCTCCCTTGGGCAGAGCAATCTGCCTATAAAAGGAGAGTCTTGTTCAACCCAAAGTAAGTTCACTTCTCTCACTCTCACTCTAAAACTCTTATCCTTTCATTTCGCTTAGACTCTTAAGATTGTCCCACTGATTCTCACACCGGAGTCCAAACGCGGGAGGCCATCTCTCGCATTATGACTAACAGTGTTCTTTGATTGCAGATTCCGACCAATGAGCTACCTTTTGGAGTTGATCCTAAACCTTCCCCCTGTAATACTCTTGTTACTTTAACAGAGCCAAACCTGGTATGACTAAAAAACCGGTTTATAAAACATTGATTTTATGTTATTTGACACTTTTCAGTTAAACCTATAACCACTTTGTCAAACACCCGATATAAATATATGTTAAGTTGTGAAGTTCTATCATGGCTCAACTTAGGCGAGTGATCACAAATTTGTTATTCACCTCATGGAACAAATTCATCCCACACTCTAGCCAATGTTGAGCGACAATTCCAATTTTGGTCCACTCATTATTAGATGTAGATGCTTGCCTTGGTCAGCTTGTGTGAATCAATTTTCAGCTTATTACAAGATGACCCCATATAAATTATTTGATAAATACTAATGATCACTATAACACAAAAGATCGAAATATGGGTGTTTTCATTTACGAATCTTTGGTATGGTTTGTTAGTCGATTATACAACTTTGGGATCAAGTAAATAAATACCTTCTTGTTATAACTTTCGGACAGTGGACGCGTGATCGTGTTGTTAATATTATTCTTGTGTTTTCTTATTGCTTTCAAGGGTAATTCAACCTCCCAACTTTAAATAATTTTTTCAAACCAACCCCCATTTATTACATGTATGCATTGTGACAACCCGAGATCTCAAGGTCCTTCTCTTACACATCACTTGTTTCACAATTTTGTTTTCACAATTCGTTTTATGTTGTAGCGTGTGCACGATATATGAATGATTAAAGTATTCTTATGTTTGGTTGTTAAATGAAAACTTAGGAGTTGTTTAATGTGTAGACATAACACGTTCATGCTTCATAACTTTGGACCACACACCACACTCAAGTCGACGAAGAACTTGATTCTTCGTCAACTTCACTTCTTGACGAAGAAGGTCTTTCATCCCAAACACCTCTTGACGAAGTATAGTTCTTCGTCAAAGAGGGAGCTTCGCCAAAAAGGACCCTCGGCCCAATCCTCTAAAGCCCAGGATAGGCCTGGTTCACTTATTTTGAGCGCATACACACATGTGGTTGTGTATGGTTTTCATATTTTGCAACAACACAAGAATTGGCAAAACCCTAGCTCTTCTTCTTTTTCAAACAAACGGACGAAAGCCTTGGTTCTTCTTGAAGGATCGTCTTGATTGCTATCTTGTTCTCCTGGTTAGTATGTCCCTATCGTTATTCGATTGTGATTCTCTTGTTGCACAAGGTTGTGTTGTTACGTGTTAACATGTTAGGGTAATAAATTCTTGTTGAAATTGTGTTAATAGAATTGAATGGAATGATTGGTCAGGAGAATCCTTACGGATAATGACACTATGTGTTGTGTTCATAAGAACCGGTGTGAAATATGTTGAAACAGTCTCGGGTTTGGGTTGTGGGTTTATGATATCATGATAATTTTGATCTAGAGTTAGATAAACAAAGTGCCATTGAATCGATTAGTATGTATGCTGGTTGATCGAGTTGGATGATGCTTATGATTAGATCCATTATTCTGATTTAAATGCTAAATTAGGATCACATGTTGGTAATTATAATGATGTTGTTGTGTGTTTCAATGCTCATAATTTCGATGCCAAGGTTGTAGGTGATTAGGGTTTGCAGGAAATCACGATGATCTGTTGAGTGCAACGACGAAGGATTCCCGACGAAGAATCCAAGTCGACGAAGAATCTGATTCTTCGTTGATTGGGCTTTGACGAACAACTAAGGTTCTTCGTCGCAATCACTTCTTGACGAAGTCTGGTTCTTCGCCAAGAGGGATTCTTCGCCAGGAGAGCGTCCCACGAAGAACTGGTTCTTCGTGAAGATGCTGCACAAGAGAAAACAAACAGAACAGTGGTTTAGGATGTGTGTGTTAATGAATGTTTATGTTGATAAAATTCTATTTGTTGCATGATAATAATATTAATTATGAATGAGGAACCTGATTTGGTTCGTGTGAGTAGCAAACTTACCTGTTAAGTGCTGTTATGTGACATGCAAGTGAGGTGTGGACTTGTATGAGATTTGAGTATTTGTTATGTGTCACACGGTGATCTTTGCGGTAAATGCAACCTGTGAAAATACGTGATTCAATTGATTGTGAAACTGATGTTTATTGGTAACCACGGTAGGGTTTGGTTGACCACTTGGAACGGGTAACTTAACATACCGAGCAAAACTAAGGTGAATTCACTTCTCTCAATACAAGCATGCGTCCGGTGGGGACAATCAAACAGACAAACAAATAAAGGGAAAACCCACATCCTTGCAGGGGATGTGAGGCAGTCTTCACAAACCCATATCCTTGTAGGGGATATGAGGCGGTTTTCAGTAAATGTTGATGTTGGATAATACACTCACTTCTATCACTTAAGTCCCATCATACTACCAAACTAGTTGCTTGTAGGGCAACCGGGTTATTAGTTGATAGCGCTATTAGGTTTGGCACCCTCACGACGTACCTGGATAGGACGGGCGTGAAGTAATAACTTTAAAATCATGACCAATGTTTGATAGAGCATTGGAGAAGGGCAAAAAGGAGCCGTCTGCAGTATCGAGTTATTATCAACATAACGTAAATCAATACTCGGTAACAAACGGTTAAGCAAACTGTGAACTCATCAGCGTTGTCTGATACACTTTTCTGCATGCTTGCAGGTCGTTAGGTACACTGACATGGAACTTGCTGTCTGGGAAGCTGAAGTGGTCATGGGTCGTGACATTTGGAAACGCTTCTCGCTGTTGCATTGTTTTGAACATTTTCATTTAAACTTATTGAACAAATTATTATGCTTCCGCTGAACATGTTTAATTTTCTACACTGGTGTGTGAAGTATACTATTTCGTTTAATGGAAAGTTTATTTTACTTATGGTTCTATATGATTAGTGGCTGGATCCTGATACGTCACACGCCTCGCGGGAGTTTCTGCTTGTGGTATTTTTGGGGGTGTGACATCATGTGTGTAATAACAAAAGCTTAACCTTTGGGTGTTAATGAACTCACCAGCGTTGTCTAATACACTTTTCTGCATGCTTGCAGGTCGTTAGGTACACTGACATGGAACTTGCTGTCTGGGAAGCTGGAGTGGTCATGGGTCGTGACATTTGGAAACGCTTCTCGCTGTTGCATTGTTTTGAACATTTTCATTTAAACTTATTGAACAAATTATTATGCTTCCGCTGAACATGTTTAATTTTCTACACTGGTGTGTGAAGTATACTATTTCGTTTAATGGAAAGTTTATTTTACTTATGGTTCTATATGATTAGTGGCTGGATCCTGGTACGTCACACGCCTCGTGGGAGTTTCCGCTTGTGGTATTTTTGGGGGTGTGACATCATGTATGTAATAACAAAAGCTTAACCTTTGGGTGTTGATATTCCTACACCCCTCAACTCTATATAGCTAGATTATACACTAATTAAATTTTACAAAATATTATGTTTTATGGTATACTTTTTAAAATAACATCGTGCTAAAAACTTATTAATGTTTAGGGGAAGGGGCGTAATTACTTCTAATCCTATAGCTAATATCTAACATCCAATCTTAGCCACTTTTGACAATATTACCATTTGTGTGTTGATATGTGTTCAGTATAACCAGTTAACCGGATTAAATACTAATAAGGGTGGTGATCCAATAGAAAAGACAAAGTCTTTAAACACTTGAGTTTAATAGGGAGAGGCCTTGGCAATGTTTTGAAAACCGGTTTTTAAGTCATACCGGGTTGGGCTCTAAAATGGTTCAACCGGTTGAACCGGGTTGTATCGAGCGGTTGAACCGGGTTACTAATTAACCTTATAAATTCCAAAAAATACAAATTCAATCAAATCTCAACTTGGATTTATGTAACTGATCATAGTTTTATCTAAAAACAACTATTTTTATTGTAAACTATTAAGCATTTTAAGAATATTTTTATTAGTTATAAACAATATTGCATTGTACGAGATAAGTAACAATTTCAACAACGATGAAATATTGGAATAGAAAACACTAGTTTAATTACCGGAAATATGGAAGATCAATATTACCTTAATATCGTATTTTATTAAAATTAAGAAATCAAATCTTAAGATAATGCAAACCGGTTCAACGGTTTGAACCGGTAGAACCGGATTTACCGCCGGTACATAAGACATACCGTATTCGGGTTTTATCGGTCTTTATCGTACCGGACTCGTGTCCGATATCCGGTTTAACCGGTATAACCGGCCGGTTCATACCGGTATTTAAAACATTGGGCCTTGGGTTTAAGTCGCACAACGACACGGATCAAAAAGAAAAATGACTTTCAAAGAAAAAAAAGTTAACCAGATTAAATTTTAGGTTATGATAGGAATAAGATGTTTAATCTAAATGTACGTTTTTAAATGGGAAGGTGTTTTTCATTTGGACTCTATGTGTGTGTGTATATATATATGATCAAAATCATTTTGGAACTTCAAAATAGTTTAAATTTTAAAAAAACTTTTAACTAATCATTTTATATATGTTACATATTTAATAGTATTTGAGGGTAGTTTTGTTATCATTTATATATAATGCACAACTTAATCAATCTTAGGGCATTCTTATAAATTCATTTTCTTATAAAGATAACAAATTTCAACATTTTGATCGAATCTTACGAACTCTATTTACTAGAGTTGATATAAACCTTTTCGGATTTTTACAAAAATCCAAATGATTAAATTGAACTTATTCTAGGGTGTGAGATGATGAGTGGTAGGCCTTAAAAGTCATGAACACAAAGAAGGGGACAAAAGAAGTGAAACATGTTCTTTCCGTAGCAATTCTTTGACTACTTCACTTGCTAATTACTATCATACCCTTTGAAATTCAACGTCTTAATTAGTCAACTTCATGATTTAGCAAAAGAGTAATTGGATTCTAATTTATAGTGACCAATTTGGATCTATTATAGCTAATTATTGAATAAACACAAAAATATTGGATAAAAGAATGACGTAAAAGAACATCTATAATAATATTATCAATTTATTGAATAAACAAAAAAATATTGGACCATCTATAATATAATCAAATCCTAAAAAAATAAATAAACTTTATTGGGTTGGTGTAGTAGTAACGTATTGGAGGATATAGATTAAAGGATGTGGTGTAATTTTGACATTTTGTAATGGTTTTGGGTTGCGTTTAGGTCTCGCCTTGAGACTTAGTGCGCGCTCAGCTTTTTGTGTGTGAATAAAGTTGAACTTTCAATAAAAAGTAGTAACATATTATCGATTCAACGTTGATTTTTACTTTACAATGACATGAGTGAATTTATTAGTTTTCTAGCTTCAATTTAGAGCAAAAGACCATGTGTATTGGAAGAGCATGTGAAATGCTCTTTTACGCAACGTGTTGTTTATGTCATCTTAGCATCTCATATGGTAAAATGGTATAGTGATGATGCATTTAAAATTAGTGGGTTATATATAGGATATGGAATTGAAAAAAAAAAAAAAATTGACCAATCACATTTTGGAAATCATCAAGTTCATCGCGTGGTCTAAACAATGAGATTCAGCCAACAATGCCATTTCAAAGAGGTCTAGTTCTAAACTTCACTGCCACAATTAATGTCGTTCAAAATGATGTTAGGCCGGAGGGTATGGAGGGCGCCACCCCTGCCACCTCACCACCGATAGCGCCCCCGGGGCGCCACCACCTATACCAAACAAGTTAAAGGGGGCGCCATCAATGTCTCACCAGCATGTTAACGAAGTTTTTTGATTTGAACGATGAAGGTGTTGGTCAAAGAGGGGGGGGGGGGGGCTATAGTGTAAAGAGGAGCTTTATCCCACACCCTGCAAGCTAAGGGAAGGGGCCTTAAAGCCCCTGTCTGATGCGGCCCTGACGTGGCGTGATGAGCTTTGTCCCACATCCTCCAGCCTTATTAGGAGTTGAACTTGGGAGCTAAAGGAGAGAAACAAATGACTAACCATTAAATCAACGAAGTTCGATTAAAAAAACGAATACAAACTGGTAAAGGGAGTCACGCTCACTGCCACCTGGCCAAGTTAACTTTTGTGTTTACCTATGGAACGCTAATGATTTGTGTTTTGTATGTATAAATTATCTATCTACTAAAAGTGAGTGAGCATGGCATTTAACTTCTTGGTGGGTGGTAGAGGCTTTTGTCTTTTGATAAAAACTAGAGTTTAATTTCTGACATAGAGGTAAATTAAGTATAATTTGGTGTAATTTAGGAGTATAGTTATCGTAACATTTGCCGCAAAAAAATGTAACTTTGTAGAATAGTAACTAAATTTTAAAAGTGTTTTAATTAGTTCACTCAAGCTTTAAAAGCGTTCCAATCAGGTCACTCAACATTTATTTTCATTAAAATTAGAGTAAATTACAAGTTTTGTCCTTTATGTTTACACCAAATTGCAGGCGGTGTCCTTTAATGCAAAAGTTGACAAGTTTTATACTTAATGTTCTTAAAATCTTGCACGTTATGTCCTTTAGGCCAAACCAAGTTAGATTTTCTGGTTAAATCAAATTACAAAAAAGGTATTTTAGTCTTTTTTACTTATTTATTTAATACTATTTAAAAAAATAAAACAAAACATTTTTAAAACTATTATTATAATTATAACTCTCTCTACCACTACCACCTCCCACCACCACTATCAACCCACCACCACCTGCAGAATTCATTAGCTTCGTGAGCCTGAAATCAGCCAAATAAGCCTCATATTTGCAGTGGAGAAGAACATTATTACACTTAACATCTCTATGAAGAATTGCAGGCACACAATCATGATGAAGATAAGCGAGCCAGTAACGCACGTCTTAATTTAATATGAATTTACTACTAAATACGCATTTAGTTTGCGACAAATACGAGTTAACAAAAACTTTGTTAAGTTTGATGTTCATACATGATTAGAGTATTTAGGATTAACATCCCTGCTAGTTAAAAATGTACAAAAAGTGGCATCAAGAGTTTCATGGTCATATTTAGTTAAAACAAAATATATTAACGCGGAAGCTTCAAAAGTGTTGTACTCGGTTCTTTGACATCTTGCTTGATCGTCATCCGGAGTATTGCCAACATTACCTAACATCAAAACCAACTTAAATATTAGTTTTGACAACATATAAACAAGTATATTCAAGTTCCGATATCAAACAACGAAAATAAAATAAAATTTCCGAAATCATGCCTCTCGCGACACGCGAGAGGCGTTCTTTAATTTGCCGCGTGTCGCGACATGTGACAACCCGAAATCTCAAGGTTTTTCCTTTACGCATCACTTGTTTCACAATCCTGTTTTCACAATTCGTTTTACGTTGTAACCTGTGGACGATATGTGAATAGTTAAAGTATTGTTATGTTGGGTTGTTAAATGAAAACTTAGGAGTTGTTTAATGCTTAGGCATAACACGTTCATACTTCATAACTTTGGGTTGCACACCACACTCGAGTCACAAAGAACCCAAGTCGACAAAGAAGGGTTCTTCGTCACAATCACCCCTCGACGAAGAAGGGTTCTTCGTCACAAACCCATCTTGACGAATAAGGTTCTTCGTCAAGAGGGTTATTCGCCAAAAAGGGCTATCAGCCCAATCTATTCTTCCAGCCCAAGCTGTCTCAACCCCCCTCCTGTGCATATATTTGGAGTTTTGAAATATAATCAAACCTTAACACTCCTCTCTTTCTCTCTTGGTCGACGGCAACATGCATTCATCGAAGCCCCCATCCTGCGAAGCATCATCTCTCCTTCTCGTTCAAGTGTGCAACCTTAACACTCTCGGTTAGTACAGTTCATCGCTAGACTGATCCGTATCTTTGTTACGATTGATTGTGTTTTTGTATGCTAGATGTCATTAGTATAAGATCTAAATATGATTATGGGGTTTGATTGTGAATGTGTGTCTCCTGATGCTTTGATAAATAGATGGTTATAGCAAACGGTATTTCACTATGTGGGAATTACTCATGACAACTGATCGGGAGTTAGGGATTTTACAAAGGTGATGTTCGTTGATGTGAGGTGTTCACGAATAAGTCAGTATGATAATCGAACCTTGATGTACAATAATGTTAAATGACGTTAATTTCTATGATGATTAATGATGTTGATTGTAAGATAATTAGGGTGCATGATCAGGATTAAAGGTGTCATTTGATCTGATTGGGAAACTGTCAAACTTGTTAGCAACTGTTACCACTAAAAATTAGGGAGTCATAACCAACTGTTGAGGTGCAGCAACGAAGAACCCAGGCCAACGAAGAACCGAGGTCGACGAAGAATTGATCCTTCGTCGACTGGAATTCGACGAACAACTAAGGTTCTTCGCCACCATCATTTCTCGACGAAACATGGTTCTTCGCCTGGAGGGTTCTTCGCCAAGAGAGTATCCCACGAAGAACTGGTTCTTCGTGAGGATGCTGCAAAAGATCAAACAAACAGAACTGTACAAAACAACAAATGCGTCCATATAGCTTAAGGCTTCGAATAGTTCGCGATGAATGTCTATGGTTATAAAACTATATCTGATGCATGTTAACAATAGTAATTGAGAATGAGGAACCTGATTTGGCTCGTGTGAGTAGCCAACTCACCTGTTAAATGTTATTATGTGCCATGCACATGGGATGTGGACTTGTATGAGAACTGAACACTTGCTATGCGATATACAATGATCTTTGCGGTGAATGTAATCTGTGACAATACGTGATTTAATTATTATGAGATTGATGTTATTGGTAACTACTGTTGGGAACATGAACTTGTGTTATGAACGTGTATGAAATCTAAACGTTTGCTATGTGTTACGTGACAATGGTATTACTTGTGACTCGTTGAATACGTGATTTGGATATGTGTTTACGAAACTGATTATCTTTGGTAACCACGGTAGGGTTTGGTTGACCAACTTAGAATGGGTAACATAACATACCGAGCAATCTAAGGTGAGTTCACTTCTCTTGAGTATGTGTCCCGGTGGGTGGGATAGTCAAGCGGGTATTCCTGAGAGGAATAAGTCTTTGGGTAAATCAAATTGGTATTCCTGAGAGGAATAAGTCTTTCTGTGTAAAAACTGGGATGTTGGATAATACACTCATTTCCTATCACCTTAAATCCCATCTTATACCGAATAGTTACCTGAGAGGTAACGGGGTATTAGTTGATAACGCTATTAGGCTTGGCAACCTCACACCGTACCTGAGAGGACGGGCGTGAACTAATGACCTTAATCATGACCAATGCTTAGATAGGGGGCTTTGGGGACGGGCAAAATAATTAGGCGCCATCTTGTACGGTACTCGAGTTATTATCAACATTACTTTCGAAATCATTATTAAACTGGATTAAACACTTGGTAACCAAACATTTTCATAAAACTTTGAACTCACCAGCGTTGTCTGATACACCTGTTTGCATGCTCGCAGGTTATAGATATAGGAGAACGTGGAACTTGCTGTCTGGGAAGCTGGAGTGGTCATGGGTCGAGATACATGGAGTCACGAGACAAGTCTAATGGTTTACATACACATGGTTTATGAAATACTTAATTAATGATTTATGCTTCCGCTGAACACGTTGAATTACATTTAATGTTTTGTAACAGTTTATTTTAATGAATGAAAATTTTTATTTGAAATCTTGTTGTGAGTTCAATGTGATTGGTGGCTAGATCCTAGTACGTCACATGCCTCACGGGGGATTCCGCATGTGGTATTTTGGGGGTGTGACAGATTGGTATCAGAGCCACTGGTTATAGTGAACTTGGTTTTAAAAACGTTTTTATAAAACCAGACTATAACCGAACAGTTCTGAATACGACCATGACACTCACCTCCAGATTGCAAGGTTCGTCTCTCGTTTACATATTACACTGCATAACTAGTGTACCCTTATGTATGACACTACATGTGATTGCACGCATAGCACGATAGTATGAATTCATGTGTCACTTGTCTATGTTACGTGAATGATAGTGTGGCATTTCCTCTAGGCTTTCGTTATTCATTGTTTATGATGTCCTTTGTTTTGCTACTCGAATTTGAGGAACCATTTAGCATGAGTTAGGAGGAATTGAGATGAGCATGCAAATCATATTATTATTGTGGGTGCACACATAATAATAATGTGGGGTGCATGTGAGTCCTAGTGAGACCTAGCGAGTGTGAAAGGGGTTCTGTTCCGTTACTCGACCTATTGAGAAATTTAACAATCCATAGGGGTCATAGCGATGATTGTCCCCTATTCGAACGCGATCCTTCCACTTCCCTCCGAATCTTCACGAAGCTTGATGCTATCGAGTATTACCTGAACACTCATCTGAACGCCTAGCGAACCGTATAAGAGTGTTAGGTGTTAATGTGAACGTCTTTGAATTAAGTTATCGAACCATTGAATGCTTGGTCTGGCCTTCCTCACTTTCTTCGTTTACTTGAATTCCACGAATTGACGCCTTAGACCCCGAAGTATGATCACTTCTGTACTCTCTAGCAACTTACCGTGCGTTGTTCAATCGACTCGCAAGGCCGATGCATAAGAAGATGAACGTGATACATTACCAACCCTAGTATTAGGACGACTCTGCTTTCCGACAACGAACACCAGCAGATTGATTTCCATCTAGTCCCTAACCCCAATCAGCGACCTCTGGGAGCCAACTCTTACGAATCAATCGGGGCATAAACGCAGACAATTGACCGGAGTATGGAACGTGTAGTTATTAGTGCCATGGGTAGTACCCTAGAACGTGACAAAAACAGCGAGAAGGTGGAACCGATTGGCAAAAGATCGCAGAGAACTGCTTTCAAAGCAACAACATTAGAAACAATGGCAACGGTGGCAACAAAGTATTCGTAATCAAAATCTTCAGTATGGGAATGAAGGAGGATTCGATGATAACGACGACGGTGAAAATGGTGCTTGTGGAGGAGTACTTGCGACTGGCGTGGGTGACGCCAGGTATGACAACAACATAGTGATTTGTACGTTTCGTGATTAACCTTTCTCTCCTTATTTTGTTGGACACCGACACTTCTTGAAACCAAACATGCTGTAGAATCAGCCGATGGCACGTCAATTGAAGCCTCACATGTTCGTTAGGGTGCAAACTCGACCTTGTGGGTCAAGTGTTCGACATCGACCTTCCTTCCATTACCCTTGATAGTTCGATGCAGTAGTTAGTGTGGACTGGTTATCCAGATATCGCGCTGATATACTCTGTAAGGAGAAAATTTTGCGTATCCCTCTTCCTAGGGGAGAACAGTTGTCTGTCCTAGAGCGTCAGAGTGGTCCAAAGGTTGGTGTCATTTCAGCTATGAAAGCCCAGAAGTGTCTACGAAGGGATTACCCCGCTATGTTAGCACTCGTTACTGATACTAAGGCTGAGGAAAGGAGGATCGAGGATCCACCAAATTGTTCATGATTTCTCCTAATGTGCTACCCGAAGAACTTTCAGGTTTACTTCCACAACTGGTAGGTAGAATCTCAGTTTGATCTCACGCCATAGGCAGCTCTGATTACTCGTACCCCTTACCGTCTTGCACCAGGAGGGTTGCAAGAACTGTCTAATCAACTTCAGGAATTATTGGACAGGAGTTTAGTCGGATTTAGTTCTTCTCTTTGGGGAACCCCAGTTCTATCCGTGAAGAAGGAGGATAGGCCTTTTCGTATGTGTACTGATTATCGAGAACTAAACAAGGTGACTGTCAAGAACCGTTCGCCTCGACCATGTATTGACAATCCGTTGACCAGTTGCAAGGCTCAAGCTCCCATTCGAGGGTAGACTGACGAACGGACTATCATCAGATGGAAGTCCAAGAAGAGGATGTCCCTAAAACGGCATTTCGAACACAGTACGGTCATTACGATGTTCTGATCATGACATTCAAATTACACAGCACACCAGCAGCCTTATGGAACACATGAATTGTAGGCGCAGACCTCAACCCACTGAATGCGTCGACTGTATTTATTGATGACATTTTGTATCATTTCCAGGACGAAGGAACACCACGAGTGGCACTCGTATCTTATCTTAGAGCTCCTGGGGGAGGAGTAACATCGCATGAAACCTTTCTAAGTGTGACTTCTGGATTCGAGAAGTACACTTTCTGGGCCATATAGTTAACAAATTGGGAATACACGTGGATCCCGCTAAGATCCGTTCTATTAGAAATTAGTCACTAAGGAGTCCGTCGGAGGTGCGGCAACTTCTTAGTCTCGTTAAGTACCGTCGCAGATTCATCAAGTGATTTTCGAAGACCGTACAGCTTTTATCGCCTTAACACAGTAGGGTACTGTGTATTCATGGAGGACAGAACTGGAGAACGTCTTTTCAGCTTCGGAACTAAACTCTGTAGTGCACTGAATGTTGTCCTTACCCGATGGTACAGGTGATTTGGTAGTGTACGATGTTGTCTTGATTCGGGGTCTCGGTTGCCTGCGGGTGCAGCGCGAGGAAGTGATAGCTTACGTTTCTCAATAGTTGCAGATTTACAAGAAGAATTACACGACTCACAACCTGGGATGGAAGCCATGGCCTTTGGATTTGGAATCTGGAGGCGTTCCTTATACGGTACCAAAGGCACTATTTAGACCGATCATAAGGGCCTTCAGTATATCCTTGATCAGAAAGAGTTAAAAATGCGAAAGCGTCGCTGAATGGAACTCTTGAACGATTACGACTGTGAAACTTACACACGCACAAGCTTTGCAGCTCACCATCGACTCTAACCTGCCTGATCAGATTCAATCTGCCCAAACCGAAGCATTCAAGGAAGAGAATCTTCAAGCTGAACCTATGCGTGACATGTGGAAACAACTTTTGGCAAAAGTCTGATGGTATTCGCTACCTAATAGGACGGATATGAGTCCCATTATACGGCAACCTGGGGAACTTGTGTTGGGCGAAGCACACCAGTCTCGAAATTCCACTCGTATTGATTTTTGATGGAATGTATTAGGATCTAAGGATCTTGTACTGGCGACTGGGCATGAAGGCTCACATAACAGTGTATGAGAACGATGTTTGACTTGTGTGAGAGTCAAGGTGTAATATTAGAAACCCCCTGGTTTGCGTCAGCAACCAGAAAGACCCATATGGAATGGGAACATATTGCCATGGATTTTGTCACAGGACTACCTAAAACTCGAAACGGAAATGATACCACCTGGGTGAACGTTGACTGACTCACGTGACCAACACACTTTTTTGCAATCAAGGAAACTGATGAGTCTTCGCAGCTTGTGAATATTTCTCTGAGAGAGGCGGTTCCTAGGCACGGGGTGCCAACTCCTATTACCTCCGATCGTGGTCCGTATTTATATCCAACTTGTGGAAGACAATGCGCAAACCTTTTGGCTCACGTGTAGACAGGAGAACTGTTTATCGTCCTCTGACGGAATGGCTAAAGTGAGAAAACCATCTAAACCACTAAAGACATGTTGTGAGCATGTGTGATTGAATTTGGTAAAGGTTAGGGAAGACACATACCCTTGGTAGAGTGTTCCACCAACGTCAGTCATCATTCCAATATTCGAGCAGCTTCGTTCGAGGCATGGTACGGGCGGCAATGCTGATCTCCTCTTCGTTGGACTAAGGAGGGTCACGCCATGCTTTGTTGGACTAAGAGGGTGACAACGTAATCGCAGGACCAAGACTTGTACTCGAAACTCTTGGGAAGATTGTTTAGATCGGGAATCGTATGGCGACAGTGCATGACCGTTAGAAAAGCCGTTAAGCGTGGGAAACCCTTAGAATTTGCAGAAGGCAATCATGTTATGTTGGAAGTCTCACCCTGGGAGGGTGCGGTGCACTTTGGGAAGCGTGGAAAGCTTAATTTATGTTGCGTTGGACCATTCAAAATCCTGGAAAGAATCGGTAACATGGCCCACAAACTCGAGTTACCTGAAGAATTGGGTAACGTTTGCGAGGTCATTTATGTCTTGAACCTAAAGAAGTGTTTCTCCGATGAAACACTTGTGATACCCTTACTAGAGCCTAAGATTAGCGACAAGTTGCAGTCTGTCGAGGAATCCATTGAAAACATGGACCAGGAAGTCAAGGTTCGTTAACATAGTCGAATTTCAATCGCGAGAGTTCGTTGGAACTCAAGACGTGGACAAGAGTTCACGTGAGATGAGGCTTAAGTATCCACAACTTTTCTAAACGGCAGAACCAAATTCTGTTGAGACTGGTGAATTTCGGGACGAAATTCATTTTCAAGTTGGGGATGATGTGGTACCCGAGGAACATCCACGGTCATCCTGATCTAACATCTTGCTACTTTGGGTTACTTATCAAATTTCTGGACGAAATTTCTTTCAAGTTGGGGATGATGTGACAACCCGAAATCTCAAGGTCTTTCCTCTAGGCATCACTTGTTTCACAATCCTGTTTTCACAATTTGTTTTACGTTGTAACCTGTGCACGATATGTGAATAGTTAAAGTATTGTTATGTTGGGTTGTTAAATGAAAACTTAGGAGTTGTTTAATGCTTAGGCATAACACATTCATACTTCATAACTTTGGCTTGCACACCACACTCGAGTGACAAAGAACCCAAGTCGACGAAGAAGGGTTCTTCGCCACAATCACGCCTCGACGAAGAAGGGTTCTTTGTCACAAACCCTTCATGGGGATGCTGCAAAATATCAAACAAACAGAACTGTATAGAACAACAAATGTGTCCATATAGCATAAGGCTTCGAATAGTTCGCGATGAATGTCTATGGTTATAAAACTATATCTGATGCATGTTAACAATAGTAATTTAGAATGAGGAACCTGATTTGGCTCGCGTGAGTAGCCAACTCACCTGTTAAATGTTATTATGTGCCATGCACATGGGATGTGGACTTGTATGAGAACTGAACACTTGCTATGCGATATACAGTGATCTTTGCAGTGAATGCAATTTGTGACAATACGTGATTTAATTATTATGAAACTGATGTTATTAGTAACTAATGTTGGGAACATGAACTTGTGTTATGAACGTGTATGAAATCTAAACGTTTGCTATGTGTTACGTGAAAATGGTATTACATGTGACTCATTGAATACGTGATTTGGATATGTGTTTACGAAACTGATTATCTTTGGTAACCACGATAGGATTTGGTTTTCCAACTTGGAATGGGTAACATAACATACCGAGCAATCTAAGGTGAGTTCACTTCTCTTGAGCATGCGTCCCGGTGGGTGGGACAGTCAAGCGGGTATTCCTGAGAGGAATAAGTCTTTGGGTAAATCAAATGGGTATTCCTGAGAGGAATAAGTCTTTCTGTGTAAAAACTGGGATGTTGGATAATACACTCATTTTCTATCACCTTAAGTCCCATCTTATACTTAATAGTTACCTGAGAGGTAATGGGGTATTAATTGATAACGCTATTAGGCTTGGCAACCTCACACCGTACCTGAGAGGACGGGCGTGAACTAATAACCTTAATCATGACCAATGCTTAGATAGGGGGCATTGGGGACGGGCAAAATAATCTGGCGCCATCTTGTACGGTACTCGAGTTATTATCAACATTACTTTCGAAATCGTTATTAAACTCGATTGAACACTTGGTAACCAAACGTTTTCATAAAACTGTGAACTCACCAGCGTTGTTTGATACACTTGTTTGCATGCTTGCAGGTTATAGATATGTGAGAACGTGGAACTTGCTGTCTGGGAAGCTGGAGTGGTCATGGGTCGAGATACATGGAGTCACGAGACAAGTCTAATGGTTTACATACGCATGGTTTATGAAATACTTAATTAATGATTTATGCTTCCGCTGAACACGTTGAATTACATTTAATGTTTTGTAACACTTTATTTTAATGAATGTAAGTTTTTGTTTGAAATCTTGTTGTGAGTTCAATGTGATTGGTGGCTAGATCCTGGTACGTCACATACCTCGCGGGGGATTCCGCATGTGGTATTTTGGGGTTGTGACATGACAATTGTCGCGTGTCGCGCCCCAACTACGGGATCTTGTCACGTGGCGCGGGGAGACTAATTTCCAGCAGGTCCTTTTCTGGACCTGCATTTTCTACCCAGCTCAAGTTTTTAACCAAAATCAAACTTTAAATCATCATAACTTTCATTCTACTAGTCCGTTTTTGGTGATTCTTTTTCCTAGGCATTGATAATAAAAATACGCATCAACTCACCCTGTTTTCCAACATCGAAACTCGTATTATAAATGAACAGTTTATAAATTCCTGTTTCATTTATTCGACCCGTTTGTTTTATACTTTACTATACACGTTAATCATTCATAATTACTTTTAAGTATTCATACCCATTTTCATGGGCTTGTGA
Source organism: Helianthus annuus (assembly GCF_002127325.2). Classification (NCBI taxonomy): domain Eukaryota; kingdom Viridiplantae; phylum Streptophyta; class Magnoliopsida; order Asterales; family Asteraceae; genus Helianthus; species Helianthus annuus. Next base: position 851,924 of record NC_035437.2, read on the forward strand.
ACTTCGGCGTATCATTACCATTTCATGGTTTTACGCTTTCATAATTCCCAATCATATAGTAACATTCACATCACTTTATTACTACCAATTTAACCCTTGTTTGACCCGTTTGGTCGTATAATGGAAACCTCCATTTTTTTAACGTACCAAACTTATTCCAACAATTGTTTTTACCCATTTCTATGTCCAGTGAACTTTGTCATTCCGACCATATATCAAATTCAAATGTTATACTAATTCAAGTTAACCAACTACATTCAATATCCAACATAAAGTAACGGAACCAAAGTTACGTACTTGCCTAATTCATCAACATTGGTTTCTAACCATAATTACCCATTCCCGGGCTTGTCAACCTTAGCGTATCACATCCATTCCAGGGTTTACGCTTTTATAACGCAAATTTAATGAGTGGCATTTAAGTCACTTAGAACACCACCATTTCAACCATTATTTTAACATGTTTCTTTATCTAGTGAATTACATCACTTTATTTACATCCCAAACACGACTAATTAAACATTATTATCAGCAACATATCTAATTAACTATTTTGACCTGTTTGATTTCTCGAGTGAATTTCATCACTTCATAGACTTACCAAACACTTACATTTTCACTATTTCAACATCACACATATTCTGACTATTTATTTTTACCCGTTTGGTCTGTCGAGTGAATTCCATCACTTGATAGACTTACAAAATGCAACTATTTTTGCTATATCAAGATTAAACATATCTACGACTAGGCTTGTCTACATAAGTGTAAAGAGACGATAAGTCGCATACCTTTAAAGCGTTACCTTCAAGCGTGTGTCCGCTCCGGCTTGTCCGCTTGAAGACTCGATTCCTTTGCCTATAGAGTTCAGTCAATGATTTGTTTAGAAGTCTATTCATGTCATATAACGCATAATTCATAACATCATTCAAATATGCGTTTTCTTCTGAATTTCAACATTTAGTTTTCTCTTAGGCGTTTTAACAAACACCTTATGGGCATCGTTTTATACAACCCATTATCAAGTTCATGACTAACTATTTAGCCCAAATTAAACAATTTTTGCAAGTTCATTATATCTAGTATGCATAATAACATCTAGATTCACTTCATGTAAATCGACAACACTCCTTTAAAAATCAAATTCTTAGTGTTCTTATCATTCTACAAAACCCATTTTACACTTAGATGGGTGACCATGAATTTCACAATTATGACATCAATTCAACAAGTATTTGGCTAGGGTTTACTCGTAGACATGTTTTCATTACTAATTTCATCTGAACATCAATCATGCAAGTTCAGATTTCGATTTCACAAATCATCAAGAAGTTGAGATGAAACCAAATTGTAAATTTTGACATACCTTATGATCACTTCACTGAGATGATCACTAATTTATGCTTGGATATCAATTTGGATTCGATTTGGTCTCTCAATTTGATCAATTTTGATGATTAGGGTTTGAGCTTTGGGGAGTCTCTCCTGGCTCCTGTGTTGTGCGTGACCAGAACACACACAAGGTGTGTGTTTTGGTGTTAAATTTTGTTTTAATCATATTACTTTGCACTTGTTCAACTTTGGTCCCTTAACTTTATCTAATTTTTTATAATGGGTTATTTAACCAAGTTTTTTTCCTTATTTTTTACAAGACTAAGAATTTAACTAGGCTATTTTCTCCTAGTTACTTTATCTTGTTCTTTACCGACACAGAATTAATAATGAAAGATTTATATTTTTGGGGTGTTACAAGTCTACCCCCCTTATAGAGATTTCGTCCCCAGCCAAACAAACTTAGTTTCGTTTTCAAGGCATTCTTTCTTTTAGTCAAAAATCATCATTTGCATCGACGCGTGTGTCTTTCACGTGTAAGTCCTCACGGACTGCAACTTGTATCTTGTATTTCTTTTTTTATCGCCTATTTGACCTAATTGTCAATTGATCACTCAATAGTATGAGTTTGTCAACATGTTTACTTCACGTTAATCCTACATCGACAAACGCTTAACATAGGTCACAACATTACTTTGACTATAAATTGCTTTACCGGCTAGACTGATTAACCACCATTTTACTTCATACCTCGTCATTCGGGTATACTATTTTGCCGTCATCGGCCCTTTTGCGTGCTTATAGTTTCATATCTAGTAACTCACATTACAACGTGGTTGTATTCTGTATCACTTTTTGTTTCCATAATCACATCACGTCATGTTCAGTTTTATGTCGGCTTTTCATTATTAAGAATCTTGTTGGTGCATATGTCTGTCGACTTCGTCTTGTATCGAGTCTTGTAGTTAGAAATGATAGATCAGGGCGCAATGTACGAGAAAATAGGTTTATAGGTGAAACAGGCCATTTCGCACGAAATGGAGGAACCATTTCGTACGAAATGGACATTGTCCATTTCCCACGAAATGGGCATTCCCATTCCACACGAAATGGCTTGCCTATAAATACCTGTCCTGTCATTTCATTTGTAGATTTTGTGATTCCGGTGCCGAGGTGCTACCGAAGTGTCTCTAGCCTGTAAAACGCTTTCAAATCAGTAAACAAGACAGTTAATGTGTATATCAAGCTGATTCAAAGTCAATACGTTTGTTTCCGCCTCTCGTATTGATCGAGAACTCTTCTGAACGACTCGTTTGGTCGTGCAAACGATCGTACATGTGGTATCAGAGCACAGGAGGAAGAGTTCTTATCGTTTCAGTTCGATTACATCGAAAATTCTGATTTCTACACCTTCTTTTACAAGATTTTTCAAAATTAAACAAGATTTCACGGTTAAAATGGATTGATTTTCACATATAACCTGCGTTATATTGTTTTAAACAATCCTTGAAAGAATCAGACCTAAAATCGACCTAAATCTTGATCAATTTTGTCAAAAACCGGCCGATTGGATGACATCAGCATGATTTCGCACGAAATGGACTTCCATTTCGTTTGAAATTGCTATTACGTTTGAAAGAGACATCATTTCATACGAAATAGGCCATTTCGTGTGAAACAGATTTTCATTTCTCACGAATTGAACATATTGGATCTCATTTCGCACGAATTGGATTTCCAGAACTCCATTTCGCACGAAATAGACTTCATTTCACACCAAACTGTCCATTTCGTTTGAAAATCCATTTCGTTTGAAATAACTCTTCATTTCATACGAATTGGACTTTAGTGATACCATTTCGCATCAAACTGCCCATTTTGTATCAAAGGTGTTCATTTCGTGTGAAATTTGTTAGTTTGCTTGAAAAGTATTTGAGGTTGTACGGTTTGAGTAAACATCACATCAGAATTGTTTGAAGTATGGTTAAAATGTTTGACGAATAAGAAAACGATAGCCTTGAAAGATTAAATAATTGGTATGAAGGGTATTGGGACAATAGTTATAATGATGTGAAAAAGGATGGTTGGGTTAAAAGATTTGAATGTTTTTGTGTAAAAACGATGAAACAGTGGATGAATTGGAAAACCGGTATGAAAGCTTAATTGAACATTTAAAAAGGTACGAGATAAGATTGTCAAATGATGAAAAAATATCAAAATTTGCAGATGCATTACCTGCAGAGTGGGATGATTTTTTGAAAAAGCTGAAAGAGGATTCTAGATTCTCAGATTTATATCCAAATGTATTCATCAATAAGTTTAAAACACACAAGTATGAAAATGATAAGAGAAAGAAGGATTTGATAAATGAAATAGAAAAGAACTTAGAAAAAATAAGTTTGGATGTGATGTTTGAAATGAAAAGAAGAGTATATATGTGTCTTGCTGCAAAAAATGTTATGAAATATGATATTAAGAGGGGTTGTTATATTGACGAAAATATGAATCCTCTTGATTTTGTTAAAATTTTTTGTGCATGCACATACAAGTCAGAGACAGAGGTAATGTCAAAGAATGAAGAATCCGAGAAAAATGTAACTTCAAGATCTGAATTTGTGTGCTCAAAATGTGTTAAATCTAAATCAGACAATGTCAAACTTCCGAAAGATGTGGAAGTTTGACATTGGAAAACAAAAATTTAAAAGAAAATGAAAAACAACTTCAAAATAAAAATTTTAGAAAAAGAAGATGTTTTTTGGATAAAATTAGAAAACAAAGTTTTGAAAGAAAAAGAAACAGAATTTCAAAGTCAAATAAAAGTTTTAGAAAATGAAAAATCTGTTTTAGATAAAAATAAAATTGAAAATGAAAATGCAATAAATTCTCATCTTGAGAAAATGACTCAACTTGAAAATGAAGTTGAGTTTGCTAAAAATAAAATTGGTGAGTTAGAAAAGAAATTGAAAGGTTTTGTGACTTCGTCAGTATTGTTAGATCAGATATGTCCAAAACCTATCAATGAAATTCCAATAAGTGACAATGTCACAAATTATGACAAAGTCATAATTTAAGATTGTGATGATAAATCTGATGATGAAAATGAGAAAAAGAAAATATTTTTGAAATTAAAAGAAAAATTTCAAGAAACTGTTTTACAATCTACTGAAAGAGGTGAATGCTCAAAGCAAAAATCTGTTCAGAAGAATGTAGAACAAAAACAAAATGTTAAAAATTCGAAAAATTTTCAAGACAACAACAAAAAAAAAATCATCAGTTCAATCATCCAATCATTATAAAAAACCACAAAAAGTTGAAAATCAAAACTCACAAAAAGTTGGTAATAAGTGGTGCAGGTTTGACCACAGTGCTCAAAAGTCAAATCAAATTCACAGGAGAAGTCAAGATTACCACATGGCCAAACAATGTCACGATCTAAGTGTTTGGTTTGAAAGTGGTGAATGGTATGATAACAGGGTGTGCTACAAATGTGGTTTTCAAGGACACATTGCTGTTAACTGCCAGAGTAAGAGTTTTGAAACAAGAAGATGCTATGAATGTCAAATCAGAGGTCATATTGTCAGAGATTGCCCAATGAGATCAAAGAGAAGATCGAGGGCTGAATCTCATAAAATGGTAAAGGACTCAGTCAAAATTGAAGAAAAGCCCAAAGAACAGAAAGTGAAACTTTCACAAGGGCAGAAAGATAGACTGAGAAAGAAAAGAAAGAAAGCGAGGGAGTATCTTGAAAAGATTTTGTCCTCGGGTACAACTGGTGATTCAGATGAAAGTTTTGATGAATCGGTTTGCTCAACAAAAAATGGTCAGTCAGGCAAAACGAATTCATCAGAGACAAATCTGATGACAAAAGAGAGGATAAAGAATGAAAAATTGACTAATCAAACTGATAAAAAATCAAAGAAAGTTAATTTTTCGGATAAAATCTTTATCAAAGTTTTTGAGTATAAAAGAAACTGTGAAAGGTTGTTCATGTCACAGGTTGATGAATTTGGAAAACCTAAATCCTGTGTGGATTGGGTTTAAATCAAGGATGGCGATGAATTTGTTTTCTTGAAAGCAAAAGAGCCATCTTCTGGCAATGAATTTGTTTCTTCGGAAGCAGAAGAGCCATGTTCGGGCGAGGAATCTGACTCATCAAAGTCAGAGGAGCCACAAATTGAGGTAAAAAGTGATGATTCCGTGTCGACAATTGATGATGCAAACTTTCCATCATTGTCAAACGGAAATTTAAAACAAAAAAATTGGTAAACCCAAGGTTCATCAGGCTTGGGTGGATCTTTTTAAATAAAAATCCGGACTTGCCGGAACTCCCAGGTTGGTAATTGGGGAGTAGGAATCGGCATCCTTCTTGAGAAATTCACATGTTGGTAACTGTGATATTCCGACTTACAAGTGGTTAATCAAGGACATTAAGTTGTACTTGTGTTAACTTTCTTACAAGTGGTTAAAGAAAAGAAAATTGAACCTACAAGTGGTTAAGAAAACAATGTGATGAAATAAACCCCATGTTTGTGAAATGACAAACAAAACTTATTTTCCGGAAAAACCATTTTGATTAAAACAAACTTAAGTGTTTTGAAATCATAATGGGAAAATGTTTTGTTGTAAGGGGGAGTTCTGATTGTTTATGCCAAGAGGATGGAGAATTGAAGCTTGAAACATCAGTTTGTCACTTTATTTTTATAGATTGTTTTTCAAATTTTCCTTGAAAATCAAAAACTGAAACATATTTTTGATTTTAGGGGGAGTAAAAATTTTAGAAAAATTTTGAAAATTTGAAAAATCCAAAAACATTGAAAAATTCAAAACGAATTTTGTTGTGAAAAGAGGAAATGATAGTACATCAGTGGACTATCACAACATGCTAAAGAAATGTAAAGTCAAAATGATTTTAAACAAGTCTTACTAATGATGTACCAGTAGGCTTCACACAGTTAGTAAATTGTTTTCGGGATATAAACCTAAATATCAAAACTTGCTTATCTCGTGGGGAACATCTCTCGGATATATGGGTAACCCCCGAAATCTTGTTTGAGAGATTGCCTGATTCTGAGATATTAGGTCTTTATACTGTTTAATATCTGGGGTATTATACCTGGTCTTCTGATATTGTGGAAGCAATGGCCTATACCTTGTATAATACTTTAATGCGCTTTTAAAGCTCTCCCTCTGCTAATAAAATTGAAAAAATATCGAAAGATATGAATCAGTAGCAGTTGAAGAAAAGATTCCCTAAAGGGAACACACCGAAGGTCGAGCCTTCATCTCTTTGATCGAACGGTAGTTCGTACCTGAGCTCTCAAGGTCTTGCACTAACCCGAATACAGATATCAGATTGGTATACCCACCTGTAAGACTGAATCTAGGGAATTTTGATACAGGAGTTTATTATGAGGTGGGACACATGAGTAAGTTAGTCTTTAAAACACTAATTCGTATTTCGAATCAATTGAAACATGTGTAGAAGTTTAAGTGGACAACAATACTGACAATCAGAAGTGAATTTGTTTAAGATTTAATGATTAATCAAGATCAATGGTGTTGGTGATATGTCTTAAAAATTGATATGATCCTCTTACACAAACTCACAAAAATATTATCTATAAATATTTCTTTACTGCTTTTCATTAAAGACAAAAATCCAAAAAGAATCTGTTTTAGCATCAATTTTTGATAATACAAAAAGATTTTCGACAACTGATATTGAAAAGCTGATTTTCAAAATTCCAAGTGCTAAACATGATGAACAACAGGGTTGGAGAGTTTGTTTGAGATGTGAAATAATTTTTGAAATGATTAAATGGTTCATTAATTTGAATCAAAATTTTGAAAGTTACAAATTCAAGAAGCTTATCAATGTTAAAATTGCTTATTTTACAAGTGGTAGAGGATTGTGCAGGTTAAAGCCAGGTTTCTGATCCTGTTGCTACAGAGAGCCAGGAGATGTTTCACATCCTATGAAAGCCTGAGCAGAGTTTGAGCCAGGATACGATCTTAAGGCAATAGCGAATTCCAGACTGCAATCCCAGCTTATCGATAGGGGGAGTCTGAAGATGTTAGAGCCAGATTCAGATCCTGGAACAATACTCAAAACAGAAGCTGTTAAATGCTGAAGAATTTATGAAATCAACATTCAAGGGGGAATACAGATTCTGGAAGTGAAGAGAGAAGATTGAGAGTATTTACAATGGAGAATACTTTGGAGAGAGCTTGAAGACTGATAAAGACTGAAGGGTTGACATACTAAAGACTCGACACTGAAGACTTCGTCAACATCCAAGGGGGAGTCTGTTGGTGCATATGTCTGTCGACTTCGTCTTGTATTGAGTCTTGTAGTTAGAAATGATAGATCAGGGCACAATGTACGAGAAAATAGGTTTATAGGTGAAACAGGCCATTTCGCACGAAATGGAGGAACCATTTCGTACGAAATGGACATTGTCCATTTCGCACGAAATGGGCATTCCCATTCCACACGAAATGGCTTGCCTATAAATACTTGTCCTGTCATTTCATTTGTAGACTTTGTGATTCCGGTGCCGAGGTGCTGCCGAAGTGTCTCTAGCCTGTAAAACACTTTCAAATCAATAAATAAGACAATTAATGTGTATATCAATCTCTTTCAAAGTCAATACGTTTGTTTCCGCCTCTCGTATTGATTGAGAACTCTTCTGAACGACTCGTCTGGTCGTGCAAACGATCCTACAAATCTTTCTTTTGTATGCATCGTCTTACACCCATCGGCGTTAAGACCTATATTCTTTAGTATCAACCATTTTCTAATTTTTCTCATAATACTTATATTTGTTTGTACGTTGTTTCTAACTAAAACTGAATTTTAGTTTAACGTTTTTCTCTTTATCATGTGTCAATTAATCATATCGAGAAGTTGAAGACAACAATTATTCTTTTCCGTTATTTTATTATGCGGGGAATCGTATCCAGTGCCATGCTTTACCCCAACCGTAGGTTCTTTTGCTAGGCCTTGTAGGTTATTTCTTTAGGCTTTCACCCTTTTTTGGTTTATTTCTTTCTATTGTTGAAATGAGGTTCATTTAGTCTTTTAAACCCATACTTTTTTATAATCCCTAAGGTTATGATGATCTCGTAGATCATCTTTTGCTTATGGCATTTCGTATTCTTATAAATACATATTTGATGTCATGGTATCCCCTTTCACGTCTAAAATTCGTTTATTTCATTTTTTTTGGATCCTATTGACTTCACTGTCGTCTAAGGCTACATTCATTTTCTCTTTGAACTAATCTTCCGAATTTATGACTTCCTACGTCATTTATGCGTCGGTTTGTTTTCCACTCATCGTTATCCGGCTCACACATTATTTAGTAAAAACCCGTTACCCGGGTTCTTTTATGTTAATGTTTTAATGCTCTCGTTGTCTGGTTTGTGTTTTCTTATTTATATTCTCTCAAGACCCATTACATGAGTTTGTTAATATTTTTGCGCTTCGATTAATGGTTTGCGCTTACTTGCACTATAAAGTGTTATACTTTATTATTAAGCATTTTATTTATCTGATTCGAACACTATCTCCCTTTGTTAGTGACCCTTAGATCCGTCTCTTTTATCAATGTCCCGAAGGTTCATTTCTTAAGGCTTATTTGGTAAAACCACTTCTATTGTTATACGGCTTTTGAGGTATACCCGTTTTCGTTCCAAGATTTTTAATACCTTTATTTTACTAATCCTTTATACACAACAGTGAATAATACGTATTACCCATTTAGCTTCTTTCTCGAGGATATTTCTGTCCGAGTATTAATTTCTCATTTTTGACCTTAATCCATTGTAAAATAACAAAATCAATTTACTTCATTTTATTATTCCATATCGTTGTATGGAATTTGTCCACATCGTTTATTGATATAAACGATGTTTCTACGTGTTTTATTTAGTTTTGACAAGTATATAACCTTGTCTTCTCCGTTTACTACTATTACAAATCCCGGGTTCAGGTGTAATTACACTCCTTCCTAATACAACATTTGTTCACTTCATTAAGTTCCCGGGTTCGAGTGTGCGCGCACTCCTCCCCATTATGACATTTATCTTTCATTGCATTCCCGGGTTCGAGTGCACACGAGCTCCTTCCCATGTTCGCCATTTATTTTTTTATTTATAATTATATATTTTTAACATAATACACTCATTTCACCAACCATATATGCCCATATGCAACTATTATTCATCAAGTGAGTTTTTACATTCCACTTGTCTTATCGTAATTTAGAACGTGTACCTCACTGCTACTCGCCCTGACGTAATCCATTGTCTCAAATCATCACTTGATTTAGATTCTTTGCTGGCATGTTCCCTGTCATGCCTTCGAACACTAGACATCTCGAATCTGAAATTTTTATATCAATTGTTAAACATTTCATTTTGCATTATTTACATCTTTGCCTTGGTTTAGCCAAGCTCACCGCTTGCTTAAACCATCTATGTTTAGTGCACTTTCCGGGTTTGAGTGTGTTAGCACGCTCTTCCCGTGCATATCAAATCAATTTCTTTTTTCTAATATTCTAATAAAATCTACTAAATGACTAATTCTTACCGGATGTTTGATCAAGCTTGAACCGAACACACTTTGTTAACAACCTTGAGCTCTGATTACCAAATTGTAACGCCCGTCTTAATTTAATATGAATTTACTACTAAATACGCATTTAGTTTGCGACAAATACGGGTTAACAAAAACTTTGTTAAGTTTGATGTTCATACATGATTAGAGTATTTAGGATTAAAATCCCTACTAGTTAAAAACGTACAAAAAGTGGCATCAAGAGTTTCATGTTCGTATTTAGTTAAAACAAAATATATTAACGCGGAAGCTTCAAAAGTGTTGTGCTCGGTTCTTTGACATCTTGCTTGATCGCCATATGGAGTATTGCCAACATTACCTAACATCAAAACCAACTTAAATGTTAGTTCTGACAACATATAAACAAGTATATTCAAGTTTCGATATCAAACAATGAAAATAAAATAAAATTTCCAAAATCATGCCTCTCGCGACACGCGAGAGGCGTTCTTTGATCTGTCACGTGTCGCGCCCCAACTACGGGATCTTGTCTCGTGGCGCGGGGGAGACTAATTTCCAGCAGGTCCGTTTCTGGACCTGCATTTTCTGCCCAGCTCAAGTTTTTAACCAAAATCAAACTTTAAATCATCATAACTGTCACACCCCAACCGATGGCGGAAACATCGGGGCGCGGCATTAAGCGTCCAGATTGCTCAAGAGATTCCACGACACTATTTGTTTCAATAATAATTAATTCATTTCATGCAAAAATTGTCTAAACATCAATCACCAATCACGACCACGAAGTATTAAATACAAATCATCAAACATTGTTCAAAAGTTTCTAAATTCACTAAGATGTGTTTCTAAGCGGCATCCTAGCATTTTTCTTGATCCTCGGCTACTATCAACATGCAACATGTATTAAAATACTATCAACAAAACGTTGGTGAGTATATAAGTTTGAGTACGTAGTAGCATAATAGTTTAAAACGTTCCAAATACTCATATCCAGCATAAACATATATAACAAGTTTCACCATGCTATTAAACGCAGTCCAAGTGATAGCCCAAGTTTCCAATGCGTTAAATGCCTTCCCCAAGACTCAAGGGAAGCTAAATGTCTCCTCCTTACAATACCCAAAGACTAACGGGGAGGTGCATTACCCCTATAACGCTACCATTGTTAAGGCGGAACTACACACAAGGATTAAACGTTCACATAGCATAAAAGTATCAAGTATCCAAGTATCAAGTTTCATGTTTACAGTGTATAGAGTAAGTTTCAAATAAGTTTCAAGTGTCAAGTGTCAAGTTTATAGAATACATGTTGCATCCCAAAAGTGTTTAAAACAAAAAGGGATCGAGTATAATCACAGTGGGTGCTAAGTATCTACACCAACTATTTGGATCGAAGGGAGCGCTGGAGTTAGCCTGATTATAGTATAACAGTATGAGCGTTGAACAAAATGGCGAATCATGCGAACATCGAGTAAAAGGGTCTGACTGGTCTCCTGATCAGATGGTCATCCAGACGGATGGTCATCCGGTCGGATGACCATTCGGTCGGACGAAAGTTCGATCAGTAGTGAGCTTTGCAAAATGTTCCAAACTTTTGAAGTTTTCGTTGTAGTATAAGACCAAGTCATTCGATCCGATGGTCATCTGGTCGGATGACCGTTTGGTCAGATGACAGTTCGAGTGAAAGTTTAATAGTTTGAAGTTCTGAGTCAAAATAGTTGAAGTGTTGAAGGCTACAGGAAACAGGTCGTTCGGTCGGATGACCGTTCAATCGGAGGGTCGTCCGATCGGATGGTCATTCAGCTGTTGCGATCTTGTTCCCAAGTTTGAATTTGACGGAGACGACGTGGTAACGTATCGAGACAACGGAAACCCACCAAGGTTAAGCTCGTCTGATCGAATGGGAATCACCCCGTTCAATCGGATGACTGTTCTTTGACGGAGTTTCATGTTTGATCCTTAATTTGGTCCTAGGCCTGCTTTGGTCCAGATTCCACCGATTTGAGTATAAATTCAATCGAGTTTGAAAAAAGCATGGAATCAACTGAAAGTGTCTAACTTTTGTTAAAGATTCGTGGTAAAACATGTAGAATTCCCTTAGATCTGGACTAAATCTTAAAGGAATGACATCACACAGCTGATTATACAAACCGCTCCGATGACGTCATCCTTAAGAGTCCAATTCTTAGTGATTTCATGGCAAAAGTTATGATTTTGATGAATAATCTAGTGGAAAAGTGTGAAATGATGAATGTTGTACAAGAATTATGGAGAAAACTTACAAGGTTCCCTGAAATCGAAGGAAAAGTGCCTTAGAATGAGAGAGTGTGCGCCTGGTCGAAGGAGGCTGTCACATCAGTGGAGAATGATGTGACAGTGGGTATTTATAGGTGAAAATGACAGTAAGGCAGAGTAAGTATGCTGGGTCGGATGGCCGTTCGGTCGAATGGCCCTCTGATCGGATGGTCATCCGATCGGATGTCCATTCGGCCAGCCGAGACCCGTTTGCTAGGTTTCTGATTTCGATTCGATTTGCGAGCTAGATCAAGCGTTGCGTTGCGTATTATTGTGTAAGATTATCATATGACAAGATTATATAATTAACACAAAAGTTTCCATATTTCAAGTCTACATATGAGCTAGCTATTAAGTGTCAAGTTTCAAGTTTCTCGTTCAACAAGTTTCAACGTTTCTCGTTCCATAAGTATCAAGTGTCTCGTTCAATAGTATCAAGAGTCTGGTATCAAGTATTAAGTATCAAGTATCAAGTTTCACCAAGAATCAAGATTCATGATGTTTAAGTATCAAGCATCAAGAGTCAAGTTTCAAGTATCAAAGAGTCTAGATTCAAAGTATCACAAGATTCAAGTATCATAAGAGTCAAGTATCACAAAGTTTCACATAGTTTAAGGCTTAAATAGGCAACACTAAATATTACAAGGGCTAGACTTGCCTGAAGATTAAAGATTCAAAACGCTAGGCGTTATAGTCTCCCCTCCTTTAGGAGATTTCGTACCCGAAATCTGAGAGGAAGACTGCTCAAAGAGCTGCGGATACTTGGTCTTCATCTCACTCTCGAGTTCCCAAGTGAATTCGGTGCCACGCTTTCCTTCCCATCGAACCTTGACTATGGAAATTTTGTTGCGCCTTAGCCGTTTGGTCCCTCGGTCCATGATTTCGACCGGTTTCTCCACAAAATGTAAAGTTTCGTTTATTTTCAAGTCTTCGATGGGAGCCTGCAGTTCCGCATCAGCTAAGCGCTTCCTGAGATTAGATACGTGGAATACCGGATGTACATTGTTAAGTTCTTGTGGTAGGTCGAGTCGGTACGCCACCTTACCAATCCTTTTGAGTATCATGAAAGGACCCACATAGCGAGGGGCGAGCTTTCCTTTCTTACCAAAACGAATCATTCCCTTCAAGGGAGATACCTTGAGTAGTACTCGATCTCCAACATCAAATTCCAGAGGCTTACGCCTTTTATCAGCATAGCTCTTTTCTCTGCTCCTAGCCTTGATCAAGTTATCGCGGATCTGAAGAATCTTATCCATCGTCTCTTGAATGATCTCAATGCCAGTAAGTTGCTTGTCGCCAATCTCATGCCAGCTGAGAGGAGATCGGCACTTGCGACCGTATAAAGCTTCAAAAGGAGCCATTTGAATACTGGAATGATAGCTGTTGTTGTACGAGAATTCGATCAATGGTAAATGTACATCCCAATTATCACCAAAGTCGATGACACAAGAACGAAGCATATCCTCTAGGGTCTAAATAGTGCGTTCAGTCTGTCCATCCGTTTGAGGATGAAAGGCTGTACTAAGATTCAAGTGAGAACCCATAGCAGACTGAAAAGTTTACCAAAGATGCGACGTAAAACGACCATCGCGGTCTGAGATTATGTCAATGGGTATGCCATGACGACATATTATTTCATAAGTATAGATTCGAGCAAGCTCTCCACTTTAAAATCTTCAAGAATAGGAAGAAAGTGGGCTGATTTGGTCAAACGGTCGATGATAACCCATATACTATCATGACCGGTAGGTGTACTGGGTAGTTTAGTTATAAAGTCCATAGCGATACTATCCCATTTCCAAACAGGGATTTCGGGTTGTTCAAGGAGACCTGAAGGACGTTGATGTTCCGCCTTTACCTTCGTGCAAGTAAGGCATTTGGAGACGTACGCAGCAATGTCCTTTTTCATACTAGGCCACCAATAAGTCATACACAAGTCATGGTACATCTTATTAGCACCTGGATGAATAGAGTATCGAGATTTGTGAGCCTCATTCATAATGAGCTCACGAAGATTGCCGCGATCTGACACCCAGATGCGATCGAAAAAGTTGAAGTCCACCATACTTAGTTTCAAGTTGGTCAACAGAAGCACCTCGTACTTCAACGATTAGACTACCTTCATTAGCTGACGAATACTGAGCTTCACGGATACAAGTATGAAGATCACTGGAGATGTGAAAACAACTGATAGTATTAACATGAGTCTTACGACTAAGAGCGTCAGCCACGACATTCGCCTTACCAAGATGATAGCGAATCTCGCAGTCGTAGTCGTTAAGCAATTCCACCCATCGTCGCTGACGCATATACAGTTCCTTTTGGTTAAAGATGTGCTGTAAACTCTTATGGTCAGTGAAAACCACACACTTAGTACCATATAGGTAGTGTCGCCAGATCTTTAACGCAAAAACAACTGCGCCAAGCTCAAGGTCATGGGTAGTATAGTTTTTCTTATGTATTTTGAGTTACCGGGAGGCATAAGCGATGACCTTGTCCTGCTGCATGAGCACACAGCCCAAGCCACGGTTCGAGGCATCACAGTATACCACAAAAAATCACTCCCATCAGGGAGAGCGAGTAGAGGAGCATTATAGTGAAGATTCTTTAGAGTTTGAAAAGGTTCCTCTTGCTCGGGACCCCAAGCAAAAGGTTTCTCTATCTGAATCAAAAAAGTGAGAGGGACGACGATCTTTGAAAAGCCCGAGATGAATCGACGGTAATAACCCGCCAATCCTAAGAAGGAACGAATCTCAGATGCAGATTTAGCTGTACTCCAATTCTTCACTACTTCGATTTTAGAGGGATCGACATGAATCCCTTGTTTACTAACTATGTGCCCGAGAAATAGTACTTCATCGATCCAAAACTCACACTTAGAAAATTTAGCGTACAAGCATTCACCATGTAATAGTTCTAACATAAGACATAGATGGCGTTCATGATCAGCTCTAGTTTTAGAATAAATAAGAATATCATCAATAAAGACTATCACAAAATGATCCAGATAGGTTTACAAACACGATTCATAAGATCCATGAACACGGCGGGTGCGTTGGTTAAGCCAAAAGGCATAACTACGAACTCGTAGTGCCCATAACGTGTGCGAAAGGCAGTTTTAGGGACATCCTCTTCAAGAACACGAAGCTGATGATAACAAGATCGAAGATCGATTTTTGAAAAGCAGGACGCGCCTTGCATTTGGTCAGATAGATCATCGATACGAGGGAGAGGATAACGATTCTTAACGGTGAGTTTATTAAGTCGCGGTAGTCGATACACATATGAAACAAACCATCCTTCTTCTTGATGAATAAACAGGAGCACCCCACGGAGAGGTACTTGGACGAATAAAGCCTTTATCGAGTAGTTCTTGTAGTTGACTAGATAACTCTTGCATCTCAAAGGGTGCAAGTCGGTAAGGAGCCTTTGCAACAGGAGTTGCACCAGGTACGAGGTCAATATGAAAATCGACGCGTCGAGGAGGAGGAAGACCAGGAAGATCTTCAGGAAAGACATCAGGGAAATCACACACCACTGGAACTTCACTTACACTCTTTCCCTTGCCCTTCTTTTCCACAATGTGGGCTAAAAAGGCAAAGTACGGTTTACGTAAGTATCTGTTCGCTTTAGTGCATGACGTCAACTTTAATCCTCTAGAAGGTCGGTCTCCATAGACGTGCAAAGTTTCAGCAGACGGAAGAGGTAAACGAACGTACTTCTCGTGACAAGCGATCTCGACATGATTCTTACGCAACCAATCCATGCCGATTATGACATCAAAGCTACCCAATTGCATGGGTATAAGATCGATAGAAAAAACGTGGTCGTTAAGAGTCAAGGAACAACCAGTGAGTATAGAATCAAGTAGAATAGACTTACCATCGGCAATATCAATAGAGAACGACTTATGTAATTTAGAGCGTGCACAGTTTAACAAAGATTCAAATTCTACGGACACAAAGCTTCTGTCGGCTCCAGTGTCAAATAGTATCGAAGCGTAAAGATTATTAACGAGGAACGTACCATTAACGACGTCATTGTCGTTACTAGCCTGATTCGCATTGATGTTGAGCGTTCGTCCTCGAGCAGCTGGTTGTTGCTCCTGTTATAGCTGGGGACACTAGTTATGGAGATGAGTAGTGTCTCCACACTTGTAGCATGTGCGAACACTTTTGACTGGTCCGGGATTATGTGGAGAAGCTGGGAGAGCTAGTTGAGCTGGTTGAACTGGTGGCGCTTGCTGGGCCTGGTTGATTTGACGACAGTGGGGAGTTGTGTGACCATAGCGATTGTAATTGGTGAACAGACGGCAAGCAGAGTTAGCCGGATGATGAAAGTGACAAGTGGCACACTTGGGATGAACTCCAGTGTACGACTTCTTGTTTTCTAGAGCGGGAGGCGATCGGAGTGTCGCGCTCCGGTCAAAGATAATATTTATATACCCAAATTACCCTTAACAAATAGCTAGTGGTAGTAAGGGGTCGAACCACGAAGAGTGTGTGGTTTGCGAATGGACTTGAATGAATTCTTAAATGGTGTCACAATTTTGAAGCTTGCTAACTTGTTGTTTTATGATTTTTGATGGTTGAAAAGATGTTGAATTATGTAATTGATGGTTTAAAACAAGATATGTAAACAAGGTTCACACCTGGTTCGGTAATTGTAATCCTAGGATTTCTACACGTTTTAGATTTGATTCAATTGCAAAAGTGACTAACGAATTTAGTGTTACAAGGCTTAGGTGCCAATAGATATCAACGTTTCAAAGAACGGACAAAAATACACTTCATTACCAAGAACATGTAAACTCTAACCTAGACAAGGCATAATTGCACATAAACATTTCATAAAGTTAAATTTAATCTTCCCTCGACAATTCATGAATTTAATACAAATGCAAGACAATTGTCACAAGTTTCAAAATCAAATAGAAACTTGTCACAAAATCAAACAAAGAACAATGTTTAAACCCTAAACTTACAAAAACCTACACCGGGGTGAAACCTTCAAGAAATTAGCCGCTCATGGTGAACGAGACTTGATCAACGGATGATGAGAACTTGAATTGGATCATCTTGAGCTTGTGGAATGATGGAGATAAGGGTTAGGGTTTGTGATGGTGAAATTGAATGGATGGTGGAATGGTTAGGGTTTGTGATATGGAGATGATGATGAACTGAATGGTGGAATGGAGTGATTCAGATCAAGATTGATGTTATAGATGGATTGGTGATGAATATTGGCTCCAAGAACAAGTTCAAAACTCCTTTTTTAGTGTAACTCTCGAATGGTTAGTCAAAAAGGCGTTTTAATTCATTCCCAATCAACAAAAATCAAAAATCTCGCGATGACAAAATTTGGACGCGTCGCCGACGGCCCTAGGGCCTGTCGCCGACGACCTCTGCAAAACGCAAACTCGTTCGACGCCTTGTTTTACTGGTTACGGGGTTCTTGGCCAACGAGGGTTTTTACGGGGTTCTTGTTTAACTATTGAGCACTTTGTGCCCGGTTTTGTGACCACTGAAATGAATTCAAGTGCATCAAGACACTAGGAATCTCATCGTCCGGGATGCATCTTCTGACGACTTGATCCGAACATATCTTGAATAAGTCCGGTTCTTCCAACGTGTAGTACTTGATCTGTGAAAGGAAGTGCAACCTCCTCCTTCTATCCAAATGAGCCAGCAAATCACCTGTAACCAAATAATTCACAATATTAGCATACCAAGGTAATACTGAAACTTTTAAAATTTGCTCATCTGGGAAGGTTTCATTGATCCCCACACGCAAAGAATCCTCCTCCACTACCAATCGAGACAAGTGGTCCGCAACCCCATTCTCACTTCCTTTCTTGTCTCGAATCTCCAAGTCAAACTCTTGTAGCAAGAGAACCCATCGGATTAATCTCAGCTTTGCATCCTTCTTGTCCATGAGATACCTAACTGTAGAATGGTCAGAATACACAATGACCTTAGTACCCCATATATATGCACGAAATTTATCCAACGCATATACCACCGCAAGTAGCTCTTTCTCGGTGGTTGTATAATTTAATTGTGCATCCGAGAGAGTCGTACTTGCGTAGTATATGGCAACCGGTTTCTTATCTACCCGTTGACCCAACACGGCCCCCACCGCATAATCACTTGCATTACACATAATTTTGAATGGTAACGACCAATTCGGTGATTGCAAGATTGGGGCCTCAACCAACTTTTTCTTCAACACATTAAAGGCATTTTGACAATATTTATTGAAATCAAACGGTTGGTCTTTTAATAATAAATTACATAGAGGTTTTGTTATATCACTAAAACCTTTTAAAAACCCTCTATAAAACCCTGCATGACCCAAAAATGATCAAACACCCTTAACACTTGTGGGATAAGGCAAAGTGGATATGACTTGCACTTTAGCTCAATCCACTTCGATCCCATGACTCGAGACGACATGTCCTAACACGATCCCCTCTTGAACCATAAAATGGCCCTTTTCCCAACTCAACACTAAATTTTTCTCAACACATCTTTTTAAAACCTTTTCGAGTTGGTTAAGGAATTCATCAAATGATGATCCAAATATCGAGATATCATCCATGAAGATTTCCAAAGACTCCGCCACCATATCAGAAAAAATACTCATCATGCACCTTTAGAAGGTGGCGGGGGCATTACAAAGTCCAAAGGGCATTCGCCTAACTGCGAAGGTACCGTATGGACAAGTAAAAGTAGTCTTTGCTTGGTCTTCCGGATGTATAGCAATTTGATTGTAACCTGAATAACCATCCAAGAAACAATAAAATTTTTGTCCGGCTAGTTTCTCAACAATTTGGTCAATAAATGGCAAAGGGAAATGATCTTTAGAAGTAGCAGCGTTTAACTTCCTATAATCAATACAAATACGCCACCCGGTTACCGGCCGAGTGGCGACCTCTTCACCTACGTCGTTTGTGACGACTTGAATGCCCGCTTTCTTAGGAATTGTTTCCGTCGGGCTCACCCACTGGCTATCAGAAATGGGGTATATAATACCCGCATCTAGCCACTTCAATACCTCCTTCTTAACCACTTCCCGCATGTTCCGATTTAGTCTCTGTTGTGTGTCACGAGAAGGATTAATGCCATCTTCTGTGATGATTTTGTGCATCACCACCGAGGGACTAATTCCCTTCAAATCTGCAATAGTCCACCCAATAGCGGCTCTATAAGTGACCAAAACCTTCATCAATTTCTCTTCTTGCCTCCCCCGGTTAAGTTGGATGCAATAATAACCGGGAGCGTGCTACCCTCACCCACATAAGCATACTTAAGATGTTTGGGTAGCGCCTTCAACTCTACAACTGGAGGCTCTTCCAATGACGGCTTTAACTTAGTGTCAATGCTTTCCGGGAGGCTTTCCACTTGATGTGTCCAAGTGGGCCTTCCTTCCCTAGCCGTCAATACTTCCAATTCTTTCACCTCTTCATCCATGCTCCGATTTGTTTCCCTTTGCAACCTGTCAAACATGAAACACTCCTCTATTGTGCTTTCCTCTTCGACATTAATGTCGCATAGAGGCATGTACTCGTCAACAATGTCTGCCATATAGCATTCACCGCCGACTAGAGGATCCGCCAATCCTGAAGAGACATTTAACTGCGACCGATGGTTACCAAAAGTCAGGTCGATCGTGCCCGATTTACAATTTATTTGAGCATTTGATGTTGCTAAAAATGGTCGACCTAGGATAACCATTGGTTGCTTGGTTCGGTCCAAAGAAGCATAATCAAGTACAAGAAAGTCCACCGGATAATAAAAGTCCTCGGCCTCTATTACATCCGTGACTATCCCACAGGGTAGTTTAGGAGTCAAATCGGCTAACACCACGGTGGTGTTCGACATTTGAAGTGGACCAAAATCATATTGGTCATATAAACTACCCGGCAAGATACTCACACGTGCCCCAAGATCCATAAGTGCCCGAGTCATTTTTAATTCACCAACTTGTATTGAAATTATAGGCGCCCCCGGATCTTGAAGTTTTGGTGGGAGTGCACCCGAAAGAATCAAACTCACATTTTCGGTTAAATCAAGTTTCTTAGGAAACTTGTGAGTCCGCTTTTGGGTGCATAAGTCTTTCAAATACTTAGCATATGAAGGTACTTATTTAAACATCTAAGAGTGGTAAATTGATTTTAACTTGTTTAAAAATTTCCAACATCTCTTCTTTTTGTGGGCATCATTTAGTTACTACTTTCTTAGATGGTCCCAATAAAGCTTCAGGATAAGGGGCGGTATTAACCTCCACACCCTTGTCCTTAGCCTTTGGGACGGGGACGGTCACAACGGGTGTATTTTTATTACTTTTTAAGTCATTTTTATTTTGACCCGTTTGACCGTCATTACCTTCATCATCACTAGCATCTTCACCACCCCTTCAACAAACTTGGGTGGTGGTGGCTCAACACCATTATCTATCACTCGACCACTACGTAAGGAAATTTTATTAAATGGTACCTCGTTCGTGTTCTTCGAGCTTGACCCTTGATGCTTAGCGTTCACATTGGTGTCGCTTGGAAATCTTCCTCCACTTCCACGAATTTGAGCCATCTCTTGGGCAAGTTGCCCCACTTGCTTCTCCAACGCCTTATGGGATTTATCTCTCACCTCAAACTCTTTCTTCATTTCGGATTTGATCTCTTGATTTGAATTTATGATAGCATTCATAATAGCATCAAGTTTAGAGTTTAACGAATCATCACCACCGGCTTGATTATTCGACCCGCTTCCATTACCGCCTTGGTTGTTGTAATTCCTTTGGTACCCACCTTTGTAACTATTGTCCCGACCCTTGGTTGTAATTACGTTGATAACCCCTTGATTACCACCTTGGAGATTTTGATATAATGACCCGCTTTGGTTACCCGGTTGAAAATTCGGGTTCATTTGATTTGCGGCATTCCCATATCGGAAATTGGGATGATTTCTTAATCCGGGAGGATAAGTGTTCGAATTCATATCATTGTTCTTTCTATCACCGAACACTTGATTTACCTCTTCGGTGTAGTCACACGGTCCCATTTGACATTGACCGGTCCGATGACCAATCTCCCCACAATCCTCACAAACCGCGAATTGCACCACGTTCACCTATTTCCTCTTCATGCGAGCTAACTCCCGTTATAGAGTAGTAATCCGATCCTTAGAATCGAGATCGGGAAGTGATCGGGAAACAAAATGTTTTTTAGCTCTATCAGCCGGCTCCCTTGATTTTGACCGCTTGCTCATCCGCTCAAGAAACTTCCAATCGTCATCTTCATGATTACTAGTAACGTTCTGTTGCTCGTTTACTCAAGGTGATTCCATGTTTCGTCATCCAACCCTCTTACAAAACACTTAACCAACTCCCACTTTTCTATTTGGTGATGTGGGCATTTCCGGATCAATTCTTTATATCTTGTGAAAGCTTCATGCAATGGTTCACTCGAAAGTTGATGGGAAGACCGAATTTCATCTCTAGCATCATCGGTCTTCGCCATCGAGTAATACTCATCAAGAAATACTTGTTGCATTTTGGCCCATGTACGAATACTACTTGCCGGAAGTGTAAGGAGCCATTGTTTCGCCTTATCCTTTAGCGAAAACTGAAACAACTGAAGCTTGACCTCTTCCAATGCAAAATCATGCCCTCCAATAGTACTACATATGGCCGAAAACTTCGCCAAATGAGTGTATGGTTCATCGTTGGACCTCCCATTGAAGTGGGGGAGGATGTTGATGTAATGAGGCTTGCAATCGAACATTCTTCTCTCGCATACAATCAGTGAGTCATTGTTGGCGACCACCGGCCTAAAGTGATCATTTACTCCCCTTGGAGGTTGTTAATAACGATGTGGACCATCAACTTCTTGCTCCCGTGGTCTTCGATTAACTCTTCGATCACCCCCTCTATTCCCACCTTGATTACCTCCCCCCACAAAATGCGAAATCCGATTATTGTTCACATTGTTGTTGTTATTGTAGTACCCATCATTCCAGTTCCTTTGGTTGTTGTTTCGTGGTTGGCGGTTGTTTCCGTAACCGTCGTTTTGAGCATTCCCATAACCGTAATTTTCATTCCCCAAAAAATTGGCATTTTGATAGCCAAATTCATCTTCGTCAAACCTTCTACCATTGTAGACATTTTCCCGGTTCACACAACCCCATTCGTTATCATCTACCCGTTCATTATAATTACCCCCGTCATCCGAGTATTCCGAGTGAATACTCACATGCTCCAGCAATTTATAATCGGGAACAGTAAACGGTTCATCATTGGGGATAGCGTTTCTCAATTCATCAATGTTAAAGAACGGGTCTTCGTTCGCGAGATTGCCACGATCTCGATTGCCTCTATGATCGGAATTACCATTCCGGTCATCAAGGTTAGTGGGTAAGGAATTGTGTCGGTGAAGGTTTTGTTGTTGGGGTGTTCTTTGGTTATTATTATTGGGACCTTGGTTTCGAAAAGGTGGTGTGGGTGGTCTTGAGTTGTTACCACCACCCGGTTGATCTTGAGGTATATGTTGGACATTTTGGGCAGGAGGGAAGTTGCCTCGGTATTGGAATTGGTTTTGGTTTTGGTTTTGGTTGAGGTGTTGGTTGGAATTTTGGTTTACCATTGAATCAGTTTCAATGGATGGTGTGGATTGTGGATTGTGGGTGACTTGGTTAGAAACAACGGTTGCTTCTAGCCGGCTTGCTAAGTTCCTTCTTGCAACTCGTTAAATTTCCGGTTCCTAGACTAATGGTGAAGTCCTCCCGGAATTCCGTGTACGCATGCACTACCTGTAATCTGCACAAATAACACAACCCGCATAACAAGGAAAAAGACAAAGAACAAAAAGAACTTAAACAACTTAAATAGTTAATCACAAAAAATTTAAACAATAATCCAAACACAAAGCGTACTAACTCCCCGGCAACGGCGCCAAAATTTGATCGGAGCGTCGCGCTCCGGTCAAAGATAATATTTCTATACCCAAATTACCCTTAACAAATAGCTAGTGGTAGTAAGGGGTCAAACCACGAAGAGTATGTGGTTTGCGAATGGACTTGAATGAATTCTTAAACGGTGTCACAATTAAGAAGCTTGCTAACTTGTTGTTATATGATTTTTGTTGGTTGAAAAGATGTTGAATTAAACTAACAAAGTTGGTTGGAGTAATTACTACTAGGAATTAAACAATTGCAAGAAATGTAATTGATGGTTTAAAATAAGATATGTAAACAAGGTTCACACCCAGTTCGGTAATTGCAATCCTAGGATTTCTACACGTTTTAGATTTATTTCAATTGCAAAAGTGACTAACGAATTTAGTGTTACAAGGCTTAGGTGCCAATAGCTATCAACGTTTCAAAGAACGGACAAAAATGCACTTCGTTACCAAGAACATGTAAACTCTAACCCAGACAAGGCATAATTGCACATAAACATTTCATAAAGTCAAATTTAATCTTCACTCGACAATTCATGAATTCAAAACAAATGCAAGACAATTGTCATAAGTTTCAAAATCAAATAGAAACTTTTCACAATTTCAAACCGAGAACAATGTTTAAACCCTAAACTTACAAAAACCTACACCGGGGTGAAACCTTCAAGAAATTAGCCGCTCATGGCGAACGCGACTTGATCAACGGATGATGAGAACTTGAATTGGATCATCTTGAGCTTGTGGAATGATGGAGATAAGGGTTACGGTTTGTGATGGTGAAATTGAATGGATGGTGGAATGGTTAGGGTTTGTGATATGGAGATGATGATGAATTGAATGGTGGAATGGTATGATTCGGAGCAAGATTGATGTTATAGACGGATTGGTGATGAATATTGGCTCCAAGAACTAGTTCAAAACTCCATTTTTAGTGTAACTCTCGAATGGTTAGTCAAAAAGGCATTTTAATTCTTTCCCAATCAACAAAAATAAAAAATCTCGCGATGCCAAAATTTGGACGCGTCGCCGACGGCCCTAGGGCCCGTCGCCGACGACCTCTGCAAAACGCAAACTTGTCTGACGCCTTGTTTTACTGGATACGGGGTTCTTGGACGACAGGGGGTTTTTAAGGGGCGTCGCCGACGACCTCTCCAGCTTACGTTCTCCATTTTTTCCATTTGCACTCCCGATTGATCCGTTTCGCATCCCGGTAGTCCGTTTTTCGCTCCGGTGACCCGAAAAGCTCCTTAAACTCCGTTAAACCTGTAAAACACAAATTTAATGAAAAGTAAGCTATTGAAGATTAAGAGTCAAGTAAGAACCCGCACTTAAACATAAACGAGCATCATTATTCGACCACGCATCAGGAGGGTTAGCAGCAGCAGGCACAATAGCATTGCCCGTAGGGTTTGCATTTGCAACAGGGACAATAGCATTGCAACCAGAACCTTGAGACTTTCGTTTCCTGTTCTTGTTGCCACTTGGCTGCTGGATGATTTGGTTAGTAGGTATCGACGGAGTAGAGTTTCCAAGTTGTTTATCACGTGCATGGTTGTTGTTCAAACTTGCTGCAAGACGGTAGACTTCTTTAATAGTTTTGAGCTGAGCTGCTTCAATTGAGTCACACATGGCAGGAGGTAACCCATTAATGTACTTGGTGATCATGCGCTTTGGAGTAGATACCAAGTGAGGTACGATGATGTTGAGTTGTTTAAAATGGGTAGTGTAAGCCAAATTATCATCTCCAACTTGCTTGAGGTGCCAGAACTCTTCCTCAAGCTTTAGCTGTTCATGGGGAGGGCATAATTCGAGCATCATCAATTCTCACACCTCAGGCCATGGAAGGGCATAAGCTTCTTCATTAGAGCGAATGTTTCTCTCGTTGGACCACCACTCTAAAGCTCTGCCTTGAAACATGCCTGTCGCACTCCTAGCTTCATGTGCTCTGGGCACTCACTATTGATGAAAGTAACCTCAATGCTGTCGAACCACTCCAGCATAGCAGTAACCCCATCGCTGCCCGTGAAAGACTTAGGGTTGCAAGAGACGAAGTGTTTGTAGTTGAATTTCGTAGGCTTCGGCTTCTCTGCTTTAGAGTCAATAGAGGAGGGTGGAGTGTATGATCCCTGGATCTAGGCCTGTAAACGAACTGAACGAACATGAACATAGGCATGTTCGTGTTCATTCATTTAACTTTAATCGAACACGAACACGAACATATAATCGAACACATTTTTTTGTTCGTGTTCGTTCATTAAGAACTCAGGCATGTTCGTGTTCGTTTATGTTCGTTCGTTTAAAGCCTAAATGAACAGTTCACGAACATAAACGAACACAAACGAACATAAAAAAATTAACTGAACATATTTGAATAAACATAAATTAACATGATTGAAGAAACAAGTGTAGTATATTGCATTTCATCCTAAAACACATCTAAATAAGAGTTCATATATAGATATACTAATTAGTTATATTTATATAACTAGTTAGAAAACCTAATATTTATTTATATAAATATAACTATTTATGTATTTATTAAAATCTAAACGAACATAAACGAACGTTCACGAACTTAAATGAACGAACATAAAAGAATGTTCACGAACATAAATGAACGAACATAAGGTGTGTTCATGTTCGTTCATTTAATTAAACGAACAAATTTTTTTGTTCGTGTTCGTCCGTTTATTAAATAAACGAACATAAACGAACTTCCCGCCGAACAAGTTCACGAACAGTTCATGAACGTTCGGTTCGTTTATAGGCCTACCTGGATCTCAGTGACGATCTTACGCACGATGCGAGCAATCTGATCGGCCATGAAGGACATCATCTTTTTCTGAGAGTTGGCCCTGGATCTCTTGAGAGAGTCGGATAGTTTACGGGAAGACATCTAAAGATCCAAGAAAAGGATCGTATAAGTCTAGATCATAAAGTTTCGTAGTATATAGTTTCACACACGATCACATAAACACGCAAGTTTCAAGCATCACAAAAGTTCAACAAGTTTCACAAAGATTCAACAGTCTCATCACAAGTCCGCAAACCCACGACTTTCGCATGGCACGTGGTACGGAAGTTCGGTAACATGCTGGAAACACTTATATATAGGAAACACTTATATATAGGAAATACCAGCGGCGTATCCACCATGTTTCGACCATGTCACGTTCGTCTCGTCGTTCGGTGTCATGCTACGTGTCATGTTTTTCCAACCATAACAGTACACTCCATCTTTTTCATGCGCTTTAACCGGTTACGTATGCATAGATCAATCAAGTAGTTTCACATAGCTCAACGTTCAACATTCCCATCCCAGGTCTGCAAAACACAAAATTTCGCATGGCATGTGGTATGAAAGTTGGTAACATGTTGGAAACACTTATATATACGAAGTACCAGCGGCGGATCCACCATGTTTCGTCCATGTTACTTCCGTCTCGTCATTCGGTGCCATGTTACGTATGGTGTTTTGCTACCCATAACAGCACATTCCACATAAGTAGTTTCACATAGCTCAACATTCAGCATTCTCATCCCAGGTCTGCAAAACACTACATTTCGCATGGCACGCGGTACGAAAGTTGGTAACATGTTGGAAACACTTATATATAGGAAGTAACAGCGGCGTATGCACCATGTTTCATCCATGTTACTTCCTTCTCGTCATTCAGTGCCATGTTACGTATAGTGTTTTGCTACCCATAACAGCACATTCCACATAGGTTAAGTAAGTAGTTTCACATAGCATCACGTTCAATCATGTTCCACATAGTTTAATCAAGATTCCCACGAAGTTTATCATAACGAGTAAAGCATCGTAAATTTAGTTCGATCCTGAGAGATTTATGATTATTGTTTTAGATTGTGGAGATACGTGCGATTTATGTAAAAGTTTCGAAACGAGCAAAGTATCAAGTATAAAACCACATACAAAATCGAGATAAAATAAAAAGATAGGCTCATAAAATATAAGATTGTTCCGGGTAGAGGAACATTGACTATCCAAAGTAAATCGAACCCCTCTCGAAATGAGGTAACGTATCTTGACTTACCTAGACAAACACGTCATCGATGTTAGGCCTACGATATTTGTCCTTTTGGTCATTTCACGTCCCTAATTGATTGGGAATTTCAAGACTTTGGCGAGACTAAAGAAAAATCAAAGAGTGGGACTCATTATCAAGATGTGAGTTTCATTTCTAACTTGACAACTTCGTACTCTAATAGTGTCGGTTCTTATCAAAATATAAGACCTACTAGAATAGGTTATGGAAATTTCCCTTCAAGGTTCGGTTGTCACTCCTGACTTGAGGGTCAATCTCGTGCAAAATACAAACACTGGACAACAGCGTTTTCAAAGCATCCAAGTGTATATTGTGTCAGCCTTAGGAAAGGCATGTATGTTTAACAGGAAATGTGTTGCTCAGAAGCAAGTACGGTAGAATGCATAAGTCTTAAACAACATATAAGAGTCAAGATTCCTAGGACTATAGACTAGGCAAAGTATTCCTACTTTACCTAATTCCCTATAGTTATGGCTCTGATACCAATCTGTCACACCCTAACCGATGGCGGAAACATCTGGGCGCGGCACTAAGCGTTCAGATTGCTCAAGAGATTCCACAACACTATTTGTTTCAATAGTAATTAATTCATTTCATGCAAAAATTGTCTAAACATCAATCACTAATCACGACCACGAAGTATTAAATACAAATCATCAAAAATTGTTCAAAAGTTTCTAAATTCACTAAGATGTGTTTCTAAGCGGCGTCCAAGCATTTTTCTTGATCCTCAGCAACTATCAACCTGCAACATGTATTAAAATACTATCAACAAAATGTTGGCGAGTATACAAGTTTGTAAACGTAATAGCATAATAGTTTAAAACATTCCAAAAACTCATATCCAGCACAAACATATATAACAAGTTTCACCATGCTATTAAACGTAGTCCAAGTGATAGCCCAAGTTTCCAATGCGTTAAATGCCTTCCCCAAGACTCAAGGGAAGCTAAATGTCTCATCCTAACAATACCCCAAAGACTAACAGGGAGGTGCATTACCCCTATAGCGCTACCATTGTTAAGGCGGAACTACACACAAGGATTAAACGTTCAGATAGCATAAAATTCTCAAGTTTCCAAGTATCAAGTTTCATGTTTACAGCGGATAGAGTAAGTTTCAAATAAGTTTCAAGTGTCAAGTGTCAATTTTATAGAATACATGTTGCATCGCAAAAGTGTTTAAAACAAAAAGGAATCGAGTATACTCACAGTGGGTGCTAAGTATCTACACCAACTATTTGGATCGAAGGGAGCGGTGGAGTTAGCCTGATTATAGTATAACAGTATGAGCGTTGAACAAATTGGCGAATCGTGCGAACATCGAGTAAGAGTGTCTTACTAGTCTCCTGATCAGATGGTCATCCGATCGGATGACCATTCGGTCGGACGACAGTTCGATCAATAGTGAGCTTTGCAAAATGTTCCAAACTTTTGAAAGTTTAATAGTTTGAAGTTCTAAGTCAAAATAGTTTAAGTGTTGAAGGCTACAGGAAACATGTCGTTCGGTCGGATGACCGTTCGATCGGAGAGTCGTCCGATCGGATGGTCATTCGGCTGTTGAGATCTTGTTTCCAAATTTGAATTTGACGGATATGACGCGATAACATATCAAGACAACGGAAACCCACCAAGGTTAAGCTCGTCTGATCGAATGGGAATCACCCCGTTCGATCGGATGACTGTTCTTTGACGGAGTTTCATGTTTGATCCGTAATTTGGTCATCTCTCTGGTTGAGATCCGTTATCGGGCCGACTCCAGACTAAGGAACAAGTCCTAGGCCTGTTTTGGTCCAAATTCCACCGATTTGAGTATAAAGTCAAGCGAGTTTGAAGAAAAGCATGGAATCAACTGAAAGTGTCTAACTTTTGTTAAAGATTCGTGGTAAAACATGTAGAATTCCCTTAGATCGAAACTAAATCTTGACGGAGTGACATCACACAGCTGATTATACAAACCGCTCCGATGACGTCATCCTCAAGAGTCCAATTCTTAGTGATTTCACGGCGAAAGTTATGACTTTGATGAAGAATCTAGTGGAAAAGTGTGTAATGATGAATGTTATCACTTCATAAACTTACCAAACACTTACATTTTCACCCGTTCGATTTTTATCAACAACATATCTAATTAACTACTTTGACCCATTCGATTTTTCGAGTGAATTTTATCACTTCATATTCTAACTATTTATTTTGGCCCGTTTAGTTTGTCGAGTGAATTCCATCACTTCATAGACTTAATAAACGCAACTATTTTCGCTATATCAACATTAAACATATCTACAACTAGGCTTGTCTACATAAGTGTAAAGAGATGACAAGTCGCATACCTTTAAAGCGTTCCCTTCAAGCGTGTGTCCGCTCTGGCTTGTCCGCTTGAAGACTCGATTCCTTTGCCTATAGAGTTCAATCAATGATTTGTTTAGAACTCTATTCATGTCATATAACGCATAATTCACAAAATCATTCAAATATGCGTTTTGTTCCGAATTTCAACATTTAGTTTTCTCTTAGGCGTTTTAACAAACACCTTATAGGCATCGTTTTATACAACTAATTATCAAGTTCATGACTAACTATTTAGCCCAAATTAGACAATTTTTGCAAGTTCATTATATCTAGTATGCATAATAACATCTAGATTCACTTCACGTAAGTCAACAACACTCGTTTAAAAATCAAATTCTTAGTGTTCTTATCGTTCTACAAAACCCATTTTACACTTAGATTGGTGACCATGAATTTCACAATTATTAACATCAATTCAACAAGTATTTGGCTAGGGTTTACTCCTAGACATGTTTTCATTACTAATTTCATCTGAACATCAATCATGTAAGTTCAGATTTCGATTTCACAAATCATAAAGAAGTTGAGATGAAACCAAATTGTAAATTTTGACATACCTTATGATCACTTCACTGAGATGATCACTAATCTATGCTTGGATATCAATTTGGATTCGAATTGGTCTCTCAATTTGATCAATTTTGATGATTAGGGTTTGAGCTTTGGGAGTCTCTCCTGGCTCCTGTGTTGTACGCGACCAGAACAGACACAAGGTGTGTGTTTTGGTGTTAAATTTTATTTTAATAATATTACTTTGCACTTGTTCAACTTTGGTCCTTTAACTTTATCTAAGTTTTTATAAAGGGTTATTTAACCAAGTTTTTTTTTCCTTATTTTTTACAAGACTTAGAATTTATCTAGGTTATTTTCTCCTAGTTACTTTATCTTGTTCTTTACCGACATAGAATTAATAATGAAAGATTTATATTTTTGGGGTGTTACAAGTCTACCCACCTTAAAGAGGTTTCGTCCCCGAAACCTTCTTTAAGTAGTTCTTTGGTTTGGACCAAACAAACTTAGTTTCGTTTTCAAGGCATCCTTTCTTTTTGTCAAAATTCATCATTTGCATCGACGCGTGTGTCTTTCACGTGTAAGTCCCCACGGACTGCAACTTGTATCTTGTGTTTCTTATTTTATCGCCTATTTGACCCAATTGTCAATTGATCACTCAATAGTATGAGTTCGTCAACATGTTTACTTCACGTCAATCTTACATCGACAAATAATTAACATAGGTCACAACATTACTTTGACTATAAATTGCTTTACCGACTAGACTGATTAGTCACCATTTTACTTCATACCTTTTCATTCGGGTATACTATTTTACCGTCATCGGCCCTTTTGCGTGCTTATAGTTTCATATCTAGTAACTCACATTACAACGTGGTTACATTCTATATCACTTTTTGTGTCCGTAATCACATCACGTCATGTTCAGTTTTATGTCGGCTTTTCATTATTAAGAATCTTTCTTTTGTATGCATCGTCTTACACCCATTGGCGTTAAGACCTATATTCTTTAGTATCAACCATTTTCTAATTTTTCTCGTAATATTTATATTTGTTAGTACGTTGTTTCTAACTAAAACTGAATTTTAGTTTAACGTTTTTCTCTTTATCATGTGTCAATTAATCATATCGAGAAATTAACGACAAGAATTATTCTTTTCCGTTATTTTATTATGCGGGGAATCGTATACAGTCCCATGCTTTACCCCAAGTGACCCGTAGGTTCTTTTGCTTAGCCTTGTAGGTTATTTCTTTAGGCTTTCACCCCTTTTTGGTTTATTTTTTCTATTGCTGAAACGAGGTTCATTTAGTCTTTTAAACCCTTACTTTGTTTATAATCCCTAAGGTTATGATGATCTCGTAGATCATCTTTTGCTTGTGGCATTTCGTATTCTTAGAAATAGATTTTTGATGTCATGGTATCCCCTTTCACGCCTAAAATTCATTTATTTTAATTTTTTTTGGATCCTATTGACTTGACCGTATTCTAAGGCTACATTCGTTTTCTTTTGAACTAATCTTCCGACTTTATGACTTCCTACGTCATTTATGCTCCAGTTTGTTTTCCACTCACCGTTATCCGGCTCACACGTTATTTATTAACAACCTGTTACCCGGGTTCTTTTATCTTAATGTTTTAATGCTCTCGTTGTCTGGTTTGTGTTTTCTTATTTATATTCTCTCATGACCCATTACATGAGTTTGTTAATATTTTTGCGCTTCGATTAATGGTTTGCGCTTACTTGCACTATCAAGTGTTATACTTTATTATTAAGCATTTTACTTATCTGATTCGAACACCATCTCCCTTTGTTAGTGACCCTTAGATCCGTCTCTTTTATCAATGTCCCGAAGGTTCATTTCTTAAGGCTTATTTGGTAAAACCACTGCTATTTTTATACGGCTTTTGGGGTTTACTCGTTTTCGTTCCAACACTTTTTAATACCTTTATTTTACTAGTCCTTTATACAATCACACCCATCAATGTGATCGTCTTTCTTCCTCATATGGATTTTATTAATAGCATGTTACTTGGATAGTTACCCATACCCAAGTTTCTAAATCCATATTTATTGATACTTCATTGTTCACAACAGCGAATAATACGTATTACCCATTTAGCTTCTTTCTTGAGGATATTTCTGTCCGAGTATTAATTTCTCATTTTTGACCTTAATCCATTGTAAAATAACAAAATCTATTTACTTCATTTTATTATTCCATATCGTTGTATGGAATTTGTCCACATCGTTTATTGATATAAACGATGTTTCTACGTGTTTTATTTGGTTTGGACAAGTATATAACCTTGTCTTCGTCGTTTACTACTATTACAAATCTCGGGTTCGGGTGTAATTACACTCCTTCCCAATACAACATTTGTTCACTTCATTAAGATCCCAGGTTCGAGTGTACGCGTACTCCTCCCCATTATGACATTTATCTTTCATTGCATTCCCGTGTTCGAGTACACTCGCGCTCCTTCCCATTGCAATATAATTCGAGATTACTTTTACCTCGGTTTCACATGTTCGCCATTTATTTGTTTATATATAAGTATATATTTTAAACATAATACACTCATTTCACCAACCATATATGCCCATATGCAACTATTATTTATCAAGTGAATTTTTACATTCCACTTGTCTTATCGTAATTTAGAACGTGTACCTGATTGCTACTCACCCTGATGTACTCCGTTGTCTCAAATCAATCACTTGATTTAGATTCTTAGCTGGCATGTTCTCTGTCATGCCTTCAAACCTTTCGCCATTTAAATCATTTAACTCCCGTCATCTTCCAAATGCGGTCAACATATCATTTGAACATTTCCAATTTATTAATAATCTTGGTATTCAATGTTTCCCGTATTGTTATACGTGACATTCAATTATACTTATTTCACAAGTACTTATTTTATAATCAATCTGTGGTTAGGCTTTATACTACCTAATCGTCTTTTACCAACACTAGACATCTCGAATCTGAAATGTTTATATCAATTGTTAAACATTTCATTTTGCATTATTTACATCTTTTCCTTGGTTTAGCCAAGCTCACCGCTTGCTTAAACCATCCATGTTTAGTGCACTTTCCGGGTTTGAGTGTGTTAACACGCTCTTCCCGTGCATATCAAATCAATTTCCATTTTCTAATATTCTAATAAAGTCTACTAAACGACTAATTCTTACCGGTTGTTTGATCAATCTTGAACCGAATACACTTTGTTAACAACCTTGAGCTCTGATTACCAAGTTGTAACGCTCATCTTAATTTAATATGAATTTACTACTAAATACGCATTTAGTTTACGACAAATACGGGTTAACAAAAACTTTGTTAAGTTTGATGTTCATACATGATTAGAGTATTTAGGATTAACATCCCTACTAGTTAAAAACGTACAAAAAGTGGCATCAACAGTTTCATGTTCATAATTAGTTAAAACAAAATATATTAACGTGGAAGCTTCAAAAGTGTTGTGCTCGGTTCTTTGACAACTTGCTTGATCGTCATCCGGGGTATTGCCATCAAAACCAACTTAAATGTTCGTTTTGACAACACATAAACAAGTATATTCAAGTTCCGATATCAATAAATGAAAATAAAATAAAATTTCCAAAATCATGCCTCTCGCGACACGCGAGAGGCGTTCTTTGATCTGTCTTGACAACTGTCGCGTGTTGCGCCCTAACTTTGGGATCTATTCACGTGGCGCCGGAGAGACTAATTTTCAGCAGGTCCGTTTCTGGACCTGCATTTTCTGCCCAGCTCAAGTTTTTAGCCAAAATCAAACTTTAAATCATCATAACTTTCATTCTACTAGTCCGTTTTAGGTGATTCTTTTTCCTGTGCGTTTATAATAAAAATACGCATCAACTCACCCTATTTTCCAGCATCGAAACTCGTATTATAAACGAATAGTTTATAAATTCCTATTTCATTTATTTGACCAGTTTGTTTTATACTTTACTATACACGTTAATCATTCATAATTACTTCTAAGTATTCATACCCATTTTCCTGGGCTTGTGAACTTCGGCGTATCATTACCATTCCTTGGTTTTACGCTTTCCTAATTCCCAATCATAGAGTGACATTCACATCACTTTTTTACTACCAATTTAACCCTTGTTTGACCTGTTTGGTCGTCTAATGGAAACCTCCATTTTTTTAACGTACCAAACTTATTCCAATAATTGTTTTTACCCATTTCTATGTCCAGTGAACTTCGTCATTCCGGCCATATATCAAATTCAAATGTTATACTAATTCAAGTTAACCAACTACATTCAATATCCAACATAAAGTAACGGAACCAAAGTTACATACTTGCATAATTCATCAACATTGGTTTCTAACCATAATTACCCATTCCCGGGCTTGTCAACCTTAGCGTATCACATCCATTCCAGGGTTTACGCTTTTATAACGCAAATTTAATGAGTGACGTTTAAGTCACTTCGAACACCACCATTTCAACCATTATTTTAACCTGTTTCTTTATCTAGTGAATTACATCACTTTATTTACATCCCAAACACGACTAAATAAACATTATTATCAACAACATATCTAATTAACTATTTTGACCCGTTTGATTTGTCGAGTAAATTTCATCACTTCATAGACTTACCAAACACTTACATTTTCACTATTTCAACATCACACATATTCTAACTATTTATTTTGAGCCGTTTGGTTTGTCGAGTGAATTCCATCACTTCATTGATTTACCAAACGCAACTATTTTCGCTATATCAACATTAAACATATCTACGACTAGGCTTGTCTACATAAGTGTAAAGAGACGACAAGTCGCATATCTTTAAAGTGTTCCCTTCAAGCGTGTGTCCGATCCGGCTTGTCCGCTTGAAGACCCGATTCCTTTGCCTATAGAGTTCAATCAACGATTTGTTTAGAACTCTATTCATGTCATATAACGCATAAGTCACAACAGCATTCAAATATGCTTTTTGTTCCGAATTTCAACATTAAGTTTTCTCTTAGCCGTTTTAGCAAACACCTTATGGGCATCGTTTTATACAACCCATTATCAAGTTCATGACTAACTATTTAGCCCAAATTAAACAATTTTTGCAAGTTCATTATATCTAGTATGCATAATAACATATAGATTCACTTCATGTAAGTCAACAACACTCGTTTAAAAATCAAATTCTTAGTGTTCTTATCATTCTACAAAACCCATTTTACACTTAGATGGGTGACCATGAATTTCACAATTATGAACATCAATTCAACAAGTATTTAGCTAGGGTTTACTCCTAGACATGTTTTCATTACTAATTTCATCTGAACATCAATCATGCAAGTTCAGATTTCGATTTCACAAATCATAAAGAAGTTGAGATGAAACCAAATTGTAAATTTTGACATACCTTATGATCACTTCACTGAGATGATCACTAATCTATGCTTGGATATCAATTTGGATTCGATTTGGTCTCTCAATTTGATCAATTTTGATGATTAGGGTTTGAGCTTTGGGAGTCTCTCCTGGCTCCTGTGTTGTACGCGAGCAGAACAGACACAAGATGTGTGTTTTGGTGTTAAATTTTATTTTAATAATATTACTTTGCACTTGTTCAACTTTGGTCCCTTAACTTTATCTAAGTTTTTATAAAGGGTTATTTAACCAAGTTTTTTTCCTATTTTTTTACAAGACTTAGAATTTAACTAGGTTATTTTCTCCTAGTTACTTTATCTTGTTCTTTACCGACATAGAATTAATAATGAAAGATTTATATTTTTGGGGTGTTACAGAGCCCTTGTGCAGATCCAACCCCGATCTCGTACCTCGTTTCCCAATCCAAATTCTGATTACTTTGCAACAACTGCTGTAAATTCCAATTTGGAATGTGATTGTACAGCAATAGCTTCACATTTTATTAGAACAATACCCCAAAAGTTTCACTATATTTGTAACATCTTCAACTTTTCAAGCACTGTCAACCCCAACTCTTTAGGGATTTCACCACTCAACTCATTAGCAGACACATCCAACACAATAAGTGAAGAACAGTTAGAAAGGTCACCCGGTATCGACCCGGTTAACGAATTCCCCCACAGAAACAAACTAGTAAGCTTCAGAAGCCGGCCCAATTCATGTAGTATTGGGCCGGTAAGTCTATTCATATGGAGATACAAATCTCTCAACTCAGTACACAATCCTAGCTCAGCTGGGATTAACCCGGATATTTCGGTATCGTAAATAGCTAAAGTTTGGAGGTTGATCATGTTCTTGAGTGTGGTAGGAATGGTCCCAGATAATCCGGTTGCTGCAACCCTAAGTGTAGTCAGATTAGAGAGATATCCCAACTCCAGTGGGATTTCTCCGGTGATGTAAGAGTTAACATTAGTTCACCACCACCTTCTTCCACCGCCGCTAACAACCACCATCAACCACCCACCCGTCCACCCACCTTCTAACTTAATACACCACCACTCACTTCCACCGTCGCTAACAACCACCATCAACCACCGCCACCTCTTCAGCCTCCCAACTAACAAAAATCCAGATCTACGAAAACAAATCCAGTCTTTCTCAAACACCTCCACCATCGCCATCGTTCTCAAACACCTCCATCATCGCCGTCGGATTCAGTCCTTCTCAAACACCTCCACCATCACCGTCATTCTCAAACACCTCCACCATCGTCGTCGTTCTCAAACACCTCCAACATCACCGCCGTTCTCAAACACATCCAGTGTCGCTGTCCTTCTCAAACACCTCCACAATCACCGCTGGATTCGCCGTCACTGTTGGAGATATACAAAGAGAAGAGAGAGAGAGAGAGAACATGAGAAAGAGAGAGGGCAGATTCTTTTTCATTTATAAATCTTTTTATTTTTTTTACTAACTAGTCCCTAAACATAAGTTGTTTTACATAATAGCCCCTAAAGAGATGAAATGACAAGAATACCCTTATGTGCAAGGCACATGACTTAGATTTAACCAAAAAATCTAACTAGGTTTGGCCTAAGGGACATAACGTGCAAGATTTTGTAACATTAAGTACAAAACTTGTCAACTTTTGCACTAAAGGACAAAACTTGTAATTTACTCTTAAAATTAAGGGGTTTTCATCCATTTTATAGGAAATCGTGGTGATGTTAGTTTTTGTTTCTTTTTTCCATTTTATTTGATGCTAACGTCGAGTAATGACGTGGATTGCAATTTGTTTTTTTTTTATTTTTAACGTAATTAAAGTGTTCTTATTTTTAATAAATATAATTTCATATATTAAAATAATCCGACCCCAATATCTTATGCTCTATTTTTTTCTTGACACATGGAAAAAAAACACATGGCTCGATTTGAATGTTAAGTTATCTAATTGGGACAAAAACGGTACGAGCGATCTAAATAGAATACTTTTAAAACTTGTTTACTATTGTGTGACATTTTATCTTAAAAAAGGGTGAACATGAAAAGTATCTATTTTAAATTCAACATAAATATAATATTTTAATATAAGTTTAAAATTTTAACATAATGTAATTTTAATAACTTAATTTAAAATTAATTGTACTATATCTTGTACGTTTTCACCCATTTAATTTCATCTAATTTGATTTTTCTTTGATAACTTACGTTTGTTAACCTTTTCAAAAAACTGAATACGCAGATATGTTTATTTTTTGTCACACCCCGGCCGCGTATATCATGCAACCGCGGCGGAAACGCCGGGGAGTGTTGTGGACAGAATTAATTGTTATACAACCATGGAAATTAAAGTCACATTTTATTTATCAAACACGGGTGTTACATTGTCTTAAAAGGAAGTACAGAATTCAAATCATAGTTATACTAATTCTATCTTCATTTTTAGTCTCTAAGGCGCAGGTCCGCCCTAGTATCGTGATCAACATCTTATGGAACAGCTCCTGAAAACACATGTGAAAGTAGGTACGTCAGCATAAAAATGCCTGTGAGATACATAGGTTTTATGAAAGTGGGATTCATGACTTGAGTTTTAAAGAAATGTTTTAATAACAGTCAGTCATGAACCTTGTAATTTGTCTTGCTTTGTAAACCATTTGAAAAACGATAATATCAGATGATATGTTTAGATAAGTGCAAGGTTAAACGAGTAACCAAGTAAAATGAGTTGAATAAGATAAGTTGTTTGTAAAAATAATGTCTTGTGAAGAGTATGTTATTTGTGTAAAATGTAATGTGTCTAAACTGAAATGACTTGGGTAACGCTAAGATATGTAATATTATACAAGCATTTATATATAGGAAGTACCAGCGGCGTATCCACCATGTTTGTATCATATTACATACGCCACGTTACACCAACCATTTACCCAAACCAACCACCATGTAGATTGTTCATGTAGAAACCAAATGTCAAGTGTTATTGTGTAAACAATGTCGAATGTCTATGTTCAATGTAAACCACCAAATGTGTATGTCAATGTCAACGTGTTTATGTTCAATGTAAATCATGTAATGTGTATCCCAAAATGTATCATGTACGATAAGCGAAATGTATCAACTTAAACCATATGTAAAATGCACAAAACAAGTCGTTGAAGTAAAACGTGGTTTAAATCAACGTTATGTTCTGTGGAAAAATGCATGCTCTATTGATATTGACATTTATGCGGTATTGTGAAATATGCATACATCCAAGCCTTGAGACTGTGGCGATAAACCCTTAAACAAATTAAAGGTTTATCTAAGTTATGTATATCGAATTCGGTCATTCCTTACAATCCTATCAAACCCAGGACTTCAGGAACGGGAGTTGTCAATTCCTATGGTACCACTACCTACTAACGAACGGCGTAGCTAATGTTAATGAATGTATTGTCCCATGTTAAACAAACCAAATGTCATAACAAAATGAAGGCATGTGATGTAAACAATTGTACTAAGAATGCTAAGTAAACATACGAAGCAGAAATGTTTATGTAAATCAATGTGCCCATATGCTGAGTAAACATATGCAGCAGAAATGTTCATGTAAATCAATGTGTCCATATGCTGAGTAAACATATGCAACAGAAATGTTCATGTAAATCAATGTGTCCATATGCTGAGTAAACATATGCAACAGAAATGTTCATGTAACTCAATGTGTCCATATGCTGAGTAAACATATGCAACAGAAATGTTCATGTAAATCAATGTGTCCATATGCTGAGTAAACAAATGCAACAGAAATGTTCATGTAAATCAATGTGTCCATATGCTGAGTAAACATATGCAACAGGAATGTAATGTAAATCAATGTACTAAGTACGCACACAATGGGCATACATAGCATGAAATGTAATGAAATCGTGTACTATAATGTACTAACAACATAGCAGGCATATGATGTGAAAACATGGAAAGCATGAATGTAATAGATAGGCACATGTGTTTCACCCCAAAACAGTTTAGAAAACAGTAAAAGAGGGGTTCAATGTACTCACATTGACTCCTCGAAAGCATGTAAAAGATGGGGTTCTATGTACTCACCTGAGATTGCTTTGAATTCCTTGTATAATAACCAGATAATGCTAAAGATCACGGGATATCAAACGGCACCTAATAGGTAGCTATGTTAATATACCGGACCAAATCGGAAGGATCGGATAGTATGCGGGTTCGTAAACCAAACGAGTATGGAGACTCGTGTAATATGGTTTAACGAAGCCTACATACTAAAATGAAACTTAACCTAAGTGCTTACGGCCCATCACGACCCGTTTAGGTAGCTTATGCTACCCTAACGCGTCGTTCGCGTAGAACGCGTTCGGAACGCCTAACATCGCGACCACAAGGTATAACCTCGGAAGGTTATAGCTATGGTCACCTAATGTGTTTGGTCGGATCCTAATGATCGACCAAATGGGTCGGGTTCGAAAGTATAAGCGATGGTTTAGATCCCTTACCTTACGACCCTATATAAGCACTATACTAAAAGTGACGAGCTAAGCATGTTAGAACATGCTTAACTAAGTTTAGAAAACAGGTTTGGCATCAAAGCAAACGGCTTTGATGCTCACGAGTAGTTTGGTTACAAAATATGCAAGAATGCACATTTTGGCCGAAACTACAACTCGTCATTGAGTCTAGATAACGTGGTAATCAGTAGGTATAGTCACTACGGACGATAACCATCGTGATCACTACGGACAAAATATGCAAGAATGCACATTTTGATGCGTTTTTGACACGTTTAAGCCCCGTTAACCCCATTTCAAAGCTCTAAAATGAAGTTAAAGTATAGGGAACTTAAAATGTGCTCAAAAATATCTCGGATGTCGGTTCATTTGGCCGTACGGTCGCGATGTTCGGTTAATTACGATGGAATGCGCATAAGCGCGAAAGACGATCCAAATTGCGCGACGAATGGATTTTTCTCATGCCATACACTAAGGCATAATATAAGGATGCTTTCATAAATTTTTGGATGTCCGGATGTATTCAGAACGTAAGTTATGCGCGAGAGTGCAAACTTGTGCACTTTTTGACACTTTTAGCCCCTGAATGATCCAAAAGTTTGTTTTAGCATACCAAACCCCTCAAAGCCTATTTCTAAGCTATGTAAAGGATATTTATGGTATGTTTAACTTATGGACATGTTCCGGAATATTCGTTACAGTTCGAATTGGCATACTTTCGCAGTTTGTCACTTTTAGTTCCTGTAAGTGAATTAACTTGTTTTTGCCATACCAAAGCCTTCAAAACTTATTTCTAAGTTATGTAAAGGTTATTTAAGGTATGTTGAGTATATGTTGATATTCCGGAATATTTGTCGCATTAAACTGAGTACGTTTACGTACTAGTTTGCGTATAATTCTCCAGAAAGCGTTGTAGAGTTTGAAATTGAACAAAAGTCAAAACATGAAAAATGTAAAACACAACCAAACAAACATTGGGATAAAATAACATTGTTTTATTGATAATTGAACTGTTCACAATGATTACAAGCACAAATGTTACAGTCTCCCCTACTTGTGGAAATTTCGTCCCGAAATCTATTT
Organism: Helianthus annuus; assembly: GCF_002127325.2. NCBI lineage: Eukaryota > Viridiplantae > Streptophyta > Magnoliopsida > Asterales > Asteraceae > Helianthus > Helianthus annuus. The sequence goes on from NC_035437.2 coordinate 893,036, forward strand.
AGAGGAAACTCGTGGAAAAAGATGCGGATATTTTTCCTTCATTTGATCTTCACGTTCCCAAGTAAACTCGGGTCCACGTTTAGATTCCCAGCAAACCTTGACCAAAGGAATGCGCTTGCGTTTGAGCCACTTGACTTCACGTTCCATGATTTCCACCGGTTTCTCAACAAATTTCAGTGTTTTATCAACACGAATTTCGTCAAGCGGTATGTGGAGGTTTTCATCAGCTAAACACCTCTTGAGATTGGACACGTGAAAAGTTGGATGAACATTTCCAAGTTCAGGAGGTAACTCAAGTCTGTAGGCTACCTTACCGATTCTTTCGACGATCTTGAATGGTCCAACGTATCTAGGTGCAAGTTTTCCTTTCTTTCCAAATCTGATCACACCTTTCCAAGGTGAGACCTTAAGTAACACACGATCACCGACTTGAATATCCAAGGGTTTGCATTTTAGGTCCGCGTAACTCTTTTGACGGCTTCTAGCTGTCTGAAGGTTATCACGAACTTTCTTTACCTTATCTGTTGTCTCTAAAATGAGGGCAGGTCCAGTAAGTTGAGCCTCGCCAATCTCATTCCAGCAGACTGGTGAACGACATTTTCGACCATAGAGAGCCTCGAAAGGAGCCATGTTGATGCTGGAGTGATAACTGTTGTTGTAGGAGAATTCAATCAATGGAAGATGTGAATCCCAACTACCACCGAAATCGATCACACAAGCTCTAAGCATATCCTCCAGTGTCTGGATTGTTCTTTCAGATTGACCATCCGTTTGCGGATGATAAGCTGTGCTCAGATTAAGTTGAGACCCCATAGCAGCTTGCATGGTTCTCCAAAAATGAGAAGTGAAACGAGCATCTCTGTCAGAAATGATGTTCAAAGGAACACCATGTCGAGCTACGATTTCATCCATGTAGATTTGAGCAAGTTTGTCAGCCGAAAAATCCTCACGGATTGGCAAGAAATGCGCTGACTTGGTAAGACGATCAACGACTACCCAGATGGCATCGTGACCTTTCTTTGTGCGCGGGAGTTTAGTAATGAGATCCATGGTAATGTTTTCCCATTTCCAAACTGGGATCTCTGGTTGCTCCAATAATCCGGAAGGACGCTGATGTTCAGCCTTAACCTTAAGACAAGTAAGGCATTTGGATACGTATAAGGCAATGTCTTTCTTCATACCAGGCCACCAATACTGAATACAAAGATCCTTATACATCTTATCTGAGCCAGGATGAATAGAATAACGAGACTTATGGGCTTCATCCATAAGCAAGGTACGAAGATTATCTTGGCTCGGGACCCACAAACGGTCCATGAAGTAATACGATCCATTGTCCTTCAGTTCAAGAGTAGGTGTTATGTGATAAGGAAATTCCTTATCCATCGAACCTTGCGAAACACAAGATTGTTGAGCCTGAGAAATACGGGCTTGGATATCGGTTTGAATAACAGATTGGACACGAACACAATGAAGCTTAGTACGTTCCTTGCGACTCAAAGCATCGGCCACGACATTCGCCTTACCAGGATGGTAGCGAATTTCGCAGTCATAGTCGTTTAGAAGCTCCACCCAGCGTCGCTGTCTCATGTTGAGTTCTTTCTGATTGAAGATATGTTGAAGACTTTTGTGGTCTGTGAAAACCACACATTTTGTACCGTACAAGTAGTGTCTCCAAATCTTAAGAGCAAAGACAACTACACTCAACTCAAGATCATGAGTGGTGTAGTTCTTCTCATGAATCTTCAACTGTCTCGATGCATATGCTATGACTTTGTTTCTTTGCATCAGGACGCAGCCAAGGCCTAATTTAGATGCGTCGCAATAAACGACGAAATCATCATTGCCCTCAGGCAATGTTAGGACAGGCGCGTCGCAAAGCCTTTGTGTCAAAGTCATAAACGCTTCCTCTTGTTTGCTTCCCCAATCAAATGGCTTGTTCTTCTGAGTTAGAGCAGTTAGAGGAACTGCAATCTTTGAGAAGTTCTCAATGAAGCGGCGGTAATAACCCGCTAGACCAAGAAAAGAACGAACTTCAGTAGGAGTAGTAGGTGTATCCCAATCCTTGATCGCACTGATCTTGGAGGGATCTACGTGAATACCTTGTTCATTGACAATATGTCCTAAGAATTGAACTTCTTTAAGCCAAAATTCACACTTGGAGAATTTGGCGAAAAGTTGCTCTTTCTTTAGGAGTTCCAAAGTATGACGAAGATGTTGTTCATGATCAGCTCGCGTCTTAGAATATATCAAAATGTCATCAATGAAAACGATGATGAACTTATCCAAATAAGGTTTGCAGACCCTATTCATCAAGTCCATGAAAACAGCAGGAGCATTAGTCAAACCGAATGGCATGACTGTGAACTCATAATGTCTATAGCGAGTACGGAACGCTGTCTTGGGAATATCTTCTTCATGCACACGAAGCTGATGATATCCAGATCGAAGATCAATCTTTGAAAAATAAGAAGCGCCTTGCAATTGATCAAAGAGATCATCAATGCGAGGTAGGGGATATCGATTCTTGATGGTGAGCTTGTTAAGCTCACGATAATCGATACACATCCTAAAAGATCCATCCTTCTTCTTGACAAAAAGAACGGGAGCACCCCAGGGTGAAAAGCTAGGACGGATAAAACCTTTGTCGGAGAGCTCCTGAAGCTGTTTAGATAATTCTTGCATCTCAGACGGTGCAAGACGGTATGGAGCTCTGGCAATGGGATTTACACCAGGTACGAGATCAATACGGAACTCGACTTGGCGTGCTGGAGGTAGACCAGGTAACTCTTCAGGGAAAACTTTAGAATAATCCCGAACGGCAGGAATATCTGAAATAGTCTTACCCTTGCCTTTATCTGCTGTAACATGTGCTAAGAAAGCCACATAGTTCTTCCGAGGATACTTCCGTGCTTTAAAACAAGACATAAGTCTGAGACCACCGGCAGGCTTCTCACCACGAACCTGTAGGATCTCGCCTGTCGACAGCGGCACATGAACAATCTTCTCAGAACAAACTATCTCTGCGCGATGCTTAGATAACCAATCCATACCTACTATAACGTCGAAGCTTCCAAGTTGCATTGGCGTGAGGTCAATAGGAAAAATATGGTCGTTAAGGTTCAACTGGCAGTTGCGTAGAACAGAATTAAGAACAATGGGTTCACCACTGGCAACCTCTACTGTCAAAGGTTTACCTAGTTTCGTTCTAGACACGCGAAGCATTGTCTCAAAAGACAATGACACAAAACTCTTGTCATCACCAGAATCAAAAAGAACAGATGCTGGCTGATTATTAATAAAGAACGTACCGTTCACCACCTCGTTGTTTGCTTGTGCTTCTTGTGCATTCATGTTGAAGACTCGACCTCGAGCCTGAGCCGGATTCTGGTTTGCATTCTGGTTCTGGTTGGCTAGTCTTGGACACCGATTTCTATAGTGGGTCAGATCCCCACAGTTATAACAAGCACCTGGTGGGTAGTTTGGTCGTGCAGCCTGACCCTGTTGCTGAGCAACTTGTTGAGCAGGGTTCTGAACTGCGTGATTCTGAGCAAACCGACAAACATCGGCAAGATGACCCGACTTCCCACAGTTAGTACAGAAACGGCACTGATATTGCGGCTGATGGTGACTGTTGCATTGATTGCACAAAGGTGCACTTCCTGAATAGGGCTTCTTTGCTGGAGGTTGGTTGGGAGCTACCTGGTTCGCTTGGGCAGTGACAACATAGTTTTGGGAAGCCTTACGCTTCTTTGCCCTTTTTGATGAACTAGACTCCTTTCCATTCTTGTTTTGACCTTTCTTGCTATCTTCCTTGTCAGCCGACTGTTTCTTGCCCTTGTCACCCTTCCTGTGTAATTTATTCTTTCGAATCTGCGACTCAGTCAACGTCGCTGATAACTCGATTGCCTGACGGAGTGTGGTAGGGTTGCTACCAGTAAGGATGTCTTGTACCGAGTCAGGCAGGCCGTCGATGTATCTTTCGATAGCCTTATCGAGTGGGGTAACCATAGTCGGGCAAAGCAGACTCAACTCCTCAAACCTATCAGTATAAGCCCTGTGCTCGCCACTATCTTGCTTCAAAACATCACATTCTTTCTCCAACGCTCGTTGTTCATGACGAGGACAAAACTCCCTCATCATAAGAGCTCTCAGTTCAGCCCATGTCTGAGCTAGAGCAACTTCTGCACCTTGATCTCTCATAACCCCGTTCCACCACGTAAGAGCCCTCTTCTGAAACACACTCGAAGAAAACTCGACCTTGCGATTATCCGGACACTGCACGTGGCGAAAAGTATTCTCGATGCTCTCGAACCATTGAAGAAGCCTAGTTGCTCCCTCGGAACCACTAAACTTGAGTGGCTTAGCCGAGTTAAAATCCTTGTATTTGCATGTACCATTGTTGTCGTTGTTGGCCTGGTTCCATTGAGCAAAAAGATTTGGGAATTGAGCAGCCATCTGCTGCGCAATAATTTCTGCCAGCTCGGCAGTAGCTATCTGGTTGTCGCGTCGAGGAGGCATTCTAGAAGAGAAAAACATGAAATGAAACGAGTGAGATGATTGGATGAAGAGAATGAGATGAAGCAAAATCAACAAAAGCAAAGATGGCGGTTATGCATCGCAAAGCAAACAAGCGACATGAAATGTCTAGTCAAAGTAAATGGGTCAGAATTAGTGTATCGCGAAGACATGCTCGCCTATAAGTGAACACTCACCCCAAGAGTTCCCAGGTAAGAGTGACTGGTCCGATTATGTGGATTTGTACGAACACTCTAGCCTTAGACAGAAAACCCAGGGTACAGGCATTCACTCTTCCAGTTCGCACGTGTTCACACTATTAACCCAAAACTTTGACGGGATTTTTGAAATCCAAAGAGGTTCAAAACCATATAACAGAGGGTTCAAAACCTTATAACAGAGGGTTCAAAACCTAGTAATCAATCATCCTAGAACAAAGGATTAATTTTTCAAAGCGGATTCGGAACCGAAGTTCTCGTTGTGGTTATCACCTAAGGATAGGTGATGTGCATGTTTTAAAATCTAAACGCAAGATAACTTACGTTAGGGTCCTAGAAAGTTATAGTCTAGGTCAAAGCATTACTAATAACCTAATTCCCTATAACCATTGGCTCTGATACCAACTCTTCTGTCACACCCCGGCCGCTTATATCATGCAACCGCGATGGAAACGCCGGGGAGTGTTGTGGACAGAATTAATTGTTATACAACCATGGAAATTAAAGTCACATTTTATTTATCAAACACGGGTGTTACATTGTCTTAAAAGGAAGTACAGAATTCAAAACATAGTTATACTAGTTCTATCTTCATTTTTAGTCTCTAAGGCGCAGGTCCGCCCTAGTATCGTGATCAACATCTTATGGAACAGCTCCTGAAAACACATGTGAAAGTAGGTACGTCAGCATAAAAATTCCTGTGAGATACATAGGTTTTATGAAAGTGGGATTCATGACTTGAGTTTTAAAGAAATGTTTTAATAACAGTCAGTCATGAACCTTGTAATTTGTCTTGCTTTGTAAACCATTTGAAAAACGATAATATCAGATGATATGTGTAGATAAGTGCAAGGTTAAACGACTAACCAAGTAAAATGAGTTGAATAAGATAAGTTGTTTGTAAAAATAATGTCTTGTGAAGAGTATGTTATTTGTGTAAAATGTAATGTGTCTAAACAGAAATGACTTGGGTAACGCTACGATATGTAATATTATACAAGCATATATATATAGGAAGTACCAGTGGCGTATCCACCATGTTTGTATCATATGACATACGCCACGTTACACCAACCATTTACCCAAACCAACCACCATGTAGATTGTTCATGTATAAACCAAATGTCAAGTGTTATTGTGTAAACCATGTCGAATGTCTATGTTCAATGTAAACCACCAAATGTGTATGTCAATGTCAACGTGTTTATGTTCAATGTAAATCATGTAATGTGTATCCCAAAATGTATCATGTACGATAAGCGAAATGTATCAACTTAAACCATATGTAAAATGCACAAAACAAGTTGTTGAAGTAAAACGTGGTTTAAATCAACGTTATGTTCTGTGGAAAAATGCATGCTCTATTGATATTAACATTTATGCGGTATTGTGAAATATGCATACATCCAAGCCTTGAGACTGTGGCGATAAACCCTTAAACAAATTAAAGGTTTATCTAAGTTATGTATATCGAATTCGGTCATTCCTTACAATCCTATCAAACCCAGGACTTCAGGAACGGGAGTTGTCAATTCCTATGGTACCACTACCTACTAACGAACGGCGTAGCTAATGTTAATGAATGTATTGTCCCATGTTAAACAAACCAAATGTCATAACAAAATGAAGGCATGTGATGTAAACAATTGTACTAAGTATGCTAAGTAAACATACGAAGCAGAAATGTTAATGTAAATCAATGTGCCCATATGCTGAGTAAACATATGCAGCAGAAATGTTCATGTAAATCAATGTGTCCATATGCTGAGTAAACATATGCAACAGAAATGTTCATGTAAATCAATGTGTCCATATGCTGAGTAAACATATGCAACAGAAATGTTCATGTAAATCAATGTGTCCATATGCTGAGTAAACATATGCAACAGAAATGTTCATGTAAATCAATGTGTCCATATGCTGAGTAAACATATGCAACAGAAATGTTCATGTAAATCAATGTGTCCATATGCTGAGTAAACATATGCAACAGGAATGTAATGTAAATCAATGTACTAAGTACGCACACAATGGGCATACATAGCATGAAATGTAATGAAATCGTGTACTATAATGTACTAACAACATAGCAGGCATATGATGTGAAAACATGGAAAGCATGAATGTAACAGATAGGCACATGTGTTTCACCCCAAAACAGTTTAGAAAACAGTAAAAGAGGGGTTCAATGTACTCACATTGACTCCTCGAAAGCATGTAAAAGATGGGGTTCTATGTACTCACCTGAGATTGCTTTGAATTCCTTGTATAATAACTAGATAATCCTAAAGATCACGGGATATCAAACGGCACCTAATAGGTAGCTATGTTAATATACCGGACCAAATCGGAAGGATCGGATAGTATACGGGTTCGTAAACCAAACGAGTATGGAGACTCATGTAATATGGTTTAACGAAGCCTACATACTAAAATGAAACTTAACCTAAGTGCTTACGGCCCATCACGACCCGTTTAGGTAGCTTATGCTACCCTAACGCGTCGTTCGCGTAGAACGCGTTCGGAACGCCTAACATCGCGACCACAGGTATAACCTCGGAAGGTTATAGCTATGGTCACCTAATGTGTTTGGTCGGATCCTAATGATCGACCAAATGGGTCGGGTTCGAAAGTATAAGCGATGGTTTAGATCGCTTACCTTACGACACTATATAAGCACTATACTAAAAGTGACGAGCTAAGCATGTTAGAACATGCTTAACTAAGTTTAGAAAACAGGTTTGGCATCAAAGCAAACGGCTTTGATGCTCACGAGTAGTTTGGTTACAAAATATGCAAGAATGCACATTTTGGCCGAAACTACGACTCGTCATTGAGTCTAGATAACGTGGTAATCAGTAGGTATAGTCACTACGGACTATAACCATCGTGATCACGCTCACGTTATGAAGTTCTAATGAACTTCGTGTTGACCATAGGCTGGTCAATGCAGAAAGTCAACAAAACGTTGACTTTCGGACTCGAAAAGCGAATAAAAGAACGAAAGAAGACTTACGGAGGGTCCCCGAATGCTAATCTAGATCAAAATGGCTCAGGTATGAAACATTGGTACCAACTTAGAGCCTTTATGTCAGATTGTGTGAGATTTTAGCAAAATGGGGGGGGGGTATTTATAGGAAAAGCATAACCGTTAGGATCGTTTCTTGATTTTCGTGCCACGATCCTAAGCGTCCACTTGTCAAAATGTTGTGGTTACTGAAAATGGCCCTTGACTCTTGATTGGGTGAAAGGGCATTGCCCCTTGAACGAACGAAAGGCCAACTGCAAGTGGATTCAATGAATCTGCTGTACTGGGGACCCCTTACGGACCGTATGGGTTGTGGCTTACGGTCCGTAAGCCCTTAGTTTGGCAGATTTACAGTTTTGGTCCCTGCAGCTCCAAAACTTGGTATTTGATGCGTTTTTGACACGTTTAAGCCCCGTTAACCCCATTTCAAAGCTCTAAAATGAAGTTAAAGTATAGGGAACTTAAAATGTGCTCAAAAATATCTCGGATGTCGGTTCGTTTGGCCGTACGGTCGCGATGTTCGGTTAATTACGACGGAATGCGCATAAGCGCGAAAGACGATCCAAATTGCGCGACGAATGGATTTTTCTCATGCCATACACTAAGGCATAATATAAGGATGCTTTCATAAATTTTTGGATGTCCGGATTGTTACACCCTAACACGTTTAACCTTAAATATGACGCAGCGGAAAAAGAGCTTTAAAATTTCTTTCCTTATTAACGACATTACTTTCACGAAGGTTCCAAATTAAAACACTTTACTTACCTCGATTTCATTCCATACTACAACGATCCGTAAATCAGATCTGTCCACATTCTTCCCGAGTACTAGCCGTACCAGGCTAGATTTCATTCATCCATGTAATGTGCCTCCACTCGTACGCATCCTTCCACCAATTCTGTTGGTTTCATCACATCAAAGATTCTAACATTATCATCAAGAAATTTAGCAGTTAGTACATTTCATTTCTCACACGAAACTTTTTCATTCTAGTTACTTATTTCGCCAACCTTCATAATTTGATCTTTCAAGGCCAACTGACATTTCTTATTTATCGTATGTGCATCGAGGTACACGTTCGTACTTCTTTCAACTCATGCTTACTTGCAAAGTCATTCATTACATTATTTTGGTACTCATGACCATGCTTACCCTTCTCATTCATACTTAAATTATTGTCCGGGTCGTAGCCCGCCTTACATCATGACTCCTACGGATCGATTACTAACACATTTAACACATAACGGGTTATAAAACTTCTTTCTTTTATTTTAAAACTTAGGTTTGTGTGTGTCCATTACGATCATTCTTTTGTTCATTTACTTTGCATTTACTCATAGAACTCGTTTGACATAACTGCGGTCAATTATTGACACAATTCTGATGTGGGTAAATTTTTATCTTTTATATGTGTTAAATCCGTTTTGCGGATTCAAATGTAACACCCATACCTTTTACTACTTCTATATTTTGAACCCATCTAGCGGTTTCTAACCTACCATTCATACTTTTTCTTCCTTTTACGATTTGAATCCGTCTCGCAGATTCAAGCATATCATTCCTGCATTACATACCGACCTCAAACGCATAATTAGTAACGTTAAAATTCGAACATATCAATTCATGCATGCATACGTACTTACATACAAACATACAAACACATCTACATACACACATGCCTTTCCTACAACTTTACTTACGTGCATACCCTCATATATGTCTTTACACATACATACATACACAACTACATACGTACATACCTTTCCTACATCTTTACATAATCATACAATATTTACATGGGACTTAGACTTTGATTTATAGCCCATAAACATCTAAAGATCGATCAAATCATGTTTAGAAAACCCGCCGTAGTCCACGGGTAACAAACCGAAGCCTACGATACATAAATCAACTTAAATAACAAGATTTCAGCTTTTGAGACTTGGGGAGGCCGTCGGCGACGGCCCTAGAGGCGTCGGCGACGGGCCTTGCCTTTACCCGTAGCCAGAAACACCCGTAAACAGCTAAATAAGGCGTCTAGAAAAACTGATGTTTTGTCGTTCGTATGCGCTAAAACGCGCATAACTTTTGAACCGTTTATCCGTTTAACCTCTCGTTTCTTCCTACATGCTTGTAAATTCACATTCTATCATCTTAACTTAAAATCCTACCTCCGGATTAAGGAAATTCTTAACTTAGAATCCCACATTTAGGTACCATATTACTACATATTCTTTAGGATCCCACATTTAGGTACCATATTACTACATATTCTTTAGGATCCCACATTTAGGTACCATATTACTACATCTTCTTTAGGATCCCGCATTTAGGTACCATATTACTACATATTCTTTAGGATCCCACATTTAGGTACCATATTACTACATATTCTTTAGGATCCCACATTTAGGTACCATATTACTACATATTCTTTAGGATCCCACATTTAGGTACCATATTACTACATATTCTTTAGGATCCCGCATTTAGGTACCATATTACTACATCTTCTTTAGGATCCCACATTTAGGTACCATATTACTATGTATTGTGTCTTTTATTTTTGGGGTGTTACACGTTTTGGGTATTTGTGCATAAAAAGGTCTACGACATACAAAACCCTATACTCCTCACTTTCATACTTGACCAAAACATTACACTAATCGATTAGCTTGTTTCTAAACTACTTTTAAGATCGTTTGCCCAATATACCCATCAAGGGCGTTTTGGTCAACTTTATTCCCATCATTTACGACGAAGGACTTCATCACATATTTGATCTCAACACCATGTTTAATTAATTAAAACATTATATTACTTAAACAATCTAAGAAGTGATTACGGAAATCACTTACCTTGTGCATCCGTGTTCATACCCGCTTCCTTGCCTCATCTTGACCCGTTAGCCTTCCATGTTTGGTCCATGCTAGTGTGGTTCCTATTCTTTCATGCCGTCATGTCATAATAATGTTAGTATTCATGCTCATTCATATTAACACACATTTTCCAACTCTTACCTACATTGACTTTCACTAACACGCATACGACATGATTTGTCAACCACATAGTTCAATATCTTTGAAATCCAAATTCGTTATCACACATAACACATAATTGATCTAACACATATTCCATGATCTCTCGATTCTTATATTTGTATCAAAATGCCAAACCATGCTATAAATTCTTTGTTGACTTTCAGAAAGTCAACCTTCTAGCATATAACTTCCAATTTCGAACACGCATTTATATTGATATAATAGACCATATTAATGACATCATATTAATTTCATACATAATGTTGTATAACACATACAACTACATGATCACCTAGTCACATACACAATATACACATACTTATGTTTTCATAACTCTACATTCGACAACCGCATTGTTCAACATTCACTTAATCAAAATTATCATCTTACATACGTACACGACATAACTCCAACATTATCACTTATCAATAAACTATTCATTTCACATTCGTACACATTCACTCTTAATCACCATAAATCAAGCACATCAATTACATGGCGAGCATCACACCATTGAAGCATAAGGTACAAGTTCTTAATGCATAATTTTACCAAACCATACATTCAAATCCGAATTCTCATATGGACTCCACCTTAAGCACACTTAACTTATTATTTTGCTAACGGCTACACCATAAGCACCTTCTATACATACTTACCCACAACTTTCATATAATTTCACAATTTTGCTCTCTTAGGCATTTCATCGAACACTTGGCGGGTATACTACTAACAAAACATTATGTATAAGCATTCATTGCATATTTTTACTAGTTCGTATCAACATCATCAAATTCCACTTGAATCATATAATTCTCATAATATACCCAAATTAACTAACAATTACTCATTACATACAATATCATACATAAACTTTACACAACAATTAAGCATACATGATTATGCATAACATCATCTTCACTACCACAAGTGGGTTTTCATCTCTAATCATATAATTAACCTAAACCACGTGTAATCTATGCTTTATATCATGATATTAATACATTCTCATGCTCAATTTCATACAAATTCGCGGGTTGATCAAAACCCACTTCATATCAAAATCACCAAATCAAAAATTACAACTTACCAAGTGATCTTTAGGGCTAGATGACTAAGAATTCGGGTACATGCATTAGATTTGGGTTGAATTCCCCTTTCAATTTGAGCAAATAAGCTTGAGCTAGGGTTTGGCTCCTTTGGGAGCTTCTGACCGACGTAGAACACACACGAATGTGTGTTTGTGTGTGTTGATATTTTCTTATAATATCCCAACTTCCCTTTTAACCCACATTAGTCCCTTATGATTGTAAATTAAACATAGTTGGCCCCATTGTTTTTCCACTCTCAATCTATAGCCAACACTATCAAACCAAGTTGATAACTTGGTTGTTAGTGAAATAACCCACTTGAACAATAAATCCTACTTACTCATGCCAACCTAATAAAATGTCAAAAATAAAATATTTAGACTCGAGTTTTGGGGCGTTACAAGTCTACCCTCCTTAAATGAGGTTTCGTCCCCGAAACCTTTCTCATTCAAACCAAACCAAACCAAACCAAATCTACTCTTAACCCTTTCAAGTTATTCGTTCACAATACTTATGTTAGATTCTGCTCCAGAGCTCTTATTAGTGCCTCTTACTTTATAATACCAGCACTTAGCACATATCATCACTAGCGTTTCATTTATCGAATTTTATTCGAATGGTATACAATTATTAATCATACAAACCTAAGTCTGAGGCTTGTTTCTAACTTCCTATATAAGCATATTACCTTCATATATTTGCTAATCGAAATAAATCGATTTATTTATACCACTCATACCTCATATGCTATCTTTCATTTTCTTCACTATGAGCCATCCTCAACATTTCATTACTATCATTACTTCTGATTACCTTTAAGCTCTTTAGAAGGGGTCGATATACTATTATACACATACCATAATCATTCAAGGACTTCTATTACTACCAAAATCACCCTTCTCAGACCTACTTATCTGTACTTACCATGGAGACTAAGCATTATTTCCATGGTTACTATCGTTATTTATGCCATGCGTATCTTTTCTACAATGTTTTGTTCAAATGAACATGGCCAAAAAGCCTAGCATCAAAGTTAGAATTTCTTGACAATATTTTCTGTCTCTTATATTTTATCAGAATTTCCACAGTTACGAGCATTCAAGTTCAATACCACTAGTTCGCATAGAAGTATTAATCAATACGTAACTTTCTATTTAACATCCACAAGTTAAACCAGTTACTAACCTCGCTAATTTGGCACGAGCCAACGTTTAACAACCCGAGTTGACTTGCTCCTTCAAGATCCCGTATCTTAACAGGGTTGATCTTGTCCATCTGGTAACATGAGCTTCCATTCTTGAGCATTCTTTCACCGTCCTAGGTAGCTTTATTGCATCATGATTACTGCCAATCTCATTATAAAATTTGGGATTTACACATTTCATTCGATCTCATTCAGACATGTGGTTTATCACATCACCTCATTTATATATCAATACTTACTCAATTCCTTCTTAAGACATTAGTGGGTTAGATCTATTCATAACGGGTCAATACATGGCCATTTCTTAATATATCACTCTTATTATTTATATATACATACGTATCGAAGTACACGTTTGTACTCCTTTTCAATTCAGACATGCTTACGATCTCATCGCTTCACTGTTCCAGTGTTTCCTCGCAAACACTTGCCTTCCCGTTTTAAAAGTTAGTCATAATACTTATTTCGCTTACAATACTTAACATTTTAGTTCCATTTGCTCATATACTTTCATTTCCTTTACACATTCGATTACCCAATTAAAGGGGTAATGGCATATACTCTCATAATAAGATTCAAGCATACCGCTTACGACCCGGTCACATCGGGTTAATTGCTTTCAACATAAATCTTTCGTTCTATCCGTATAACGGATTGAACTTCATACATTCGTTATTGCATTCACAATCACCCGTTCTAAACGGATGGTACCTTATCCTTACTCGACTCGTTCAACTTGAACCGGTCGACTTGCATAGCTTATTATAGCATTCGCTATCATAACCAAATCCGCAAGGGATTTGCATCATTCGTATCTTTCATTTCTTGAATCCGTCTCGCGGGTTCAAGCATTGCATTCGCATATTTCATTCCTTGAATCCGTCTCGCGGGTTCAAGCATTGCATTCGCATATTTCATTCCTACAAAGTACTCTCAATCCCCCGAGAGTCTTACTACCCATTTCACCCACACGCCTAGCTGCTACCAAACTCTATCGGACATACCTGTAATAATTATCACGGTCTCACGAACGTCATACGTTTCTTATGTACTGGCCAGGTACACATTCCATGTACTAGTTTCGTGTTTTCGCGTAATCGTCACCTTATGTCCGAAGAATTTAGTTTCGGCTCGTGTAACATTTTCAAAACTTATTTACCATGTCGTTATCATAATTTGTTCAAAATTTTTCTTTCACTTGCTTAACCATACCATTTCATATGCCTATACGTTAGGTTTACGTACCTGGGGTCAATTCGTTTCATTACTTGCCTCGATGCCGGTCCTAGACCGCATTCACAGATCATCTCTTCCAACGATTGCGCTTACCCTTCACAAAACATACTATTAGTTTCCTTCAAATACATAATCTAATACATACTTACATTCGCTTTTGCCTTTAGGCCTCGATCGAGTCTTGGATTGCACGGGTTCTTGGTCACAAGAGCACACCGGTTTGAGTTCAAGTATTTACCTCCTGTTACTTGATTCTCTCAAACCAGGGCTCTGATACCAACTTGTTACACCCTAACACGTTTAACCTTAAATATGACGCAGCGGAAAAAGAGCTTTAAAATTTCTTTCCTTATTAACGACATTACTTTCACGAAGGTTCCAAATTAAAACACTTTACTTACCTCGATTTCATTCCATACTACAACGATCCGTAAATCAGATCTGTCCACATTCTTCCCGAGTACTGGCCGTACCAGGCTAGATTTCATTCATCCATGTAATGTGCCTCCACTCGTACGCATCCTTCCACCAATTCTGTTGGTTTCATCACATCAAAGATTCTAACATTATCATCAAGAAATTTAGCAGTTAGTACATTTCATTTCTCACACGAAACTTTTTCATTCTAGTTACTTATTTCGCCAACCTTCATAATTTGATCTTTCAAGGCCAACTGACATTTCTTATTTATCGTATGTGCATCGAGCTACACGTTCGTACTTCTTTCAACTCATGCTTACTTGCAAAGTCATTCATTACATTATTTTGGTACTCATGACCATGCTTACCCTTCTCATTCATACTTAAATTATTGTCCGGGTCGTAGCCCGCCTTACATCATGACTCCTACGGATCGATTACTAACACATTTAACACATAACGGGTTATAAAACTTCTTTCTTTTATTTTAAAACTTAGCTTTGTGTGTGTCCATTACGATCATTCTTTTGTTCATTTACTTTGCATTTACTCATAGAACTCGTTTGACATAACTGCGGTCAATTATTGACACAATTCTGATGTGGGTAAATTTTTATCTTTTATATGTGTTAAATCCGTTTTGCGGATTCAAATGTAACACCCATACCTTTTACTACTTCTATATTTTGAACCCATCTAGCGGTTTCTAACCTACCATTCATACTTTTTCTTCCTTTTACGATTTGAATCCGTCTCGCAGATTCAAGCATATCATTCCTGCATTACATACCGACCTCAAACGCATAATTAGTAACGTTAAAATTCGAACATATCAATTCATGCATGCATACGTACTTACATACAAACATACAAACACATCTACATACACACATGCCTTTCCTACAACTTTACTTACGTGCATACCCTCATATATGTCTTTACACATACATACATACACAACTACATACGTACATACCTTTCCTACATCTTTACATAATCATACAATATTTACATGGGACTTAGACTTTGATTTATAGCCCATAAACATCTAAAGATCGATCAAATCATGTTTAGAAAACCCGCCGTAGTCCACGGGTAACAAACCGAAGCCTACGATACATAAATCAACTTAAATAACAAGATTTCAGCTTTTGAGACTTGGGGAGGCCGTCGGCGACGGCCCTAGAGGCGTCGGCGACGGGCCTTGCCTTTACCCGTAGCCAGAAACACCCGTAAACAGCTAAATAAGGCGTCTAGAAAAACTGATGTTTTGTCGTTCGTATGCGCTAAAACGCGCATAACTTTTGAAACGTTTATCCGTTTAACCTCTCGTTTCTTCCTACATGCTTGTAAATTCACATTCTATCATGTTAACTTAAAATCCTACCTCCGGATTAAGGAAATTCTTAACTTAGAATCCCACATTTAGGTACCATATTACTACATATTCTTTAGGATCCCACATTTAGGTACCATATTACTACATATTCTTTAGGATCCCACATTTAGGTACCATATTACTACATCTTCTTTAGGATCCCACATTTAGGTACCATATTACTACATATTCTTTAGGATCCCACATTTAGGTACCATATTACTACATATTCTTTAGGATCCCACATTTAGGTACCATATTACTACATATTCTTTAGGATCCCACATTTAGGTACCATATTACTACATATTCTTTAGGATCCCGCATTTAGGTACCATATTACTACATCTTCTTTAGGATCCCACATTTAGGTACCATATTACTATGTATTGTGTCTTTTATTTTTGGGGTGTTACACGTTTTGGGTATTTGTGCATAAAAAGGTCTACGACATACAAAACCCTATACTCCTCACTTTCATACTTGACCAAAACATTACACTAATCGATTAGCTTGTTTCTAAACTACTTTTAAGATCGTTTGCCCAATATACCCATCAAGGGCGTTTTGGTCAACTTTATTCCCATCATTTACGACGAAGGACTTCATCACATATTTGATCTCAACACCATGTTTAATTAATTAAAACATTATATTACTTAAACAATCTAAGAAGTGATTACGGAAATCACTTACCTTGTGCATCCGTGTTCATACCCGCTTCCTTGCCTCATCTTGACCCGTTAGCCTTCCATGTTTGGTCCATGCTAGTGTGGTTCCTATTCTTTCATGCCGTCATGTCATAATAATGTTAGTATTCATGCTCATTCATATTAACACACATTTTCCAACTCTTACCTACATTGACTTTCACTAACACGCATACGACATGATTTGTCAACCACATAGTTCAATATCTTTGAAATCCAAATTCGTTATCACACATAACACATAATTGATCTAACACATATTCCATGATCTCTCGATTCTTATATTTGTATCAAAATGCCAAACCATGCTATAAATTCTTTGTTGACTTTCAGAAAGTCAACCTTCTAGCATATAACTTCCAATTTCGAACACGCATTTATATTGATATAATAGACCATATTAATGACATCATATTAATTTCATACATAATGTTGTATAACACATACAACTACATGATCACCTAGTCACATACACAATATACACATACTTATGTTTTCATAACTCTACATTCGACAACCGCATTGTTCAACATTCACTTAATCAAAATTATCATCTTACATACGTACACGACATAACTCCAACATTATCACTTATCAATAAACTATTCATTTCACATTCGTACACATTCACTCTTAATCACCATAAATCAAGCACATCAATTACATGGCGAGCATCACACCATTGAAGCATAAGGTACAAGTTCTTAATGCATAATTTTACCAAACCATACATTCAAATCCGAATTCTCATATGGACTCCACCTTAAGCACACTTAACTTATTATTTTGCTAACGGCTACACCATAAGCACCTTCTATACATACTTACCCACAACTTTCATATAATTTCACAATTTTGCTCTCTTAGGCATTTCATCGAACACTTGGCGGGTATACTACTAACAAAACATTATGTATAAGCATTCATTGCATATTTTTACTAGTTCGTATCAACATCATCAAATTCCACTTGAATCATATAATTCTCATAATATACCCAAATTAACTAACAATTACTCATTACATAGAATATCATACATAAACTTTACACAACAATTAAGCATACATGATTATCCATAACATCATCTTCACTACCACAAGTGGGTTTTCATCTCTAATCATATAATTAACCTAAACCACGTGTAATCTATGCTTTATATCATGATATTAATACATTCTCATGCTCAATTTCATACAAATTCGCGGGTTGATCAAAACCCACTTCATATCAAAATCACCAAATCAAAAATTACAACTTACCAAGTGATCTTTAGGGCTAGATGACTAAGAATTCGGGTACATGCATTAGATTTGGGTTGAATTCCCCTTTCAATTTGAGCAAATAAGCTTGAGCTAGGGTTTGGCTCCTTTGGGAGCTTCTGACCGACGTAGAACACACACGAATGTGTGTTTGTGTGTGTTGATATTTTCTTATAATATCCCAACTTCCCTTTTAACCCACATTAGTCCCTTATGATTGTAAATTAAACATAGTTGGCCCCATTGTTTTTCCACTCTCAATCTATAGCCAACACTATCAAACCAAGTTGATAACTTGGTTGTTAGTGAAATAACCCACTTGAACAATAAATCCTACTTACTCATGCCAACCTAATAAAATGTCAAAAATAAAATATTTAGACTCGAGTTTTGGGGCGTTACACGGATGTATTCAGAACGTAAGTTATGCGCGAATGTGCAAACTTGTGCACTTTTTGACACTTTTAGCCCCTGAATGATCCAAAAGTTTGTTTTAGCATACCAAACCCCTCAAAGCCTATTTCTAAGCTATGTAAAGGATATTTATGGTATGTTTAACTTATGGACATGTTTCGGAATGTTCGTTACAGTTCGAATTGGCATACTTTCGCAGTTTGTCACTTTTAGTCCCTGTAAGTGAATTAACTTGTTTTTGCCATACCAAAGCCTTCAAAACTTATTTCTAAGTTATGTAAAGGTTATTTAAGGTATGTTGAGTATATGTTGTTGTTCCGGAGTATTTTTCGCATTAAACTGAGTACGTTTACGTACTAGTTTGCGTATAATTCTCCAGAAAGCGATGTAGAGTTTGAAATTGAACAAAAGTCAAAACATGAAAAATGTAAAACACAACCAAACAAACATTGGGATAAAATAACATTGTTTTATTGATAATTGAACTGTTCACAATGATTACAAGCACAAATGTTACATTTTTTCTTTACATTTCGATTGAATGCTCATATGTGTTTAATTTTTTTTCTTCATATTCCGGTGTAAATTTTGTTCACAACAAAGTTGCATTCAACATAGAGTGTTTTTTGGTATCGTAGGCTATAAGAGTGATGGTTCCTTGATGAACCAAACTGATCCCGACCGAACACTGGTATTGGTGTCACTATTATTGAAAACGGTACTGGTGTTCATTTTTATGGTATGATTTTTGATTAATGTAAAACATGACTTTATTTTTTTTTTGGTTTTCTCTTTTGGTTGCTCTGGCGTGTGTCAGTACTGTACGAACTAAAATGATACCAACCGAATTCTCTTCATGTAGCGAGGGGGAATCACACTAGTATTTATTAAGTTACTAATAATGTTTGTGTAATATTAACATTTGTTTCTATATGTAAACCTATAGTAAATATGCTATTAGAGGTAGGTAAAACTAATTTTTCTTTGGACCATTAGTATTATGATAAATTGGACTCTACATAGATGATAGTAGTGATTTGATAGATCTATAGGAAATCGTTTGTGAGGTTAATGACTACCAGTGATGATAATGAAACACCTCAATATGTGTTTTAATACTACATCGTATGATCACTTGCAAGTAGGTATAAATTATGACACACTTAAATATGCATAAGCAATCATCACTAGTGCTCTAATGGTGGTTAGAGGTATTTAAGCTCTACCTATGGTGGGTTCGGGTGAGTTTTCCTCTACAGGTCTTAAGTTCGAGTCTGGGTGATAGGGATTTCTCATTGAGGGGTTTAAATTGAGGTTCTATTGTGTGAGGGGGCTCTCTAGCGTGGACCCGGTTAAGACAACGTATGCTAGACCTCCCGACATTCGTGAATAATTCACACCTTTCAAAAAAAATATATGCATAAGCAATGGTACTGAATTTGCATCAGAGTTACATAATTGATAGGTTTTATTATAATATAGTTGTTATGCCCGTGTGATAAGTCTATTTTATAAATGCTTGTTGTTCAGGGGTGTTCAAAATCGAATATCTGACAATTCGGATATCCGAAAGTTCGGAAATCCGAACTTCGAATATTCGAAATTTTCGGATACCTGATTTCACTATCCGAATCCGTATCCGAAATTCGGATATCCGATCGGATAGTGAGGACAGTGAATTGAAAATCCGAATATCCAATTTTTTATGTAATATTTTTTTATTATTTTTAATATCCGGAACCGGATATTCGGATATCCGAACAAAATAAAATAAAAATTTCAGATATCCGAAATATCCAAAAAAATTTATAGTCACTATCCGAATTGGAAAATTCGGATATCCGAGGATAGTTCGGATTCGAATATCCGAGGATAGTTTGGATTCGGATATCGGATATGGATAGTTTTAAATACCCCTAGTTCAAAGAACTACTTTTTAACCCATTTGGGTAAACTTTGTATCAAGGATGTTTTGTAAAAGTATGTTTTACCAATATTGTATGTATAGGTTGAAGAATGTATAGACATTCTTTATCGAATATTGGAAAAACCATTCAAAAGTTTGTTTTACTTTTTGACAAAAATGCTATTTCGATAAGGGTTTCATACAACAAAAGAACCCAACAATTAATTTGGATGTAACATCTAATTTAGTAATTAAATTATAAGAGCTCAAAGGTCAATCGGAATACCAATTCATTATAGAATTAAACAAGATCTTAATTAATCAAAAGCGAAAAGTATGGCAAGAAGCTCTTTTAATGTTGTTGTGTCCACATAAATTAAATTAGATGGGGTTGATTTATCAATATTTGTCTCAACACAACTTCAACAACAAAGTTGCATGTACCACACATGAAGACATAGTTGCACCTCTCCTATATAGTTGAGTCCCAAGTTGATCTTTTCACATCTTGCCAACATCTTCTCAAGTTTAGTTAACACAACGATTGAAGAATCATGAAAACTAAGAATTCGTTCATCAATAAAGTGCTCGATCATATTATGAAAAATCTCAACTATATATTAGGTGGTGTGTAGTAGGATTTCCAACACCTAGAAACCTGGGGATTTCAAAGGGGCAACACTCTAAGGAGCAGGTCCCATGACAAGAGAAAATTCAATTTCATAGTTGAAAACCTCTTGAAAATGCTCCTGATCTGTTTGATTAGTTGCAATCAACAGTAGTAACCAAGTTACTGATGATAGAAGTGACTCATGTACCGATAGAGCTACTAGTGATGGTAACCAGGTTAACCACTAATTGTTTTAACTGCCAATGACGCACTTTTAATGAGGCGTTACGTCATTCTGTTAAACATTATGATGGTTTCCCAACTATAAAATGAAAGTTTTTGGTGTACTTATAGTGCATTTTTTTCACAAAAGAAATACATATTCTTTCTGTCTTTTTGGATTATCATATTAATACTTCGAGAGCACCATCAAAAATACTTTAGTCCGATAATGATTATACATTATTTAGAACGGTTATCATAAATCCTGTCGAATACCCAACCTTCGGCTGACGTTAGCTGGATATTCGGTGACGTTAAGGGCCTTTATCCTTGCTTGCTACAAAAGAATAAACCGTTAGCCTCGCCACGGGGGACCCCGGGAGGGGGATCCGTGACCAAGCTCCGGCGTGAGAGTAAGTAAACTTGCCGGGAAATGGAAGGAGTATCTTCCGATGAGAGTATCCACCGGAAGGTTCTTCTTTGGTGTGAATCTAATTAATGAGTATGTGAAGTAAATGTGAGGAATGTCGATCGGGATTTAATGAAAGAGGAGTTAATGAGGGTAGTAAATGGGAGAGTGCCGGAGATTATACCTGCCTTAGCCCTTTCTTCTCCTTTCTTATATAATAGCAAGCCCTTATCTTGTCGAGGACTTTCCCACATGTTATCCGACGGTTTTTGGAGATTCTTGGGAAGGTCAGACACGTGTCTGACCCCCAATGGTGGGATATCCTTCTCCATTAAAGTTCTGCCGGATAAGTACAGTGATTTAGACCGGATACTCTTCTTATCAAGAATTTAATGAGCCTGCTTCTCTTAGCTGTTTCCCGCTCATTGCAAACGAAGGAGAAACCTTAGTGAACAAGGTTATTCTGTCTGGTGGGCTTTTAAGTAATTGGGCTCCCAAAGAAAAAGGCCCAAAGCGGGTAAAGTGGGCTTCCCCACTGGCCCGTCGTCAAGTCATCTTTAGTCCCTGGTTCTAAGACCCGAGGCTCATGATCCGGGGCTGAGTCACAACCGCTCAAGAGAGGTGGTTTCTCTTTTGGTGGGCCCACTCCGGGTCAGTTACTGCCTGCAGTTCACGCTAATCATGACGTCGCCGAATCGTCTGTAGCGGGAGTTAATCCCCTAGTAGCACGTGCCCATTTTTGAATTTTGAAAAGACTGTTGATGGGACGGTTACTTGCATGTCAGCGACATCCCTTTAAATACCCTATTTGGCCTCTCCGATTTCTCATTCAAATTTTCTAACTCCCTTTTCTTCCTTGTAACCATTTCCCTAAATCACAGTTTCCTTTAGCCATGAGCCGTGGTGGCCGGTCTTTGATAAGGTCTATACTGACGGCGAAGGACCTGAAATCCTTCGTTGAGGCATACAACATCCCGGATCGATTTTCTCCTTCCTTGCCCGGCCCTAGTGAGTCGGCAGAATGTACGCCGGACAAGATACCCATTTACACCCTTGCCTTTTCTTCCTGTGGGGTCCGATACCCCCTTTCTGCTTTCAAGATTTCTCTGCTCCGTCACTTTGGCGTCCATTTCTCACAGATTCACCCCTTGGGGTTAATGAGGGTGGTTCATTTTGAACTATCCTGTGCAGCCATCTCAGGGGAGCCCACTGTTCCTCTGTTTTGCATGTTCTACCGGCTTATCTCCGACGGAGATTGGTTTACCTTCGCTAAACGACAGAACAATGTTTCGAGGCCTTGCTACAGTTTTATGCCCACTTCTACCTATCCAAAGGACTGGAAGTGTAGATTCATCTTTGTTTCTGCCGCTATGCTGCCGGAGTCCCCTTTGCCAAAGGATCTTGACGCTGCTATCGAAGACACTATCCCTACCCTTTCTGCGGCCGAGACCATCCAGTGGAAAAGGATGTGTGACAACCCAACGAGGGCATTCACTTTCTCCGAAGGGATGCTTGCTATGGGGGGGCTGAGTCCCTCTTATCCAGTCCGTCCGAGAATGGGGCTGAGTCCCTCTTATCCAGTCCGTCCGAGAAAGTTATCCTTGGTTTGCTTCTTATAGCCACTTTTTTTATGTCTTTGTGGACCCCGTAGTCATCTTTAGTGTCTTCTTTTTGTGCAGAGATAACTTTGTGGAGACTTCTCCAGGGTGACTCCAAGGATGTAAAATATGTGGTTGATGATGAGGTTGATCCTAGGTTGAACGCAGAAGTGCAGGTTACAGGGGGATCCGTCCAGGCAGGAGGTTCTGCTGCCCTGGGTGGAGACGAGGAGGATCCTTCTGGTGAGGAGGAGAGTTCTCCCGACTTTCCTCCTGTTCATCCCTCTGGTCATAGTGATGACGAAGATGTGGAGATACAGTTGGTCCGTAAGAGGAGATCTGCCAGTCCCCAACCGGCTCCTGCACCCCGTAACATCTGTCAGAGGCTACGTAGTGCCAGTGGTCAGAAGCTTCCCCCTTCCTCCAAAGCTGCCTCTGACCTTCCTCTTGCCGGGGTCAAAGGTTCCCTGTCTAAGCATTTGAAGTCCTCAAGCTTAGTGAGTGCTCCTTTGTTGGTAAGCTTTCTTTTCTCTTATTTTTTCTTTGTCTTTTTGTGTCGTTTCTGATTGTTTTTTTCTTGCTTCTTAGGGGAGTTCCCGGGAGCCTATAGAAATTCCAACTGGTCCTTCTCCTTCCCGTGTCAGGGATAAGGCCTCTGAGGTGGGGACGGCTCGCTTTTCCTCAGCTTTTGAGCTTTCTCCTTCACGTGCCACTGGGATCAGCAAACCCACTTTCCTCGAGGGCCTTGCACATCGATCCCCTCTTGCCCCTTTGTTTGCCGATGCCATCCCCCCTACTTATGTCCCTAAATGGAAGGTAACTAGTTCTTCCGTGATAGGGACTCCTGAAGCTGCTAGGGACTTTCTGAACCATGCTGTCCCTCCCTCACATAAATTTGTAAACTCTGCTCTGAGGGATGATCTCTTTGAAGATCAATATAGCATGTCTCTGTGTGAGAGCTTTTTTAGGGGTGCTGGGATGCTGCAAAGGATTGATGATCTGAGGAAGGCAAACGAAGGACTCAAGGCTGAGCTTAAAGCTTCCCAGTCGGTTGCTGCTGGGCTTAGGGGCCAGGTGGTTAATGCGGAGAGGAGATTGCAGGAGGAGAAGGTGCATAGTCTTCTCCCTCCCCCCCCCCCTCTTTTTTTTATTCATACATACTTACTGATCCTTTGTCTAGGGGGCTGGTGCTATGCTTGAGAGGAAGGAACGGGCTTGGGAACGGGAGATGGCATCGTTGGTTGAAGAGAAGGAGGGGCTTGTTGCTGAGCTGAAGCATCTGAAGGAAGTTGGCTCCGTTTCCCAGGAGCAACTCAATGCCATGTACGCAGATTATGGGATCACTTCTGATGACAACCAACGATTGGCGGGGGAGAAGCATTGGTTGATTACTGAAGGTTTTGGGGCTTTTCTCGCTGCCGTCGCTCAATCGGAGGACTTTAAAAGTGGCTTGGAGGAGGTTTATAGGGCTTATAGGGATGTTGGCTACCAGGCGGGATTAAAGGATGGCTATGCCTATTCTGCCCAAGGCTTGGGCAGAAAGGAGACTCCTCTTTATAATTCTAAGGTAAAAAAGAAGTTGTCCAAACTGAACGAGGAGTTTGGGCGTAAAACCCCGGCCATCCTTGCCAAAATCCTGGAGCATCCCCTGATTTCTATTGATGAACTAAAAGCCCTGTTCTCCTTTGCCGACCCTTCGTCTCCACCGTCTCTTTCCGGGGGTGATCCCCAGTGAATTCCAAACATTTGATACAGTTCGATATGGTTGTAATAACTTTAACTTACTTTAGGATACTTCTGCGTTTTGCATGACTGTCTTGGGTGGTCCTTTGTGTTGGGGACCACCTTGACCTTTAATCGTATGGCCCATGGTTATGTATAGCCCCCTTGCTTTGTTGCCTGTTTCTTGTCTTGCTTTGTTTTGCAGGGTTTCTTACCGGAGGCCAGCTTGGTGATTTCCTGGGGATTTTTGGACTGTTTTAGCGAGGAACTATGTTTTCGTTTCACCTTGCTGTGTTAGCCATCTTGTGCATTGTTAATTCTTGCCCAGTTATTAGGGCTTTTCTTTGTATGTATTTCGCATTTAAATAAAGCAGATTCCCCTTCGTAGTTTTGTATACACGGGTGTGTTTGCATTATTTGTTCTTTCTTTTTGTTGTTTGTTTCGTTAAACTGTGATTGTCTGTTCGAGGCCAATCGGTGGACAAGTTTATAGTGTGGTGTTATGTTTTCAACTTGCTTTGTCCGTTTTAGGTTAGCAAGACCCTTATTAGCCCCACGGTCGGGCTTTTGGCATGCTTGGAACGCCTTGTACACGTGTGCTTGTTTGCTCTGGTTTGGATTTAATGGTGTTCCTGGGCACGTCTGCCTAGGTGTGATTGTCCATTGTTTTCACAAAATGGGACGTTTTCGTCCGTCTTTCATTTAATCTTTGGGGTGTTTATACTTCCCGTCATAGATTGTTTACAAAAGGTTCACTTTCTTGTGGGAAAGTCCCCGTACATATGGCTACCTATTACAGAAGTGGCCCTTGGCCGTTTTTCTTTGGGGTACACCCCTTACATATAATACTTCCTGAGCTGCATGAGGTTCCAGGTCCTGGGGACCTCCTTTCCTTCCAGCATTTCCAACTTGCAAGTTCCTTTGCCATTCGCCCACGTGACTTTGTAGGGCCCCTCCCAGTTGGGGCCTAACTTCCCGGTGTTTTCTTGCAGACTGGCCTCATTGGCTCTAAGAACCAGATCCCCTGGGACGATGTTGAGTTTCTTCATCCTAGTGTTGTAGTAACTTTCCAGGAGCTTTTTGTATTGAGCCTCCTTAACTGCTGCTATTTCCCTTCTTTCCTCCAACAAATTTAGGTTCACTCTGAGGTCCTGCTCGTTCTCTTCATCCCGAAGCTTCATCCGGGCAGTTGGGGAGCCGATTTCTGCAGGGATGACAGCCTCCGTCCCATGGGTAAGGCTGAACGGGGTTTCCCCATTGCAACTTTTGGGGGTGGTTCTGTATGCCCACAACACGAATGGAAGTTCTTCCAGCCATCCTTTCTGTTTTCTTCCAAGCCTACCCTTCATTCCTTTAATGACGCTTTGGTTGGCTCTCTCCACCAACCCATTACTCTGGGCATGGGTAACAGAAGTAAACACTTGCTGTATTCGCATCTGCTCGCACCATGGTTTGAAGGGTCTTCCAGCAAACTGGACCCCGTTGTCATTCACCAACTCCTTCGGAACCCCATATCTGCATATGATGTTATCCAGCACGAACCTTCTCATCTGGTCTCCAGTAATCTTTGCCAGGGGCTTCGCTTCAATCCATTTAGTGAAATAATCAATGGCTACCACCACGTATTTGACCCCCCCCCGGACTTTCCGGGAAAGGCCCAATTATGTCGATGGCTCATTTCTGGAATGGCCAAGATGTCGAGACTGGTACCATGGGGTGTTTGTGCCGGTGGGTCATCGGTGCATGCACTTGGCAGTTGTCACACTTCTTGATTTCCTCAGATGCCGTTTCGTACATTCGTGGCCAGTAAAACCCTGCGTTCATTGCCTTTCTCACTATGGTTCTTGGCTCCGAGTGCATTCCGCAAATCCCCTCGTGCATCTCCCTAACCACATACTCGGCCTCTTCCACGTCAACGCACTTCAGGGACGGGCCCAGATATGACCTTCGGTATAGCTCCCCCTCGATCAGTTCGTACTGTAGGGCCCTGACCCTTATCTTTTTGGCCGCCCATTCCCCCTCGGGTAGAGTTCCATCCCGGAGGAATCTGATGATTGGGGTCATCCATGTTTCTTGAGGACCTTCAACCGTGGCAACTTCTGCTGTGTTAAGGGAGGAGGATGTTAGGACCTCCACTTTGACTTCTTTCGCGAGATGTTGAATGCTACCGAGGCTAACTTGCTGAGTGCATCAGATTTCCTGTTCCTTCCACGAGGGATGTACTCCAGTTTGAAAGTTTTGAATGCCTTAGCCGTCTCCTTAACTCTCTTCACATATTGAGCCATGGTGCTATCCTTGGCTTCGTACTCTCCTTGGTACTGTTTTACTACCAGCTGTGAATCAGTGCTAGCCTCTACGTGCTTTGCTTTCATCTTTTGTGTCAGCCTCATCCCTGCTAGGAGGGCCTTGTATTCTACGGTATTGTTGGTGTTCTCAAAATCCAGCCTTATGGCATATGTCAGCTCGACCCCCTCGGGGCTCACCAGCGTGATACCTGCACCGCTTCCTTCCTCACTGGATGCTCCATCAGTGAACAACTTCCACACAGCCTCGTCTTCCCTTTTTCTCTCTTCCTCCTCCAAGGCCTCCCATTTTAATAGCTCCCTCTCCTCATCTTCAGGGACTTCTGCTAGGAAGTCGGCCAGTATCTGCCCCTTCATGGCCGTTCTGGGCTTAAATTCCAGAGAATGCTCTCCTAACTCTACTGCCCATTCAGCCAATCGTCCCGACAGCTCCGGTTTTCTAAGCACTTTCTGAAGGGGTTGGTCGGTCACTAAGGTAACCTTATGTCCTTGGAAATACCCCCTGAGCCTTCTGGATGCAAAGACTAGAGCCAACGCAAGTTTCTCTAGAGGCATATATCGTTCCTCAGGCCCCTTAAGTGTCCTGCTGATGAAATATATGTGGATCTGTATCCCCTCCCGTTCCACCATCATGACCGCACTTATGGTCGTTTTTGAGGCGGATAGGTAAAGGAGCAACGGGTCCCCCGGCACCGGGGTGGCCAATGTTGGGAGCTTACAGATGTAGGCTTTCATTTCCTGAAAGGCAACTTCGGCCTCAGTGGTCCAGTTGAATTTGTTGGTTTGGAGGCAGTCTTTCAATACTTTCATGAAGGGAAGGGTCTTGTCGGCCACCTTTGATAAAAAGCGGTTTAATGCTATCAGCCTCCCGTTTAGCTGCTGGATATCTTTTAGGGACCTGGGAGACCGCATTTCGGCTACAGCCTGGGTTTTTTCCGGGTTTGCTTTGATTCCCCCTTTGGTTACCACTACTCCCAGGAAATTCCCATCCTCTACTCCGAAACAGCATTTCCCGGGGTTCAGCTTCATGTTCACATACTGCATGGTGTTAAGAGTCTCGGCTATGTCGTCTATCATGGTTGTTTCTGTCAAGCTCTTGATGACAATGTCGTCAACGTACACCTCTAGGTTCCTCCCTCGCTGCTCCCTAAACAAGGTATTCATGAACCTCTGATATGTTGCCCCAGCGTTCTTGAGGCCGAAGGGCATCTTGGTATAGCAAAACGTCCCCTCATCTGTGATGAAAGCAGTTTTCTCCTCGTCTTCTATCGACATCTGGATTTGGTGGTACCCCTTGTAGGCATCCAGGAAGCATTTCAGGGGGTACCGGGACAAAGAGTCCACCTGGGTGTCTATTTCCGGGAGGGGATAACAGTCCTTGGGACATGCTTTGTTTAGGTCTTGGAAAACGATGCACATCCTCCACCCCCATATTTCTTCTGAACCATGACTGGGTTGGCAACCCAGGATGGGTATTTAACCTCTCTGACTATCCCCGCTCTGAGCAGCTTTCGAGTTTCTTCACAAGCAGCCCTTCTCTTGTTAGGTCCCATACTCCGCTTCTTTTGTTTCACTGGCTTCGCCCATGTGAAGGTGTTAAGCCGGTGTTCTGTTAGACTCCTAGGGATTCCTGTCATGTCTCCATGTTGAAACACAAACACATCTATGTTATGGAGGAGCAGCTCCTTTAGGGCACTCTTGCATTTGTCACTCAAGTGACTTCCCACCTTAACTGTCTGTTCTGGGAACCTTTCACTAAGAACCCATTCTTCCACCTTCTTTTCCTGGGGTTTCCCTGGTTCTTCCCCTTTGGATACGGAAGAAACTACTTCGTAGGCGGACTTAACCCATGCAAGACCCTTTGGTGTTTGAAATACTAAAGCCCCGTGGGGGGTGGATGCTTGTGCCTGCAGATCTCCAATTCCGGGTCTCCCTAGGATTGCATTGTACTTAGAGGGTGCCCTGACTACTGTAAAGGTTAAATTTATCGTTCGGACCCGATCCCCTACACCAACTGTGAACGGGAGCCTGATCTTCCCCAGGGGATGTGACACACTGTTGTTGAATCCCACCAGTGGAATGGAGTCTTCCTCCAACCTATCTCTTATATCCCTGTCAAACCTAAGGAAGCAGTGTTCGTATATTACCTCAACGCCTGACCCTCCATCCACATGTATTCGGGACACCTAGTGTCCAGCTATTACGACTGAGATATTCAGCGGGAATCGTTGCACCTCACTTTCTTCCAAGTAGGGCATAAGGATGGGAGCTTTCATGCAGTTCGGGGAGCCTAGGATTCTGGCCTTTACACTTCGGGTGACATCAGACTCATGTCTCCTTCTAATCATATCAACATTTGCCCTCCCTGGCTCCCTTGCATATCTTCCCTTGCGATCCCCTCCCCCCTCCTTGATTTCCTTGACCAAATGAGCCAGTCTCCCCGTTTTTACCGCATTCTCTATTTCCCTTTTGAGATACATGCAGTCATCGGTTTTGTGCCCGAAACCTTTGTGAAACTCACAGTATTCATTTGGTTGTGCTTTCGGTCCCGTTTTTATGGGGGGTGGCCTTGGGAAAGAATTCTTTACCCTCTCTGTGGCTAGAATCTCACTTGGAGTCTTAGTGAGAGGGGTGAAGTTATCGGGGTAAGGAGGGGGACCTCTCCCTCAGGGTCTATAGGGGGAGTACGAGGGCCTTGCCCTGTCATGCAACATTCTATCAAAGGCAGGTTTTCGGGAATAGGGTGTACCTTTATCAGGGGGCCTTGCAGCCGGGGCAACCCTCCGAGGTGTAGCATCCGTCTCTTTTGCTTTGCTGACTGTATCTTTCCCCCGGACAAAGGCCCTGTCCCTGTCCATAAGATTGTCGAAGGAGGGTGGAAATTCCTCTCCCAGCTTTTCACACAACTGTGCATGTTTCAGCCCATTTATGAAACTACTAATCTTCATGACCTCCGGAACGTCCTTGATGTTCATGCTTTCCTTAACAAACCTTTCCATGTATTGGTCTATTCGCTCATTATCCCTTTGTCTGATGTGAAGGATCTCGTTCGGATTTTTCACCACCTTCCTTTGCTGGCCAAAGTTACTGAGGAATTTCTCGCTCAGTTCTTCATAGCTGTCTATACTCACCGGGGGAAGACTATCAAACCAAAGCTGGGCTCCCTCCGTTAGGGTTTGTACGAACATGTGGCACCAAACTGGCATGGGCCACCTTCCTAGCTGCCCCACTCCCCGGAAGGCATGCAGGTGATCCTCTGGGTCTCTCGTTCCATCATAGCGATCAAAGCCAGGGGGCAGCTTTGTCTTGGGAGGCATAGGTGCCTCTGAGATTCTCCTTGTAAACTTTGAGACCTCGGCTAAGTCCCTTGGCAGGTATGGTTGGTCCAAACCACCGTCACCAAAGTTGTCCTTCTCTTTCTCTTTCTCCTTAGGTTTCTAGCCTGTGATCAGATCTTCCCTTTCTTCAGAAGACATCTGCCTCAGGGCAGACATAAACGTTTCTAGTTGGTCACCACTGTTGTTCTTATTCTGAGGGTTCGTTCCTTCCTGGTCGGAGGGTGTGTCAAAAGAAAGCCTGGCCCTGAGGCTGTCGAGCTTTTCTTGTCTCTTTAGATCTTCAAGATACTTAGTTAGCTTTTCCCTGTGCATGGCCACGAAATCAGGAGTGATATGCTCCGTTTCTCCTGGATTTTCCACCTGGTTCTCGTTACCCTCTTCATGAGTAATATCCTCTACGGTGACCTTATCCAAATCGTTTTGTGCCGTCTGAGTGACACGCGAGTTATGTGGAGTTGCCATGTTGTTCTTGACAGGATAAACTGCTCTCTAGACGTCGAGTGTTGGTGTGGGAACACCGGGCAAGCTGATGTCCCACGGATGGCGCCAATGTCGAATACCCAACCTTCGGCTGACGTTAGCTGGATCTTCGGTGACGTCAAGGGCCTTTATCCTTGCTTGCTACAAAAGAATAAACCGTTAGCCTCGCCACGGGGGACCCCGGGAGGGGGATCCTTGACCAAGCTCCGGCGTGAGAGTAAGTAAACTTGCCGGGAAATGGAAGGAGTATCTTCCGATGAGAGTATCCACCGGAAGGTTCCTTATTTGGTGTGAATCTAATTAATGAGTATGTGAAGTAAATGTGAGGAATGTCGGTCGGGATTTAATGAAAGAGGAGTTAATGAGGGTAGTAAATGGGAGAGTGCCAGAGATTATACCTGCCTTAGCCCTTTCTTCTCCTTTCTTATATAATAGCAAGCCCTTATCTTGTAGAGGACTTTCCCACATGTTATCTGACGGTTTTTGGAGATTCTTGGGAAGGTCAGACACGTGTCTGACCCCCAACGGTGGGATATCCTTCTCCATTAATGTTCTGCCGGATAAGTACAGTGATTTAGACCGGATACTCTTCTTATCAAGCATTTAATGAGCCTGCTTCTCTTAGCTGTTTCCCGCTCATTGCAAACGAAGGAGAAACCTTAGTGAACAAGGTTATTCTGTCTGGTGGGCTTTTAAGTAATTGGGCTTCCAAAGAAAAAGGCCCAAAGCGGGTAAAGTGGGCTTCCCCACTGGCCCGTCGTCAAATCCAAATCACAAAACCTGCACATTAGCTCTAGCATAGGGGGTTCTTCAACTGATGGTGTAGTTCTTTGGAATTTATTATTCTAAGAATTTGTCAATTTATCTTGGGTCTTTTTCTCATTTACACTCCCATTAGACACATCTTTTTCTTTGTTCACCATGATTTCCATGAAATAATCATCAAAAGCTCATACATATGCTTTTAGTATAAAAAAGTTGATCATAATGTTTGTGTGGATGATGTACAAAACCTTATCTACCTTAAAAGCCAATGTTCAATCTCCCACACGTGGTGTCCATTTCTTATCACTAACATCTATTGATGTTAGATATGTTGCTAGAAACGGATGTCAATAAGATTAGCTATAAGGCATTATTGCTTAATAGTATTGGGGGATGGGATAAGGCTTATGACCATTAGGTCATGGGTTCGATTCCCACAAAGGGGGTTTTCCTAGATTTATTGGGTTTCCTCCTGAATTGGTGTATAGGCATTATTGCCTAGTGGAGATGGATATGATCGGGTGGTTCTGCTGGTGGCACGATGATACTCCAGTGGTCTGTCAGTGATCCAAATTTGCCGTTCAAAAAAAAAATAAGATTAGCTATAAGATCCTCGTCCATATCTAACATAAAAATATAAAATCAATAGGAATAAAAGTGAAACTATCAACTTTTTATTCCATCAATCATAATTTTTAACTAGCTGTTTTGGATGGATAGTTTTATTTTTTCTAAACATTTTTTCGTTCTTTACGTTATTATCTTTCGTTAATATATCCTTTCTAATTGATTTTGCACAAGCTCTATTTTATGTTAATTTGTTTTACAAATGAAACATTTGAAACAGTTACATTATTTTAAAACATGATTATAGTTAGACTCTACGTTATGGGTTGACGCCCTCATTCCAAATCAGCATGGGGGCGCCAAACACCAACCCCTCTTATTATTGAGGGGCACCAATGAACATATGCCCCTTTGGACATTAGCAAGATAACGGGGAAGGGGCTCAAGCATGTGGGGCTATTACCTCTTCAATCAATCACAAGGTTTTGTTTTTCTTTATTTCTTTATTTAATTTTGTTTTAGTTATTGGATGTTTAGCTATTCCACTACATCTAGTTATTTGATGCTTAGTTATTGCTCAAATTCATACGTGGCACTGGCATGTCGATGATATACCTAGTTATTGGATGCTTAGGGTGGAGGAGGCCCCACACTCACCGCTCCTCCAAGTAGTTTGAGTAAATTGGGTAGAGGATAATACCGTCCCGTAAATCGGGTATGGGATAATACCGCCCCGTAAATCGGGTATGGGATAATACCGCCCCCTCCCCTTTCGAATATTTCAAGCAAGTATGTATTCCAGGTTGGGGTGTTATCCAATTTTGGTTTTCAACTCGATTTCTTCATGATATTTTCATAATAATTCCCTCCACAAAAAATAGTCTCAATATGGTCCTCATATAGTTTCTCTTAATGGTTTTTTATTAAACAATCAGAAAGATTCGTATAAAAAAATCAGATGCTATTGCCCTGGTGTCCTTTCATGTTTAAAACGTAAATAATAACAATTATAAGTAGCTCACAACAAATATAAAACGTTTAAAACGTAAATAATAACAAATATAAAATAGAGAAAAGTGCCTGGATAGTCCCTTTGGTTTGCTTTGTTTTCACCTTTAGTCCCTAACTTTCTAAAATTACAGCTATATTCCTCAACTTTTCAATTTTTGTTCCCAGATAGTCCCAGAAGCAGATGAAGGTTAGTTTTTGTTGTTAAGTGGATGTGAAATGACGAAATTGTCCTTACTTCAATGAAAATAATTAAAACAGTATACCAATTATAATATTTTTTTAGATGGGCCCACCTTTTCTCTACCCCTACCCCCACCCCTTCTCCCATTTCTCTCTTCATCTTTCTTTTTCTTTTTCTTTGTTTGTCTACATCAATCAAACCAACACCATACGTCCATACCCCACCTCAGCCTTCACAAAACCATAAACATTTTAGATAATGTTGAATCCGGGGAAGATCGACACGTCATCAAGTGCAAACACCATCATATTCTGTAGTTAACAGATCTGGACGAGTCATCTCCACACCTCTGATGAATATCTTCGTGTAGCTATTACTCAAATCAATCGATGAGGTCAACGTGATGCACCGACCTGTCTCAATCGTTTTCCGTCACCGGGAAACCACCACAACCGTTTTCCGTCACCGGTGTTGTTTCAGTTCGGAACATCATCCGACGACCAACCCGTCACCATAATCAGGCAACTATGTCGCACCCTCAGCCCCACTCTTACACGAATTTGTATGATCTCATAAACAGGTATCATTGTCTTCGTTTTTCACTGGAGTTTTGTAAAACGTTGGAATGTTTCGCTGGAGGTTTTTAAAAGAATCGAAACAAATGAAAGTGGGAAGGTGCGAGGTGGGGCAGAAGTGGCGGGGTGATGAAGCTTGCACAAATCATCGGAAAAAGGAAGATGGGCGGTGATGAAGGTTGGCCGGTGATAGGGGTGGGGGTGGTGATGGATGTGGTGAAGAAGAAGATGATTACAGGGGGTAGGGTGAGGGTGGGGTAGGTTGTGGGACCCACTTAATTAATTAGATTTTTATTTTTTTATTTATTAAATGCCTGGATAGTCCCTGTGGTTTGCCCTTTTTAAGGAAAGTGTATTTTTTGTCATTTCACACCCTCTTAACTGAGAAAACTAACTGATGTTAGGCACAGGGACTATCCGGGAACGAAAATTGAAAAGTTAGGGACTATAGCTGTAATTTTAGAAAGTTATGGACTAATAGTGAAAAAATAGCAAACCACAGGGACTATCCGACCATTTATATATTCTCTAATTTGCAACATTTTTGTGCTTGAGGTTGTTGTACCTCGTGCTTTGGGGATGTTTCCTGCTTTTATTAGTTGCACCTTATGTTGTTAGGTTTGTAAGCTTTGGGTGTCTCATAGTCATGATCTGCCTTCTTCCCCTTTTGTTTCTCTATCTAAAATAATCACTCCCACAGCTACAATCGGCCATCCATGGGAGCTCCGGAATTTACGATGAATCGGACCTCGCGTTGTATTTTGTGTAATCGCTAGAGAGAGACTAATGAAGATAAACCGTCTCTCTCGCTAAAACCGACGGTTTCTCTCTCTAGGAAAGGACAAAGACGACGACAACAAAAAAGCTTCACAGATATGGTCATAGATAAACGGTCATCATCTTCTGAACAGAATCATCTGTCACGGAAGCGTCAAGAGGTCCGAAAATGATATATAATTGGTGTTTACTTGCGTTAATTTCGTCAATTTCATGTTTATTGATTCGTTTTTGGATGATTCCTGTTTTTAGGTCGAAAATGGTAGTGAATTGGAGAAATCGACGCCGGAGGAGCGGAGTGGTTTTGACGGCTGCGGAATCCAGGTGCAGATCATTTTCGCTTACAATCGACTGAACTAGCAGATGGGTAATGCCTTTGTCTACCGCTGGATACGTACGTGATTTAGTTTAGGTTTTGATTTTTCTGAATGGGGGGCTGGGCTGTTAGTATATTTTGGTTTAGTTAAGAACTTATTTTATGTTTATGGGCCACTTGAGTTGAGTGCATCAGTGCATGTATCCAGCGGTATCAGTGCATGTATCGACCACTAACCCTTAACATGCCTTTCCTACACCCCTAACTGTTCCCCCACTAGGAAAGGCATGTGCATCAGTGCATGTATCGACCACTCATTCCGACTGTTGATGTATGTGAGACTGCGAGAGATCGGAACTTATTTCGTTTGCATTGAATATCCTACCGACTCATAAATAAAAATCATGAAACTAACTATTTTGTAAGTGTTTATTTAGTTTAGGTATTGACTTTTAACATCAGTGGTAAATATTGAGGTGATTCGATGGGTTAAAAACGACAATTGTAGGTTCTGTTTTAGTTTTGCTTCTTCTTTTGGTTTTATATAGAATATTGATTAACAAGTTTGTGATGCCTACAATTAGTTTGATTTCCAAATTGAAGCTCTATGTTACTAATTTAAAGTATAATGGTTAACTCTGCATAGTGGGCCACATAAAATTAGTGTACAGATTGGTTATTAATCAATGGTGGATGCTTAAAGTTTGGTTGAAATTTCAGGTCAAGTGTAGTCATCAAAGTCAACCTGATACTGTTGAGTTATAGCTGGTTTGGAGTTGTGTCCAGCCCCTAATTGTGTTGCAAATCACATATGCCTTCAGTTTTATTGACATGTAAAATTAATGGCAAAACAGTACTTCCAACTCCAGTTTTTGTTAGAAGTTAGATGCTCTTTTGGACATTTTTTTACTGACAGGTTAGAGGCTGCTTTGGGTGTAAATTATGAGTGTCGATTTACAGGATATCTAAGACTATTTCAGACATTATTAAGCTACAAAAATCACATACTAATTTTGATCATGCAGTAAGAAAGAGAGATTGTAATGAAGGTATGCGCTAATCTCATACTCAAATTCAATTGTTTTGATTTTTTTAATCTCTTGTGCTTATTTTGTTGATTCTTTTTTTTGTTTCTTAAAGGTCCTCGAGACTATAGCTGATGTTGGCCCAGATACCCAACTATCGGATAATGAGATCGCAACTCGCTTGTCAATCTCGATGATGATGCCACGAATAAACTTGACCGGATGCTTCAGTTACTAGCGAGCTATTCACTTGTGTCACGTACACCCAAGGGGACTCTAAATCTAAGCCAACTAGAGTGTACGGACCTGCGTTTGTTGCGAGGCCCTTTATCCTTATCGAGGATGCAACGTCGTTTGTCCGATGATGGATTTGTTG
This sequence comes from Helianthus annuus, assembly GCF_002127325.2. Taxonomy (NCBI): domain Eukaryota; kingdom Viridiplantae; phylum Streptophyta; class Magnoliopsida; order Asterales; family Asteraceae; genus Helianthus; species Helianthus annuus. The sequence continues at coordinate 929,737 of NC_035437.2, forward strand.
CAAGATGAGGTGACCATCAAGAGCTGGTACGTTAAATATTTTTCATTGTCATATCTCATATAGAACTGTGCAGGTGATGAAACAATGGTTAACCTGGCAGGGTTAACACACTGGTCTCGTCAAGAAGGGTTAATCCCTTCCTCTCGGAGATCGCTGGCTGGGTCACCGGTGGATGATCTCCTGCACAAGGAAACAAGCCGTGACTCGTAACAAGGAGGATGGGGTGGGGGGTGCTCCTTGTTACCACTCTCCGGCGTGAGAATCAGTAGTTTGCTTGGGAAGCAAAGCAAGATAATAGTAGTAGTTAGAGAGTTGTGAAGAGATACCTCAAACCTGGTTTGGGGTCGGTATTTATAGCCGAGGAGTGAAGGAGGAGATTGATGGATGGGCTGACGACGAGCTGCACCGTTGTAGGTGTGTCAGTCTCGCCGGCCGTGGGGGTTACGCCACGTCAGCCCATTGCTTTAATAGCTCTGACAGGGGACTGTCGCCGGCGCCACTTGCCTCGTGGTGTCAGCCACTTGCCTGGCGTGTCAGTCCACTTGTTGGATATGCAGGGTGCGGTGCGAGCCGCATCGCTGCATGCGGTAACGCCTGAAGTTACCGCGTCTCCCACTTGTGATCAAGAAACACGCGAGATGCGGTGTTGGCCGCATCATCGTATGTGGAGACTATTTGCTCGCTTCCCTTGTCGTGACGAAAATGGCCATATGATGCGGTGCCAGCCGCATCGATATGTTCATCTTCTTTTGTACTTAGGTCAAGCTATTCATCTTCGGACCGAATGGGTTCGAAGGATGTGACCGCATGGGTGCGGTTTGCTTACTGGTAGGGGTTTGTTTGATGCGGGTAATGGTCGTTTTGGGACCATACCCCTTCAAGTCCCCCCAGTCTAGTGTTGCTACTTTGTGCAAGTTGCACGTGGGAGGAACACTGGACTTATGGTGTAGGAAGGTAGTTTGGCAGTCTGGAGAAAATTCTAGGCCAGATCAAGGTGGTGATCTGGTAAAAAATCCGGCTATGCCTCTTCCGTACCGGTGAAGGGGTTTCGCTTGATGCGAAATTCTCAGCCGTTGCATGTCATCAGGTGGGTTGCCACCTGTTGTTGTGTTGAAGGCCTGTTAGGGACCTTCATAGTAATGCTGCACAAACTTCGAACCAACCTCTGGGATGGTGGTTCGAAGGTTTGCACATGTTTCGAACCTCTTGGAGGTGGTTTCTTCTTCGAACCATTTGCCAGAATGGTGCACGAAGAAGAAAAGAAAAGCTTTTAAACCAACCTTTGCGGTCGGGTTTGAAGGTTTTGGATGTTGTGTTAGAACTTTGCTCAAGTTCTATGTTCAGCATCCTATGATGAGATGACCATCCCTTTTTTGTGGGGTGTTCGTGTTTGTCTTGATAGCTCTCAAGTAACCGTACGTTCTTTGCGGTTACTTCGTTGCGTCATTGTTGGCCCTGTTTGGTCGAACAATGTGGATCTAAACTATGGGTAAATAAACATGGTCATAGGCAAGTGGATGCCCATCGTTGTTTATTCCATGCGATCCATTGGTAGGTAAACAAAGTCCTAAGCAGACTTGTTACCGCGGTCCGTTGGCAGGTAAACAAAGTCATAGGCAGACTTGTTACCGCTGTTCGGACACTTGCTGCTTGATAAGTGCTTGTTTAGAGCACGTATCTGCGTTCTTTCTGGAGCCACTTTCCTTCACGCTCCAATACCGAGTTTATAACGAGGTAGCCTCGTTCGGTGATGTGGAGTGAGCTTTGCTCTTCCGTAGCAACCACTCTGCGGAAGCTATGGTTATGTCTGTAGCTCTTCATGGGTGTCTGCGATGTTGCAGTCCCATATTCGCTCAAAGTGTGCTTGTTGCACGGATGTAACTCTTGAAGGTTCAGGAGTCAGGGCTGCTGATGTGCGGGCGCGTAGATTCCGTTCCTTCTTTTTTCTGAAGAAGTTGTTCATGCACCCTCTGTGGTTGTGAACCGGACAGGAGGGATTTGAAGCTTGAAGAAAATGAAGGCAATGCGCTTTGCCTGTTCCTGAGATGCGGTTCAGTCCAAAGAACAACACTGGTTCTGAGCATCTGACACATCTGAATGGGTTCATGTGTGTCACTTCCGCATATTTCACGTGTGCTCGTGAGTGATGCGGAAAAGGTAATATATCCCTTTATAGTATAGATAGATATATTTCTACCTATTTTTTAGGGTATATAAAAAAACGACATGCGGTATGGGTTATGGTGCGGTAAACCAAGAAAACCGCATGCCGCTTAAGTTTTTTGGATAATGTTGTCGCTTTTTCTTGCCTACGTGGCTTGATCGCACGTGTGAGTTGGTAGAAGTTGGTGAGACGTTTCTGCATGTGCTGAAATGAAAGGACATTTGCACTGCCCGAGGCATTAAATGCACTGTAGCAGGGAGTGTAAACGTCTTCTTTGTCAGGCGCGTGGGCGGCCACGCGCGCGTGATAACCGTCAGCTAAAACGGTGCTCGACATGTGTTGTTGCAAGATACGTTCTTTTTGAACGTGATGATTTGCTTTCTCCCTCCGCATTAATTGCGATGGTTATATAAGGGGAAAACCGTTCGTGGTTTCCTCTCACTTGGTCGAAAATTCAAAAAATTTGCCGTGTGAGAGAAAGTGGTCATCTGTCTTCTCCGACGATTCTTTCTGAAATTCCGGTGAGGTTTCTAGTGTTTCTGTCCACCATCTTCTGTTTCTTTGATATTTTTGATGGCTGAACCATCTAGTCCACACAATGTGGAGGGTGAAAACCCTGAACGGCCTTTAGTGGCCGAAGAAGAAGAAGATGGGACTGCCGGTAGTGGATTACCGGCGCTGAAGTGGACCAGGAAAAGCTTTGATCGCCTTATGCTTGAGGTCCAAATGCCCTCGGAGTATGGGGCTCGGTACCCATCAGAGGGTGATACTGGTGCCGATGCTCCGGCCGGTTATGTGACCATGTGGTCCGATTTCTTCGTAGATTGTAACCTCCGATTACCCTTGACGGTGTTTGTTGTGGATATCTTGGAGTGGTACAGGGTCCACATTTCTCAAGTGAGTCCATTTGGGATGATTCGGATTCGTAATTTTGAGTTTACCTTTCGTGCTCTTGGCATAGAGCCTACCGTCGGAGATTTCCGACGGTTTTATCAGATGACGGTGTTCATGGGGTTCTTTTCTTTCCGTCAACGAGACGGTACCCCGAAGCTGATGACTCCCCCTAAGGGGATGACGATGTGGAAGAAGAAGTTCTTCTATATCAAGTCTGCTGCCCTTGCTGTGGATATGACGTTTCGGAATGTGACCGAGACGATCATAGCAGAGACCATTGCGATGCCCAGTTTGAAATCAGTGCAATGGTTCCCGCAGCTGCAGACTATTGAGTCTGTGAAATTGACCAACACGCAACTATGGCTGTTGCGTATGATGTTGAGGAGGGGCAAGAACTCGAAACCCGTGGTGCGGGAAAAGAGCGGTGGTACGTACTTTTTGTTTCTTTACGTTCTTTATCCTTACGTGTGTTACTGACTTTTGTGTCTACTATCAGAAGATGCTCCCGCATGGAGGATGTTTGCTCCGGATTTCGAGGGTACGGTTGAGACCGTAGTTTGTGCGGATGGTGAACAGGATCACAACACTATCATCCGTAGTAACTTCCGGGTGCCTACTGCGGCTGCACTGGCAGTTGAGTTGCCAGTAGGCAAAGGTATACTATCGAAGTTTTGCTACTTGTGTTGATCATGTTGTGTTATTGACGTATTGATTCCATGCAGGTGATCTTGGGGCCTTGGGGGACCCTGAAGCGAAAGGTGTGCCAAAGAGGCAAACTGTGAAGGGCGTGCGCTTCCGCCAAAAGAAGATAAAGGAGGTCACTACTGTGCCTCATCTGGTGCCGCAGGCAGCAGGTATCTCTCATTCCTCTTTTCGTCGACACAAGGATTATGTGATAGTATCTGATACCCTTGAGGGTTTGAGTACAGCCGCGGAGTCACGTTCTGGTGCTGCGAAGAAGCAGGCAGAAGAGGTGGCTGCGGGAGGGACAGCTGCGGGTCCCCCTGTGATTGGTGAGAAGAGGAGGTCAGAGCAGAAAGCTGCTGGTGGTGTTGAAACCAAACGTCGGAGGCTAGTAACCAAAAGGTCTGCTCCGGCGCAGAAAAAACCTGCGGTTGTCGTTGGTAAGTGTAGGCTATCTAGTCTGAACTGTTGTGTAACTAGTTCTGATAGCTATTTGACTTTTTTGCAGAGCGTCAAGATGAAGATTTTTCTATCTTCGATGCTCCGGAGTCCCCTCCGCGTGCCATGGGTGCGGGTGGAACGGAGGTGCCGTCGACACCTCCTGTCAAGGTGGTACCTGAGTCAACCGTGCAGAAGGAGGGTACCGCAGAGAATGCTGCGGCCCAGATATTCGATACTGTCGACTCGTCTAACAACCTGATCTCTCCCAATGAGGGAGACGATTTGAGTTTGCGGTTCACTGCGACTGGGAAGCAACATTCTGACGCTGAACCGCAAAAAACTGGCGCTGAAGCGCGGCAGCATGATGCTGGGCCGCAGAAGTCTTCGGTTGATAAGGGTACTAGCTCGTCTGCCGGTGGTGCGGGGTATGACGGGCCTCCAATTCAGCCTGGGGAGTCTGAATTGGAGTATTACTACCGCACCTACTCCCAGGATCGCAGTACGCTGTACCATCGACCCCCCTGGACTGTATTGCAGGGGGATGATATTGCTAACGACCCTGCGGCCTGCAGGGAGATCTTGGGTGGTCTGGGGACCCCCTTTGAAGTTGAGCGGGCTCGTGCCGCACCGCGGGAGCTGCGTATAAACCAGCTCTCGACCATGTTGGTAGGGACTTCCATTGTGGCTAATGCCATTTTGGAAGATTATAAGGTGCTGGGCCGCCGCGAGGAGGAGGCTGCTCGTATGCGGGCGGAAGCCGAGAAGTTGGTCGAGGCTGCTCGTGCGGGTGCGGAGCAGCTTGAGAAGGATAAAGCTGCTTTTGAGAAGCAGAAGCAGACCTCTGAGTGGGCTGCTACTGTCCAACTGAAACAGGTGCGTACCCTTGCTAAACTCCTTGCTGATGAGCGTAAGCGTTGGGAGGAAATTTCATCCAACGAGCGCAAGAAGTGGAACGAATCTTGGGCTAAGCAGAACAATCTTCTGTTTCATACTCGGCAGGAGTTAGCAAACGCCAAGGCGGCAAATGTTGCCTTGGGCAATGAAAAAGCTGCGGCTGAGGCCGCAGCAGCTAAAGCGCTGCAGGCAAAGGATGAGGCCCTGAAGGCGCTTGAAGAGGCCAAAGCAGCCGGGGCTCGTGCCTCAAAGGCCCTTGAAGAGGCCGCGGAGAAGGAGAGCCGTTCTTCCAAGGCTCTGGAAGAGGTGAATGCGGAGCGCATTCGTTTGGATAAGGTTGTTTCCAGCCTTCAGGTATGTTTCCTTACCTCTGTTTTATATTTCCTTTATTGTTTTGAAAATATTTATCGGGTGAACCGTTTGCTGTTCTTGTAACAGGCTGAGGTTCAGGCCCGGGCGGTTGCGGTTACGGACCTTACTGCCCGCGTGTCTGATGCGGAGAAGCGAGCCGACGCTGCCGTTGAGGCCAAGGATGTCTTGGTGTCCTCTTTTAATCAGCTGGAAGCTGACCGTGAGTGGCTGCGGGCTCACGGCATTGCGCGTGTAAGTGTCCATTGCCTTTACATTTGCTTGGGTTAGCATTCAAGACTTATGATTTTTTTTATTGCAGATTGTCGAGGCTATCATGAATGCTCCTGAGACCTCATCTGGTTTGGACCTGGTTAAAGAGCGTGCGCGCGATGCTGGCTTCAAGGCTGGTTATAACCGCTGCATTGGGCATATCAATATATTGTCCGCAGGCGGTTATACTGATCAGGCATCCGGGTTCCGTGATGTGGATACCGAGGGTCGTCTGAAAGCGGCCGTAGCCTCCTTTTATGACACGCCCCTTGCCTGTGTAGGGGAGCTGGACGAGTGTTTGGAGGTTGCGGACTATGTCGACCGCTTGCGGATGCTTTATCCGGATGTGGAAGAGGAAGAACCCGCTGGTGGTGTCGGAGGAGACGCGGGGACCAGCGGTACAAAATAGGGTTTAGGTTGGCTAGTGTGCCTCCTTTTTTGTATTCCTCTTGTATAGAATAGGAACTTTATGTAAATTCCGTAAGCATCATGTGGATACTTGAATTTTTTGAATATAAAGTTTCTTTGTTCAGTTTGTACAAGTGTTTTTAATTCTTGCATGTCTGAACGTGTGTATGCGTAATCTTTACCCATTTATGAACGGGGTCAAGTATACTCCATACTTTTGTTGTATGGGTATGCATCAATTCTGTTATTTACCGTGTGAGGGTTTTTAGAATTGCGTGAACTTTGTAAAAGCTTATATTACCGGAACTCTACCCGTTTGTGAATGGGGTCGAGTGTACTCCATACCTTTGTCGTATGAGTCCGCGTCAATTCCGTTGTTTGCCTTTTTGGGGCTCAGGAATTGTGTTTAACAAAAACTTGTGTATCCGGCCGGATAAAACATGCAAGTCTGTTTGTCTTTTGCTGGCCTATTACAATATTTGTGTGTGGTTACCACTTTGTATGGGTATCACGAATGAAGATTTTGCCAATCTGTTTTTGGGATACCGCAAAGTGGAACACGCATTTGTAATAGTAATAACAAACAATAATGTAGAAAATTGCTTATTTATTTATTTGCAAATGGCATGCGGCCCAATAGGTTACATAGAGAGTGTAAGAACATAGCTTACATATAGCAGCGTCTAAGCTGTTGTGCGTTCCATGTTCTGGCGATAGGTTCGCCCTCTAGTGTTTGTAACCTGTATGCGCCCTTCCCTAAGACCTCGCTGATGAGGTAGGGTCCTTCCCACTTGGGGGCAAGTTTTCCTGGGCGCTCGGCGTTAGATGCCTCGTTGTCACGTAGGACGTAGTCCCCTGGATTGAAAGTACAAACGCGGACTCGCGCGTTGTAATACTTTTCCAGTTTGGATTTGTATTTGGCCTCGTTGATGGCGGCGTTCTCGCGCCTTTCTTCTAGGAGGTCCAAATCGATCCTACGTTCCCTGTTGTTGTCTAGCTTTTCGATAGCCAACATTCTAGGAGATGGGAGGCCCATTTCCGCGGGTATCACCGCTTCAGACCCGTAGACGAGGCTGAAAGGTGTTTCCCCATTGCTTGTTTTTGGGCTAGTGCGGTGAGCCCATAAGATGCTTGGGAGTTCATCGACCCAGCCACGCCTGGCTGTTCCCAATCGTGCTTTGATTCCTTCGACTAGGCCTTTATTTATACTCTCGACTTGGCCGTTCCCTTGCGGGTGTGCGACGGACGAGAATATGTGTTTGATGTTCAGCTCTTCTAGCCATTTTTGGAATTCGTCGGCAGCGAAGTTGGTGCCGTTGTCGGTAACAATGTACATTGGTAAACCGAAACGGCAGATGATGTGCTCCCAAATGAACTTTCTTGTTACCATAGCAGTGGTGGAAGCGAGTGGTTTCGCCTCTACCCATTTTGTGAAGTAATCAACCGCCACTATGATAAATCTAACTGCACCTGGTGCGTCCGGGAATGGTCCCACTACGTCGATTGCCCATTTTTGAAAAGGCCATGCAGTAGTGACGGGGACCAGATTGTTCTTTGGTCGCAAAGTTTTTGGAGCATGGCGCTGGCAGTCCATGCATTTGCGTAATTCTTTGACGGCGTCCAGGTGCATGCCGGGCCAGTAATACCCGGCATTCATGATTTTTGCCACGACCGTGCGTGGTCCAGCATGTATGCCACATATACCCTCATGTATCTCTCGGATGAGGTATGTGGCATCTTGTGGATTAACGCATCGGAGGAGCGGTCCGAGGTATGACTTTCGGTATAAGATACCGTCTCCCATTTGATAGTGGCACGCTTTGTATTGTAACTTACGTGCCTCTGTTTTGCTCTCGGGAGTCACACCTGACTGAAGGTATGCGATAATTGGTGTCATCCATGACGTTGTTCCGTATTGGATGACACTGACCTGGCGTAGAGGAACCGAAGGATTTTGCAAAATCTCGATACGTACCTCCTTTGCCAGGTGTTGGAAGCTGGTGGATGCAAGCTTTGATAGTGCATCTGCGGATTTGTTTTCGCTTCGATTAATGTGTCGAATATTGAATGAAGCGAATTTGGATTTTAGCTGCAGGGCTTGCTCGAGGTAGAGGATCATGATATCCCCTTTGGCGGCATAGTCGCCGCGTACCTGGCCCGCAACTAACAAAGAATCGACATGCGCTTCCAGATGTTGCACGCCGATTTTGACTGCTAAACGTAGCCCGGCTAATAGTGCTTCATATTCTGCCTCGTTGTTCGTGCTTTTAAAATCGAGGCGGATGGCATATGTAAGCTCTTGGCCGTCAGGGCTGACGAGTCGCAGACCTGCGCCCGCACCTTCCTCGTTGGATGCACCATCGGTAAATAGTGCCCATACTTCTGAGGAGGGCGGTGGGGGCGCAGGGTTTTGGGATTCTTCGCATTCTTGGATGCGATCCGCTAGTACTTCAGCGGCGAAATCAGCTAAGATTTGGCCTTTGATGGCAGGGCGCGGTTTGTAATGTATCGTATGTGCGCCCAGCTCAATTGCCCATTTTGCTAATCTCCCAGAGATGTCGGGTTTGGACAGGATCGGGCCGATCCTGTAATTGGTTAGCACTGTGATAATGTGGTTTACGAAGTAGCGTCGTAACCGTCTTGAAGCATGTACCAGTGCTAGTACCAATTTTTCCATTATTGAGTATCTCGTCTCCGGGTCGTTGAGCATTTTGCTGATATAATAGATGGGTGTTTGAACCCCCGCTCGTTCCACTATTAATACCGCGCCCACTGCGTTGTCTGCAGCGGATAGGTATAAGATGAGTGGCTCATCTTTGCATGGTGCGGTTAGTGTTGGGAGTTGTATCAAACACTCCTTCATTTCCCGGAAGGCCTTTTCAGCCTCTGTGGTCCACTGGAATTGTTCTTTCTTTGAACAGCTTCGCAGGGTCTTGATGAAAGGGTATGACTTGGCTGCGTGGTTAGCCAAGAACCTGTTGAGTGCCGCCAGCCTTCCGGCCAGGCGTTGCATATCTTTCATCGATGCAGGCGATGGCATGCGCTCGATCGCCTGCACTTTTTCCGGGTTTACCTTGAATCCATCTTTGGTGACGATGAACCCAAGGAATTTGCCTTCTTCCATTCCAAACGAGCATTTCCCTGGATTGAGCTTCATGTTGACGCTTCGCAGAGTTTGGAATGTTCTTTCTATATCGGTGAGCATGGTATCTTCCTCCATGCTCATGACGACCAGGTCGTCCATATAGATTTCGACACTTTTGCTTATTTGACCGCGGAAAGTGTCGTTCCTCAGTTTCTGGTAGGTTGAGCCCGCGTTGCACAACCCAAACGGCATTTTTGTATAGCAGTAATTTCCTGTTGGGGTCCGGAATGCCGTTTTGTCTTCATCCTCAAGTGCCATTTGTACCTGGTGGTACCCTTTGTAGCAATCGAGGAAACACTTCCACCGAAATGGCGCGAGGTTATCGACCTTTTCGTCGATTTCTGGAAGCGCGTAACAATCCTTGGGGCAAGCCTTGTTAAGGTCCTTGTAATCGACGCACATGCGCCAGCCCCCGGATGGTTTTTCTACCATGACAGGGTTGGATAACCAAGTCTGGTACTTGACTTCCCGCAGTATACCTGCGGAGAGCAGTTCTTTGATCTGCTCTTGCATCGCCTGATTTTTAGCTGACCCAAGGTGGCGTTGGCCTTGGATCACTGGCTTGATACCTGGTTTGGTATTCAAATAGTGTTGCGCTATTTCGCGTGGAACCCCTGTCATGTCTGCGGGAGTCCACGCGAAGATGTTTTGGTTCCTGAAGAGGAGCTCCTTCAGGTGCGCTCTGGTGGTCGAGGATAAGGCGTGACCCAATGTGACCTTCTGTTCCGGATGCTTTGGGTTGAGAACCCATTTTTCCGGTTGGCCGACGGGGGTGGGCCTTGCGACCTTTGTCGGACGTGCTTCGTCCGTCATCATGACGTCCTTGCGGGCGTAGATGATTGCAACCCCCGATGCGGTTGGGAAACCAACCGCGGAGTGGGGGACGGATGTGATCATATTGAAATCTCCTTGGGATTCTCTCCCAAGGAGGACGTCATAATTGGAGGTGTGGGGTAAAACCATGAAGTTTACCTCCTCCGTCCGCGTGTGTTTACCATTGGTAAGACGCACGGGAAATGTAATTTGACCTAGGGGAAAGACTGTTTCCCCTGCGAATCCGGCCAGCGGGTAATCTACGGCTTGCAACCGATCTTTGTCCTCTTGATCAAATTGATTGAAGCATTGCTCGTAGATTATATCGGATGTACTGCCCGGGTCGATGAACAGACGCTCGGTGCAGTAATGGGCCAGCTGGCCTGAAATGACGACGGCGCGTCTATCACGCGGTCCGCCTCGGACTTTTGGGAAGACGACTTGCTCGTCTTTCCAATCATTGTCCGGTCTTCGTGCCGCTTTGCGCGGCCTACCCTTGCCTCCGTAAATCATGTGGGTGGAAGCCACGTACATGGCTTTCTTTCCAGAGGAGGTACCTTCGTTGTGAGGGGTGATATGCTTGGTGGGCTTTTGTCCACCTGGCAAAAGGTGTTGCAGTTTCCCCTCTTTCAACGCCCGCTCAATCTCCAGCCGGAGACTGATGCAGTTGTTGGTGGTGTGGCCCGAGTCCTTGTGGTACTCACAGTATAGTGTGAGGTCCTGACTTTTCTTGGACTTCATTGGTTGGGCCGGTCGCAAGAATTGTGGATCTGCGAGGAGGACCTCTCTTGGCGACTGGTTGATCTCGGTCCATTTGCGGTCCCGAGATTCTTTTCTTGGTGCCCGAGTGTCTCGGGCAGGGTTGTAGCATTGTGGGTCAAACGTGTTGGGTTGCGGGAAATACGGTTTAGTAATATCCCGATTTCCTGTATCCCGGTTTCGTTTGTTGTTACGTTTGGACCCTTGGTGGGATGTTTCGGCTTGGGGTTTTGCCTTTTTGACGTGCGGTTCGAGCGACCGCTGTGTCTGGGCATATGTCTTGACTGCGGTCATGACATCCTCCCATTTTTTAGGCAAACCCTCCTTGCCGGAGATGGTCATGATCATCTCTCTGTCTTTGACGGCCCGAATAAAATGGTTTCGCGCCATTTGGTCCGCCACGTCGCCTATCTCTAGGCATTCTTTATTGTAACGGATGACGAATGCCTCGAGCGATTCGTCATCCCTTCGCCAGATGTTCATGACGTCCAACGAATCGCGTTCGTGGCGTCGCTGTTGGCTAAAATGGGCGAGGAACTTGGCGCGCAAGTCCTCGAAAGAATCCAGTGATCCCACTGGCAAAGAATCAAACCATGCCCTCGCCAGACCGATAAGGGTCTGGGGGAAAAAATTGCACCAGGTGGGTTCGTCCCACCTGCCATTGACGCCTGCGCCTGTGAAGATGTTCATGTGGTCGTCCGGGTCGGTCGAGCCACTGTATTTCCCAATGTTGACTGGGAATTTTGTCGTTGTGATATCGGCGTTGGCGATGTGCGGGACGAATTTTGAATTTTCGGCCGCGGCCCTTGGCCTGTATGGTTCGTGCACAGGGCGCTTTGCCGCCCTGAGGTATGTAGTGCGGGGGTGACTGGGAGGAACATAGTTGCGTCCCCCCGGTCTGCTGTTGGTGTCGTGAGACTCCCCGCGGTAGGTTTGATCGTCAGGGTCGGTATGACCGTACCCTTCCGTGTAAGGTTGCGGGCCCAGTCGGCTCTGGATGCCTGGGCCGCGCCTGGAGGCTGACCGCCTCCTATCTTCGCCATAGGGGCCCAGGCGGGTATGCACTGGCCCTCTGGAGCGGGACTCATATGAGGAAGTATCCTCATTGAGTTTATTGACCGAACAGTAAGATGATCCACGGTCGTCATGTCGGCTTCTGGAAGCCGGACGTGAGTGTAACCTGCCATCGTATTGGAGTATACGGTTGGCAGGTGTGTGTTGTATTGGAGTAGGCCCAGCTTGTACGTTTGCTTCCGTACAAGCGCGGTTGTAAGCCGCTATCAGCAGGTCCGTCTGCTGTTGGTACCAGGAGTGTAAGTCCACGCCTGGTGGAAGCACAGTTGGGGCCTGTGATAAGTCGTGTCCGAACGCAAAGGATGGGATCCTTTGGGTGGACGTGCCAATGTGTCCGGGTTGGGGGGTCGAAGGGTGGACCCCTGTTAGGACCGGGGGATTTGGATTATCCGCATTGGTGTTTTGGTTATCAGTCATGATCTTGAGAGGGAGAGGGATGGATTAAAAAGTGCTAAGAGTAGCGGTGGGCGCCAATGATGAAACAATGGTTAACCTGGCAGGGTTAACACACTGGTCTCGTCAAGAAGGGTTAATCCCTTCCTCTCGGAGATCGCTGGCTGGGTCACCGGTGGATGATCTCCTGCACAAGGAAACAAGCCGTGACTCGTAACAAGGAGGATGGGGTGGGGGGTGCTCCTTGTTACCACTCTCCGGCGTGAGAATCAGTAGTTTGCTTGGGAAGCAAAGCAAGATAATAGTAGTAGTTAGAGAGTTGTGAAGAGATACCTCAAACCTGGTTTGGGGTCGGTATTTATAGCCGAGGAGTGAAGGAGGAGATTGATGGATGGGCTGACGACGAGCTGCACCGTTGTAGGTGTATCAGTCTCGCCGGCCGTGGGGGTTACGCCACGTCAGCCCATTGCTTTAATAGCTCTGACAGGGGACTGTCGCCGGCGCCACTTGCCTCGTGGTGTCAGCCACTTGCCTGGCGTGTCAGTCCACTTGTTGGATATGCAGGGTGCGGTGCGAGCCGCATCGCTGCATGCGGTAACGCCTGAAGTTACCGCGTCTCCCACTTGTGATCAAGAAACACGCGAGATGCGGTGTTGGCCGCATCATCGTATGTGGAGACTATTTGCTCGCTTCCCTTGTCGTGACGAAAATGGCCATATGATGCGGTGCCAGCCGCATCGATATGTTCATCTTCTTTTGTACTTAGGTCAAGCTATTCATCTTCGGACCGAATGGGTTCGAAGGATGTGACCGCATGGGTGCGGTTTGCTTACTGGTAGGGGTTTGTTTGATGCGGGTAATGGTCGTTTTGGGACCATACCCCTTCAACTGTGCAGGTTAATTTTTAACTTGATTGAGAACTTCTATGGTTTGTTTACAACTGTTTGGGTCAACGTTGAGTTTCAATTTGAATGGATAATGCTTTTTAGAGAGAGTTTCAATTTGAATCCATCTAAACCAAATGGGCGGTGGGATGGGTAACACATTAATATGGATTCGAATCCAAAAACCGTTATTTTTCTGTTACATCGGAACTATGTTTGGTCAGGTCAACATGAATCATTTTTAGCCCATAGTTTTTGCTAAACAAGTGATACAATTATAATGGCCACATGATATAATGAACTTATATATGCTAAACGGGTCAAAAGTACCCATTATAGATAATTCTTTTATACAAACCGACTCGATTCATAACAGAATGTGTCAAAGTCGGAATGAGTAAACTCTTGCAAGAAAACAGCTGGTTACTTGAACGTGACTTGAAGTTATGAGGCGATTGTGCTGTCGTTAAATATAGTAGCCACCTCTAAGACTATGGATTGCAACTTAGGGATGTGTATTGCAACTCGGTGTTTTGTTGTCTGTATTTATATGAGTTTGATCATTTCCGGGCTACGATGATCTGTTTTAAGTTTAGAGGAAGGTGATATTTTTTAGTGTATTGGCGGGGTATTCAGTCACTCTATCATATGATAAATTCAGAATATCCATATCAAGATTTACCCCCCAATCGCCTTCTTCGTTCTGATTCAACCCAAACTGTAGGTACCCCATCTTTGATTTTGGTGAATCGGTTACAGTTTTTTTTTTTCGAATAATGTTTTCTTCTAATTTGATGTCTGGACGAATGTTTGATTGTTTGGTGTTTTATGTTGCAGTGATTGTGGAGGAAAAAAGGGTGATAAGTGTAATCAAAGGGGTCTATGTAATAATCATGGATATGATATTTTCAAAAGGGTTATGTATATGTTTGTGATATAAACTCTTCAATAGTTGTGGATTATAATGTTTTTTTTTATGTTGCAGTGAGCTTTTTTTTAAAAAAATTTTGTATGGCAATAAAGAATATTTTCCTTTTGTTCTAAGTGTTCTCTTGATTCTGTATGCACCATATATGTATTACTTCGGTACGTGCTTGGTAGTGGGACACTATTGAACTACCCAAAATTATTGAACTACCCAAAATTCCCCAACCGAAATAAACATCTCCATTACATTTAAATTAATGTCAAAAGGGCATTTCAAATTCAAAGGAAAATGGCAAATAAAATGTTATACTTGTAACAACCAATACTTTTGCACTTTAAACCAAGGTATTAACTAAGGAAGTGGTTTCTGATGATCCTAAAGCGTCTTTTGATACGAGTCGCCATATCTTAGTGTTGCACTAGCGGGATCTTTGTGCTACTTGGCATTGTGTTATGCCCCCGCCGCATCGCGGCGGGTGTGGTAAATCTAGTTTAACTCTATAAAATAACTCACAACATATATAAAACGTAAGAATAAAGTTATTTATTAAACTTATATATCCTTCAAAATTCAAATGATGTAATTGTTTTTTATTTCTATTTTTTTTAGTTTATTTAATATTTTATTATTATGAGGAATTGACCTGTAATAATCCTAACTATACGTCATTGGCCGTTGATAATCATACGTTTGAATATTCCTCATGCTAGTCTCATCTTTCACCTATTTTTACTCCACCGGTCCTTAGTTAAAAAAAATTAACGGAGTTAAGTTTTTTTTTTTTTGAATTACAACTGACGTATTAGGGCTTTTGATCCGAACGAGGATACAGGTCTATTGATGTAAAACTTACCTCAAAACGGCGCTTCAAACGACTTGATTTTTGTTAATTGGAAGTTTAAACACCCGAATTGAAACACCGTTTTCATCGCTTAGAGCACAATTTCTAGGTAAGTTTTACATCATTCGACTCGTATTCTCGTTCTGATTAAAAGCCCTAAAACATCAGCTTGTAATTCAGAAAAAAAACTTAACTCCGTTAAGTTTTTTTAACTGGGGACTGGTGGAGGAAAAACAAGTGAAAGGTGGGACTGACATAGGGAATATTCAAAGGTGGAACTGACAATGGCCAATAACGTCTAGTTGGGATTATTACAGGCCAATTGCCCTATTATTATTGTGTTTTGTTTTTTAAATTAATGAAGATGTTTTTTATATTAATGTTTTAACTTTTATGTTTTTAAAATAAGAAAAGAAAGAAAAATATAGTGAGTAGTTGGGTAAGATGCCTCTTCAAAACCAAGTACTTTGACTATTTTAGGTAGTTCTGACTTCTTCTAAGTAAGGTGCCCCTCCACCGCTATGTGCACAACAGCTCAAGAAATAGTTTTATGAATCTTTAATGGATTTGTTTAAAGGTGAACAAATCGGGTTCTACGCTCAAACTATTTTGGTTTAGATCTGATTCAGGTTTTAAACCCCGCTTGAGGTATGCGCATATAATGTATATATGTGTAGGTACTCGGAGGAAAAAATAAAAGTGCACAAATTTTAATGTTATGTTATAAATTTCGTGAAAATAATGTTAAAAGAGGGGGATGGTTAATCATGCATCACGTGGTGGCGTTGATAGCCGAAAGACAAGGGAGTACATGCACTAATTGGCTTTTGTCTTAATTGTCGAGTGTTATGTGCCTTATGTTCAAGGCTTGATGCAAAACTACCATCGAGCCGGGGGTCTCACTGGAAACAACCTCTCTATTCCTACGGGTAGAGGTAAGGTTGTCTACATCTTACCATCTTCAGGCCCCACCTTAACTTTGTTATTAGTGGGATTTACTGAGTATGATGATGATGATCTGATTCAGGTTTGATCAAAGGTGGTCAAAATCAGGTTTTCTCAAACCTTGAATCTATTGCACTGTGTAAATTATATTTCTACAAGTGAAAGACAATGTTTTATCTTTAGTATAATATGCAAGACAACAAAACTTGGTAATATATACATATTTAAAATAATATTTTATAATGATTTTTAGAAAGAAAATATTTTTTAGACACAAACTACTATGCTAAGCATGAAATACAACATCAATGAAATTTATCGGTGTTGCTTGCTCTTCAACAATGTTGTATCACTTTAGAGTCTAATAGCAGAGCTGTTTCAATGTTTTTGGAGATTATAAACGAACTGCGAAGTGGGACCCTAATATCATCCATAAACTCTCCTTCAATCCCGATGGACCCGTCACCATGGGTGATTACGGTTACTATTTTCATCTAGTGATAGCCAATAGCCTAGAAATTGAAGCAGATTGCGATGGGAAGTGGGAACGATGACTGCGGCTGTATTTTAGGGACTTTAGGCCGCTGAATAATGATGATTAGGTCGACAATTGTTGTTGTGTTGTAATAGCTAGAAATTTATGTGAAATGGGCTTTGAAACTCTATGCCTTTTTTGCTATACAATATCTACCTTGAGCCCCTTCAATGAAAAACTAGTTTAGTTTTGAAATAAACACATTTATTTTGGCCTAATAAATATACTATGTATAAAAACTTTCTAAAATCTTGAAGTCCTTTATTTTTTAATAGCCCTAGGCCCACGCCAAGGTTGGCAAGCCTATGTAGCCGGCCTTGTCTGGATAATACAAAAATTAATGACCTAATCAAATTCCATGTACCGGTAGATTCATCTTCCTTATTGACAACAACACGTAAAAAAGTGTATAATGTATTTTTTTTTTTTTTTGAACGCTGAACTTCATGTATAAAGTTACCATACTTTCCAAATCGGAGAGCCTCGTATTGCCGCACTCTGGTCAGACTATGTTGTCTTAACCGGGTCAACGTTGACTTCAAAGTTTGGCTTTTTTGGGCGCTCTCCTGGGAAACCATACCGCCAGCTGCCACTTGACAGTCGTTATGGCACCACAAAAAAAAACTCTCTGTCGTAACACACGATGGGACGAAAACACGGCATAATATATAAAGTAACATCTAGCAACAGTTCAATTAGATGTTCTCATGAAGGCTGGTATTTGTATTTTCTGAGTACCAAAAACAACTTTATTCTGTCAATTCTAAATAGCCCACGCCCCACCTAGTGGTGCACAAAAAACCCGAACCCGGACCCGGACCCGAAAAAAAAACCCGGAACCGGGTATTATAAAACCCGGGTTTTTTATACCCGAACCCGAACCCGACCCTACCCGTAGGGTAGGGACCGGGTATGCATATTTGATCTAAAACCCGAACCCGGAACCGGGTTTTTTTATACCCGGTTTATACCCGAAACCCGGTTTTATAAATACCCGAACCCGGAACCGGGTTTTATAAATACCCGGAACCAGTTTTTAAAAAAACCCGATTTTGATGTAACCTTGTTTAATTATGTATGCATTAAGACTTCTAATTCTTATGATTTAACAAAATTATGTATGCACTTTGATGTAATCTTGTTTAATTATTAGGTTTCTAATGATATTTGCCACCGCTACTTAATTATTTAGTATATTTCATTACAAGTGGAAACAAATATGCCAATATATGTTGGCCCTTCTATTTTCTTTGTTTGTTTAATATCATTATTAGTTTTTGTATTTAATAAATTGTGCCTCTGTTTATAAAGTTCAAGAATAACCACATGAAGAACTATAAATTGTGCCTCTGTTTATAAATTGTGCCTCTGTTTATCAATAGATTTGATGTCTATGTGTGAGAGTTATGTTTGATACATTTTATAAGCATAGTTCCGGTCGGGTTTTTTTAATACCCGGTGCGGGTTTTTTCCCAACCCGATGAATACCCGAACCCTACCCGATGAATACCCGAACCGGACCCGAACCCGGAAATAGGGTATTATAATACCCGGGTTTTATAAAACCCGACCCGAACCCTACCCGAACCGGGTATATAGGGTATACATTTTTGGTAGAGAACCCGGACCCGGACCCGACCCGGTTTTTAAAAAAACCCGATTTTGTAAAACCCGATCCTACCCGAACCCGATTCTACCCGAAACCCGGTTTTTAAAAAAACCCGATTTGTGCACCACTAGCCCCACCATAATATCGCAAAGGGGTAGGCCCGAAAATGAAACAAGACCCGACCAACTTAAAAACTTGGACCTTGGCCCAATACTTGTAAAGAGTATGTTTTATAAGGTTGGAGAACTTGCTAGTCGCTAGTCGGCCGGTGAGGTGGGGACTAGCGACTACTCGGGATTAATCGGATCGGAAATTTTATATGTAAATTTTATTATTTTTATAAATATGTATATATATACTCACACATCCATACCAATATAATACTTAAAAAGGTAAAAGTTGTTCAAAATACAAACTAAACTTACATATAAGTCATAACATAACAAGTCTCAATACTTAAAATTCAAACATTAACAAATAGCTCAATGTAATCGTCATCCCCGTAGTGTTCAATGATTTCGACACCATCCGACTCGTATTCAATCTCCTCGTCTACTTCATCCTCTTTCCCCGACTCAAATTCTTCGTCATATTAAGGGAAGGGATAAGGAAAATGGGCTAAAGTTGTAATCTTGGGCCTGTTTTGTAAGGATTTCAAATGGGCCGACTAGGGCCGACTGGGGCGGCTTGGACCGGATTTGACCGACTAGCGATTTTTTGACTGATTAGTGAAAAATTACTCAGTAGGAGGACGAATAGCGACTAGTCGGCGATTAATCGCCGAGTAATCGCAATTTTTGCAACACTATAATATGGTAAAATACAAATCCAAAAAAAAATTACTTTTTAAAAGAAAAAATAATAAATTTTTGAATGAATAAAACTATTATATCTTTTTTTACATGTATAATCTAATTTGGACAGGTATTCTCAAATCTTAGAAAATTCAAATTAATAAAATCCACTATTTAACTTCTTTTATAAGAGTTAAATGCCTGGTTGGTTTATGTGGTTTGGTAAAATTGCAGGCCTGGTCCTAATGGTTTACTAATTAGACATAGGGATGTTCTTTGGGTTTTTTAATCGGGTTTCGGGTTTTTCGGTTCGGGTTTTTCGGGTTTTCAAAACTAAATATTTAACCTGATAACCAAACCTTTCTAGGTTCGGTTTCTTCGGTATTCGGGTTAAATGGTTTGGGTTAGAACGGGTTGGGTTAGATCGGGTTTTGGGTTAGAAAATGAACTAGGTTAACAAATGAATACAACCTTCTAAAATTTAAAATATCAATATTAGTTATTAGCGAAAACTACCAAAACAATTTTATAAAACAACTCTTCTATAGTAATTTAATACAGATTATAAATTGTAAAATGCATCCTGTCTTTTAATTAGAAACAAATTATTAATTGTAACATGTTTAATTCCATACATTATATATTGTATTTACTTTTTCAATCATCATTTCGAATGTTGTGATTTTAAACTTTTAAAAATTGGAGATATGGATGGAATTAGTAATGTAAATTTTCTCGAAGATATGGTTGATTGCATCATGAAATAGGAAAGGATTACTTTTAAAAGATATGACTATATGTAGAAAATATGCTAATTGTTTTAAAGTTATTTCGCGTTTTTCGGGTTAAACCGTTTACCCTTTATACAACCCGTTAACAAATCCATAGAACTATATTTGGGTTCGGGTTTATAGTTATTCGGTAACTAGTTCTTCGGGTTTTGTCTACTTCGGGTTCGGATGACTTCGGTTTCGGTTTGGGTTTCGGTTAAAAAAGACAGCCCTATTTACACGCGTGTTCCCAATACTTGCAAAAAATAAACTCGCTTGGTCCTTTGCCCTAACATCAGTTAGATTTCTCAGTTAACACACCCCATGTGCATGTCACGTGACGGTAATCTTGTGTGAATTTACTTATTTACCCCTTGAAATTAAAAAAAAAGAATATTATATCTTTTTTTACATGTATAATCTAATTTGGACAGGTATTCTCAAATCTTAGAAAATTCAAATTAATAAAATCAACTATTTAACTTTTGATAAAAACCCAAAGAGAAATACAGGTAAGGTAAACTGAATTCACCACATCATTCTATTCAATATTACAATATATAGATAAATATAATTATAAACCCTAAAGTCCATGAGGCGACAAATTTCCGACAAAAAAAAGAAGTTACTATTTCCGACAAAGTCCCGACCACTGTCACACCCCCAAAATTACCACCTAGGGAGTGTCCCTGCTAGGCGTGTGACGACTAGCAATGAGCCACCAATTACATTGAATCACAAGGTCAAAACAAAGTTTCATAAATTATTAGTAATAAAATCCAAGCACAAGTTGTTCGAAACCATTAAGTTCAGCGGAAGCATTAACGTATCACAAAGTATATGTTTCACACAACCAAAGTAAATAAATGTTTGTTAAATAGCTCAACAATGCAACCATGACCACTCGCGCCCTCCAGCCAGCAAGTTCCTGCGTTCCAAGTACCTAAAGACCTGCGAGCATGTAACACGTGTATCAGACAAAGCTGGCGAGTTCACAGTTTTAGAAAACGTTTGTTACCCGTTGTATGTAAAACAGTTCAATAACCAATGCAAGTAATATTGTTAATATCTCATTTCCAAACACGGACGGCTCCTGAAATACATGACTGCCCTTCCCACGTACTCCTATCTAGTACTGGGCCAGACTGGGTCATTAGTTCACCTCCGTCCTCTACAGGCACGGGGTGAGGGTGCCAAACCTAAGTAGCGCTACTAACTAATACCCGATGAGGGACTTACAAAAGATGATAGGTGAGAATATTAACCAATATACCCGTTTTTACCCAAAGACTTATCCCCCCATGGGATACCCACTGACTGTCCCCAACCACTGGGACGCATGCTCGAATGTAGTGAACTCACCTTGGTTTTGCTCGGTAAGACTATTTACTCGTTTAACAGTTTGATCAACCACGCCCTAGAAATAGTTATTAACCACAATCAGTCAATAGTGCACCTGGTCCACACGTTTCACATACAAACATCCCTTCTTCGCATATTATACAAGCAAGATACAGGTAACACACACATATGGTTCCAGTCCTAATCAATTTACACATCGATTAAATATCATTAATTATTCGTTACTCTTGTTCGCTCAACAAAGACACAGTCATACACATTAAATCAGACGAAGCTAACTATGATCGCTACATATACTACCAAACCATTAATTCTACACATGGCACATCTCAATTGATGAAAGACACCTAGTCTAATAGCTTGCAACTCATACGAACCCACTTAACATAACTAATTACCTAACCTGCTTGTCATGGCCCACTTATCGTATCCACCAACTAAGATGAGGTGGGCTTGCCCGAAGGCTGAAGTCTCTTGGTCACGCAGCCCAGCTGCATCATAACAGGCTATGCGCCGCCCAAGGCTTATTACATAAGTTTACTATTTATCATTCCATTCATTTTTTTTTTATTGATTACCCAATCCTACTGTGCGGCCATGTGGTCCAATGCTAGCAAGGGGTGCCGCCCACTAGAACCAACCACCAATCTCCAACACTTCATTCCCTATAAACTTATATATTCAACATGTGATGTTTACACTTTACAGTTCATGTCGGCAATTATATATATTTAGTCAACATTTCATTGGACCCCAATAATCATGACAACAACTCATCATCAACATTGCCCACATATATTTCATATAGCAATACTACACCTTCTGTATAAACACTTAATACGCATACTATGAAATCGGACATAATCACATTACATAAGGCTATCACACAGTTTCCTAAATTGCACCACCGTATATCATCCGGCCGCATAACAAGATCATCGGAAACTATACAATCGAGTAACTCACATCCAAACGATTATACACACAGCAGCTAATGACAATCGAACAAGCGACAAGTGATTTCACCTACCCGTGAATTCCTCTAGCATGCCAGTTCTAACATATATATTTGTTCGGTTACGTGTTATTCAATGCGTAATAATTATATTAGAACATGAATGAACGATCAGTACATATGATCATAACCAGATCACGAACCGGTGCACATACAATCGCAACTAACAAAAGATAAGGCACGTACAATCACGAACGAATAAGAGTATGATTCACTAACCAAGAGGCGAAAGACAATCGAATACAGTAAGTCGCGAAAGGGGCGATGCTTGGAGGATGTCCGCTGCCGTCACTTTTACAACGGGGAGGTGTTTAGGGTTTGTAAAGTGATATTGTGAGTTGTGGAAATAGAGGAAAACTCTACGTGATTTATAGTACAAGTGGGCCAGTGACAAACATGCAACACCTAAACTATAAAATACACACATAGTGGGCCGATGACTAGCATGCTACATTCAATCATGAATTACAAGACATAGTGGGCCGAAGTGTTTAAATGTCCAGTGGGCGACCCATTTGATGTGCAGTCCCAGTGTCGAAACATTTCTAGATAAGTTATCGAATAACAAGATTATACGAGCAAAATGTATTAATCATAATCAGGAAAGGATAACAAGAAGTAAGGGTCGAAAGATGAAACGCTACCTTGAGAGTTCGGGTTGTCACATCATCCCAATCTTGAAAGGAATTTCGTCCCGAAATTTGACAAGTAAACACAAAGAATGAAGTGAGAATTCAAGGTTGTTGCGGATTTTGCTCAGATGTGACATCATCCCCAACCTGAAGAGGAATCTCGCCCCGAGATTCACCAGTTTTGCTTGATTCTGCTTTGTCTTTGAGAAAGAGGTGAGGGTACTTTAGTTTCGTTTGATCCTCGCGTTCCCACGTGAACTCTGGTCCACGTCTTGAATTCCATCGGACCCTAACAATCAGAATTCGACTGTGTTTACGCACCTTGACCTCCCGATCCATGATTTCAATAGGCTCTTCAACAAACTGCAGCTTGTCATCCAACTTGAGCTCTTGAAATGGCACAACTAGTGTCTCATCAACCAGACACTTCTTTAGTTGAGAAACGTGAAACACATCGTGAACATTGCCTAATTCCGCAGGTAACTCGAGTCTGTAAGCGACTTTACCGATCCGCTCAATAATTTTGAATGGCCCAATGTAACGTGGATTAAGCTTGCCACGCTTCCCGAAGCGTACAACGCCCTTCCACGGTGAAACTTTCAACATAACCCGATCATTAACTTCGAACTCCAAAGGCTTTCTACGCTTGTTAGCATAACTTTTCTGACGATCACGCGCTGCTGCCATACGATCCCTTATCCGAGCTATATTTTGCGAAGTTTCCAGAATGAGTTCAGGACCTGTGAGTTGACTGTCACCTACTTCTGCCCAACAGAGAGGGGAACGACATTTCCGCCCATACAATGCTTCGAACGGAGCTGCCTGAATACTTGTGTGGTAGCTGTTGTTGTAGGAGAACTCTATTAACGGCAAGTGTCTTTCCCATCCCTTCCCAAAATCGATCACACATGCCCGCAGCATGTCTTCAAGTGTCTGAATAGTGCGCTCACTCTGACCATCCGTCTGTGGGTGGTAAGCGGTGCTCATATCAAGTTTCGAACCGAACAATTTGTGCATAGACTGCCATAACTCAGAAGTAAAACGCGGATCTCGATCTGAGATGATAGAAGTTGGCACTCCGTGTCGAGCAACTACCTCCTTAAGGTACACTGCTGCAAGCTGCGAAAACTTATCTGTTTCCTTGATTGCTAGAAAATGTGCCGATTTCGTGAGTCGATCAACAATCACCCATATAGTATCGTTTCCAGCTTGAGTCCTCGGTAATCCAGTAACGAAATCCATAGCGATCTGTTCCCACTTCCATTTGGGTATTTCTGGCTGCTGCAGTAGACCCGAAGGCTTCTGATGTTCCGCTTTAACTCTTGCACAAGTTAAGCATTTGCTCACGTACGTGGCGATGAGGGCTTTCATATTCGGCCACCAATACATAACCTTAAGGTCGTGATACATCTTGTCCGATCCCGGGTGAATAGAATATCGTGACTTGTGTGCTTCATCCATCACAAGTTCTCTAAGATCACCAAACAGAGGAACCCATACTCTTTCCATGATGTAGTAGATGCCATCAGATCTCTGCTCAAACTGCTTTTCCATACCGCGTAAACCCTCAGCTTCGATGTTTTCTTCCTTCAATGCCTCAGTCTGAGCCGTACGAATCTTATCAGGAAGGTTGGAATGAATAGTGAGCTGTAATGCGCGAACGCGTTTAGGCTTCGTTTCTTTGCGGCTAAGTGCGTCCGCCACGACGTTAGCTTTACCTGGGTGGTATTTGATGGCACACTCGTAATCGTTGAACAACTCCACCCAACGACGCTGACGCATGTTCAATTCTTTTTGGTCAAAGATATGCTGAAGGCTCTTGTGGTCGGTATAGATAGTGCATTTCGTACCGTATAAATAGTGCCTCCAAATCTTCAGCGCAAACACCACTGCTCCTAACTCCAAGTCATGTGTCGTATAGTTCTTCTCGTGAACCTTCAACTGTCGAGAAGCGTAAGCTATCACCTTCTCGCGTTGCATCAACACGCAACCGAGACCCTGAATCGAAGCATCACAATAAACTACAAAATCCTCAGTGCCATCCGGTAGAGATAGGATTGGTGCACTGCATAACCTTTGTTTCAAAAGCTGGAAAGCATCCTCCTGCTTCGTCCCCCAAGAGTAAACTACCTTCTTCTGGGTTAACGAGGTGAGTGGCTGTGCAATCTTTGAGAAGTTCTGAATGAAACGACGATAATACCCTGCTAGACCGAGAAATTGCCGCATCTCCGAAGGGTTCTTTGGTGCCGCCCAATTTCTAATGGCGTCAACCTTGGCAGGATCCACATGTATGCCCACCTCATTGACTATATGCCCCAGAAAATGTACCTCCCGTATCCAAAAATCGCATTTAGAAAATTTTGCGTACAACTGCTCCCTCCTCAGGAGTTCTAGGATAAGGCGTAGATGCCGTTCATGATCCTCCTTGTTCTTGGAGTAAATTAGAATGTCGTCAATAAAAACGATCACGAAGTCATCAAGGTAGGGCTTGCACACGCGGTTCATGAGGTCCATGAAGACCGCTGGTGCGTTGGTTAACCCGAATGGCATAACCAAGAACTCATAGTGACCGTATCGCGTCCGAAACGCGGTTTTGGGGACGTCTTCCTCTCTGACTCGCACTTGATGATAACCAGACCTTAAGTCGATCTTAGAGTAAAAGCCCGACCCCTGTAACTGGTCAAACAGGTCGTCAATACGAGGCAAAGGATAACGGTTTTTGATCGTCATCTTGTTGAGCTCGCGATAATCTATACACATTCGCAAGGACCCATCCTTCTTCTTCACAAATAAGACTGGGGCTCCCCAGGGGGAAGAGCTAGGTCGGATGAAACCCCTATCCAACAGCTCTTGGAGTTGGTTTGATAATTCCTGCAGTTCTCCTGGCGCAAGACGATAAGGAGCACGAGCAACTGGGGCTGCCGCTGGGGCGAGGTCAATCTGGAATTCCACCTGACGATGTGGAGGTAAACCAGGGAGTTCCGCAGGAAATACGTCAGGATAGTCACGAACAACTGGAAGATCCTCAATCTTCCTTTCATTAGGCGGTGAATCAGTGACAAGAGCCAGTATAGCAGGATAGCCCTTACGCAAATACTTCTGAGCCTTCATTGCCGAGACAATACTAACTGGGGTCCCGCTGCGATGACCCTGAACTGATAGAAATTCCCCACTAGGAAGAGGAACACGTATGATCTTCTCCTTACAGAGAATCTCCGCTTGATTCTTGGACAACCAGTCCATACCAACGATCACGTCGAAGCTTCCAAGAGTAATAGGAATTAAGTCAATGTCGAAGACTTGACCCAGAAGATCGATTTTACACCCAAATAGAACATGTGTAGCTTCAATTGTTTTACCATTTGCGATTTCTACTATGTGTTTCATTACGAGAAGTGTAGGACTTAACCCTAACTGGGAACTAAACTCTAAAGACACGTAACTCCAGTCGGCACCAGAATCAAATAAAATAGAAGCAATAACACCGTTCACTGAAAACGTACCAGTAACCACGTTGCCGTCGTTCCGCGCTTCCCCAGCTCCCAGCACAAACCCGCGCCCACGCGCAACATTACCCCCGTTGTTCCCTGCATTGTTATTCCCGTTACCACCCCCTGTGTTCTGTCTCAGCTGAGGGCAGTCTCGCTTGAAGTGCCCCTCGGCCCCACACTGATAACACCCTTTCTGATTACCCTGAGTTTGCTGAGGCTGTTGCCTACCCGCCTGCTGCGCTGGCTGCTGCTGAGCTGGAAGTGTGGTCCTACAATCCCTGGCCTTGTGCCCCGGTCGATTACACCGATGACAAACTCGAGTACACTGCCCCTTGTGATGAAAATCACACTTGCTGCACAAGGGTAGCTTCCCCGCATATGATCCCTGCCCTGATCTGTTACTCGAGTTCTGATTTACTGATGCTGTCTGACTGAAACAGCGGGTGCTGCCAGTATCCGTCTTCTTCTGAGGCTGTGCAGAGTTGGACCCCTTGTCCGCATCGTTCCACTTACGTTTGCTATCAACAGCAGATGCAGTGGAAGTAGTGGCAGCTGTGGTAGTGCTAGAAATACGAGGTGGCAATGAGTCGCTCTCCACTTCCTGGTCAACGATCTTATGCGCCAATCTAACAATCTGAGTTAGGTTATTGAGGTTCGCCGCTGTAACTAAACCCTTCACCCGTGGAGGTAACCCCTTAATAAACAACTCGATTCTTCGGGACATGGGTCGGGACAGAGTCGGACACAAATCAGCTAACTCGTACGACCGCTTCACATACGCCTCAATTTCAGACCCCACCATTTTTAGATCGTAGTACTCATTCTCTAACTTCTGTATTTTGTCTCGAGGACAGTATTCCTCTCTCATCAGTTCTTTGAAATCATCCCACGTAGTGGCGTTCGCCGCCTCAATACCCAGTAGTTGGACCTGAGCATTCCACCAGGTCAAGGCACCATCCTGAAGCGTGCCTGCTGCAAACTTTACCCTATCCCCAACTGGGCAGTTACATATCGCAAACACTGACTCCGCCTTTTCGAACCAGCGTATAAGTCCTACAGCCCCTTCAGTGCCACTGAAGGTCTGTGGCTTGCAATCCATGAAAGTTTTAAAAGTGCAGACCGGTGGGTGAGGCTGGTTTTGTGGCGCCGGCTGACCTATTAACGAAAGAAAATAAACCAACAAGTAAGACTCAAGTTCACGATTCAAAGGAAAGAATGTCTGGTACATGTCATACCAGCCTGATAAGCTGCCAAGGCTGCAGCCACCTGGGCGTTGAGTAATGCCTCTAGCTCAGCTTGAGTCATATGGATTTCGCCTTGTCCGCCACCGCGGCCTCCACCACGCCCACCGCGTCCACCACGACGACCTCCACCACGTCCGTTCATGATTCTATAAGTATGGGAAGAAGTAACAAATTAACAGACCATTTCAGGCGAATGTCAAGTATTGCTATAGTATTCACAGTTTTCGAGGTTCTAATACAACATTGACTAACAACGCGGGATTCCTTTTTCACACTAGTCGAGATTTACTGGGACTCACATGCACCTCACGTTGTTATTATGTGTGCACCCATAATAATAACCTGATTTGCATGCTTATCTCAGTTCCTCCCTACTCATGTTAGAAGGTTTCCCCTAATTCATACAGTACGACCGTCGATATCACAACATAGATCATGTAAACACAAGAAGAGTCCTACTCTTAAAAACACGTAGTATGGACAGGTAGCATAGTAATTCGTATTGTAATGGCATGTGTGTGTTCGAGTGTGATATCAATCATGAGTATGTACTAACTGTATTATACAATAGTAAACAAGAGACGAACCTTGCTGCCTGGAGCTGAGTGTCATGGTCCATGTCGTATCAGTATGTCGTATCAGTTCAGTTATAGTCTGGTTTTATAAAACATTTTTACAACCAATTCACTATAACCAGTGGCTCTGATACCAAACTGTCAGACCCCCAAAATTACCACCTAGGGAGTGTCCCTGTTAGGCGTGTGACGACTAGCAATGAGCCACCAATTACATTGAATCACAAGGTCAAAACAAAGTTTCATAAATTATTAGTAATAAAATCCAAGCACAAGTTGTTCGAAACCATTAAGTTCAGCGGAAGCATTAACGTATCACAAAGTATATGTTTCACACAACCAAAGTAAATAAATGTTTGTTAAATAGCTCAACAATGCAACCATGACCACTCGCGCCCTCCAGCCAGCAAGTTCCTGTGTTCCAAGTACCTAAAGACCTGCGAGCATGTAACACGTGTATCAGACAAAGCTGGCGAGTTCACAGTTTTAGAAAACGTTTGTTACCCGTTGTATGTAAAACAGTTCAATAACCAATGCAAGTAATATTGTTAATATCTCATTTCCAAACACGGACGGCTCCTGAAATACATGACTGCCCTTCCCACGTACTCCTATCTAGTACTGGGCCAGACTGGGTCATTAGTTCACCTCCGTCCTCTACAGGCACGGGGTGAGGGTGCCAAACCTAAGTAGCGCTACTAACTAATACCCGATGAGGGACTTACAAAAGATGATAGGTGAGAATATTAACCAATATACCCGTTTTTACCCAAAGACTTATCCCCCCATGGGATACCCACTGACTGTCCCCAACCACTGGGACGCATGCTCGAATGTAGTGAACTCACCTTGGTTTTGCTCGGTAAGACTATTTACTCGTTTAACAGTTTGATCAACCACGCCCTAGAAATAGTTATTAACCACAATCAGTCAATAGTGCACCTGGTCCACACGTTTCACATACAAACATCCCTTCTTCGCATATTATACAAGCAAGATACAGGTAACACACACATATGGTTCCAGTCCTAATCAATTTACACATCGATTAAATATCATTAATTATTCGTTACTCTTGTTCGCTCAACAAAGACACAGTCATACACATTAAATCAGACGAAGCTAACTATGATCGCTACATATACTACCAAACCATTAATTCTACACATGGCACATCTCAATTGATGAAAGACACCTAGTCTAATAGCTTGCAACTCATACGAACCCACTTAACATAACTAATTACCTAAACTGCTTGTCATGGCCCACTTATCGTATCCACCAACTAAGATGAGGTGGGCTTGCCCGAAGGCTGAAGTCTCTTGGTCACGCAGCCCAGCTGCATCATAACAGGCTATGCGCCGCCCAAGGCTTATTACATAAGTTTACTATTTATCATTCCATTCATTTTTTTTTATTGATTACCCAATCCTACTGTGCGGCCATGTGGTCCAATGCTAGCAAGGGGTGCCGCCCACTAGAACCAACCACCAATCTCCAACACTTCATTCCCTATAAACTTATATATTCAACATGTGATGTTTACACTTTACAGTTCATGTCGGCAATTATATATATTTAGTCAACATTTCATTGGACCCCAATAATCATGACAACAACTCATCATCAACATTGCCCACATATATTTCATATAGCAATACTACACCTTCTGTATAAACACTTAATACGCATACTATGAAATCGGACATAATCACATTACATAAGGCTATCACACAGTTTCCTAAATTGCACCACCGTATATCATCCGGCCGCATAACAAGATCATCGGAAACTATACAATCGAGTAACTCACATCCAAACGATTATACACACAGCAGCTAATGACCAATCGAACAAGCGACAAGTGATTTCACCTACCCGTGAATTCCTCTAGCATGCCAGTTCTAACATATATATTTGTTCGGTTACGTGTTATTCAATGCGTAATAATTATATTAGAACATGAATGAACGATCAGTACATATGATCATAACCAGATCACGAACCGGTGCACATACAATCGCAACTAACAAAAGATAAGGCACGTACAATCACGAACGAATAAGAGTATGATTCACTAACCGAGAGGCGAAAGACAATCGAATACAGTAAGTCGCAAAAGGGGCGATGCTTGGAGGATGTCCGCTGCCGTCACTTTTACAACGGGGAGGTGTTTAGGGTTTGTAAAGTGATATTGTGAGTTGTGGAAATAGAGGAAAACTCTACGTGATTTATAGTACAAGTGGGCCAGTGACAAACATGCAACACCTAAACTATAAAATACACACATAGTGGGCCGATGACTAGCATGCTACATTCAATCATGAATTACAAGACATAGTGGGCCGAAGTGTTTAAATGTCCAGTGGGCGACCCATTTGATGTGCAGTCCCAGTGTCGAAACATTTCTAGATAAGTTATCGAATAACAAGATTATACGAGCAAAATGTATTAATCATAATCAGGAAAGGATAACAAGAAGTAAGGGTCGAAAGATGAAACGCTACCTTGAGAGTTCGGGTTGTCACATCCCACAATTTTCCTACAGCTTTCCGACCGTCGTTTTCCTACTAATTTCCGACCACCGTTTTCCTACTATTTTCCGACCAAAAGGTTCCTACAGCTTTCCGACCACCGTGTACCTACTGTTTCCGACAACCATGTTCCTACTGTTTTCCGACCATAACCTTTCCACAGTTTTCCGACCAGATTTTCTAATTTCTCTTCCTACCAATTTCCGACTAAAAACCTTTTAATAAAAAAAATATAAAAAAACTAAAAAATCCAGATTTTTTCTACTAAAAATGCAGACAAAAAATCCAATAAAAATCCTAAATATGATACTATTATAAACTAAAGTTCGTCCACAAAATACAATATGGTTTCCAACTACAAGTTCAACCACAATATGATACGGTTGTCAAATTACAAGTTCAACCACAAAATATGACACCGTTGTCAAATTACAAGTTCAACCACAAAAGACAACAAGCAGAAACTAAACTATGGTGGAGGATTGCTAGGATTACCAAATTGTTTCATAAACTCTGACATTTGTCGTTGCATATCTTCTCTCATTTGTTGTTGCATCTCTTCGACTTGGTTTTGTAACATTTCAACGTGGGATTGTTGCGCCTCTTCGAATCATTTATTTCACCTTTCCACCTGGGATTGCAAGTTCCGCACCTATATAATTGTTAACAACAAACATAATATAAAAAAAACAATATATATAGAAGTTTATAATCAAAATGGATAAGAGACCATAATCTTTATTCGGTACAAAAAAAGAGTTTGTTATCAAAGTATCATCTTTTAAACATATATTTTACCAAAAAAATATTAAAAAATTCTGACCCGAACCCGTTTAGACCCGAACCTGTTTTGACGCAACCAAAACAACCCTTTTTTTAATTGACCTGTTTTGACCTGACCCGTTCTGACCCTTTACCATATCAATTTGATCAGGATTTGTGCTTTAAACTTTAAATTCATTACGAAAATTGGGATTTTTTTAACTCCATTTCCTTTCAGATTGGAATGGTTAACTCAAGGACGTATTATATTCGTACATTTTCATTTGTTTTTTCATGCACCTTGATGTGGAAGAACCACATTAAAGACAACTCAAACAATAGAACATATCATATCCAACAGTAAGAAACGACTTTTGTTGGCCCAAACGGGTTCGGGTCAACAAAAGTAAAAAACGACTTTTGTTGGAACGAGTTTGGGTTTGATCTAACGTTTGTATGCTTTGCGCCTTAGTTCGTAAATCTCTGGCCGCGCGACGCCTTACTGTAAGAAAACCTGTAGTTATTATAACCATACACCGTCATGTCCCGCAACGCGCGACGTCGAATACCCCTAGTTAAATTTAGAAACCCACCCCTATGCATACACATTAATAATAATAATAATAATAAATAATGATAAAAAAATAAATAATAAATAATATTAATAATGCCTCCTCTTGCGAGCGCTGGTAGTCGGCATAAGAGGCAGACCCGGATGACGAAGTCGTTGTGCCGTTAACGACAAAACTAAGATCCGAAGACCCGATCCCGAATCGGCTCCCTCCGTGCGCACGCTCCCACAAGTCAGCATCTCCCACCGGATGCAGAGTGGGGTATTCGCCGTACTTTTCGATCATGTATAAGTGTGTGTGTATATATGTATATATCTGCTGAGACAACTACATACTAATACACACGTACACATACATATAGAGACAAGAAATACATTTATATATATATATATACACCTCAGCATAATTAAATATGAAAAAATAAATGTTTTAGTCGGAAACTGGTCGGAAATTTCCGACCATTTTCCGACACCCATATCCGTTTTTTCGGTTTCTAAGCCTTCTAACATGTCGATCTGGTGTCGGATCTACAGAGATTCATCACTGTGAAAACGTAGATCTTGAAGCGACTGGGAAAGAAACCCTAGAATCGCCTGGCGAAAGATTCATCACAGAGAAAGGGATGAGATGGTGGCGAGGATAATGAGGGAGGAGATATGGTGACGGATGTAGAGAGATTCATCACAGAGAAACCATAGATCTTGAAGCTACTGGTTGTTTCAGCGAAACCCTAGAATCGCCGGGGGGAGAAAAGAAAGACCGAGGAGCGGCGAATGTTTTGTCCAAAACCCTAATGTATGAGACCCGTGTGTTTTTAATTGGTTTGATGATTTGGTGGATGTTTTATGCTTTAAGGGTTGTACACTAAGCTTTAAGGGATTGTAAATGTTGAAAAAGTGGCAAATGACCATTTCTGCCCTTCGAATATGTATTATATATATAGTATAGATATAGATAGTATAGACTAGTCATGTATACAAAACCCTACATACTGGAAATAATTTTAGAATACAAAGACTTAATCATTGTAAGTATAACTGAAAACATTTAGGGTTTTGCAAAGCAATTTGAGTAAGAAGAATATCTCACAATAATGTGAGGAAAAAGGAGAATGACTCACGTTGTAAACTTAGGGTTTACTAAAAGCTTCCTGATAATATTTCCTGGTGAAATTTACTGAGTTCCTAATAAAATATACAATGCACACGTGTTAGTATAATAAACCAACTCAACTTTATCGATACATCAAGAGATCAAAACCCCAACATAGTTAGCAAAGTATAGCCTTATTCAGGCAGCACCTTGACATTCGTTGCTGGGTTTAGGATCGATCGGACGGGGTATCGAATCAGTGATTAGGGGTTAAAACACTTACAATGCAGCAAAGCTTCGCGATTAGGAGTGTATCACTAAAAAGAAACGGAGTAAAAGAAGCAGAGCTTTTGTCAAAACTTTTTCAAAATGATGTGAAAGCTTCTGTCCCAAGCCAGGCTTTATATAGTCAAACTGGATCGCTCCCTAGCGTCGCGCAAGGGACAAGGATCCCTATTGCGTGTCGCGGCCGAGACCTAGTTTGCCTAGGGTAGCCTTGTTTTGTTTTAGAGCCAGTGGTTCAATCTAATCCAATAAAATACGTATGGTTTAGCTATCGCGTGTCGCGCAAGCTTTAGGGGATCCCCCCCATGTGCCTCCTGAGCCCCTATTTCCAGTTTTGCATTTTGGATTATGTCGTACACGTATGGGGTCTCATTAAGGGTTCCTTATAATGTGTTTTTGAGTGTTGTTACATAATTTCACTAAATTGGATTTCCTGTAACGCCATAAAATCGATCCCATTATCCTTTTTTAACTCTCTAATCCACCCCGCTTTATCCTTACCCCTTCCCTAAACTTCTTATGTTCAAAGACAAAAAATTCATCTTGCCACTACTTGAAATCCTTCTTCCCTTATCGCCTCTCTGATCAAATGTTCGTGATTCTGAAGATTGACTCCTACCACTTCCCTGTTAGTGCATACGTCTGTTGACTTTGTCTTATATCGAGTCGTGTAATAGGTTAGATAGACCAAGACATGTAGTTCGAGAGAAACGGGAAACAGGGCTGAACCAGCAGGTTCATGCGACCTGCCAGTTCGTGCAAACTGACCAGTTCGTACGACCTGGACATGTATGGTTCGTGCGACCTGACTTCTCCTATGTATAGAGGGTCTTGGTTCTTCATTTGAAACATTCTGATTCCGGTAGCGAAGCTCTGCCGAAGTGTTGCCAGCTCTTGTAACGTTGTGAAATCAATACAAACGACAGTTAATCTACTTCTAAGTGCAAATCAAGCTGCAATAACATCAATACATCTGATTCCGCCTTTCGTATTGATCGAGAGCTCTTCTGAACGTCTCGTTTGATCGATTCATCGATCCTACAAGTGGTATCAGAGCTCAGGAGGAAGAGTTCTTACCATTTCAGCTTGTTTTCATGGATAAAATCTGGTTTCTACTCATTTCTACTCATTCTTCTACACTTTTTCTTCAAAATTTCTACGAATTTACGGTTAAAATGATCTGATTTTGTGATATAACATGTAAAACTGAGTTTTAATCAATCCTTGAAAAAATCAGAACCAAATTCAACCTAAAACTTGATAAAATTGACCAAAACGCGTGAAAAACATCTCAGATCATTCGAGAATCACCAGGTCGATTGAAAATTATGTTTCAAATCGTACGGTCTGGTTAACAGGTCATCAGGTTGTGTGAATTCTATCCAGATCGTGTGAAATTTAGTCAGGTCGCACAGTTTGATCAAACCAGGTTGTACGAAGTGTTCAGGCCGTGGGAAACATCATCAGATCGTTTGTAATTTTGTTTAGATCGCACGAGGTTAAAATGATTGAAAAGATTGTAGAGATCACAAAACCTTGTCTGAAATGTTTGGAACCATGTAAACATTGTGAAGAGAAAGATAAGAAATATAGTGAGCTAGACGAGATGAAAGAAAAATTGTTGTTCGATGTTAAGTACGTGAAAGAAACTTATGATGTGTTGAACAGAACAGTATACCAGTTGGAAAAGACAAACTCAGAAAGAGAAGATGCTTTGACAATGATGAATGCAGTAATGATGTCTAAGCAGAAGGCCATCAATCATTATATTGAAGAGTGTGCAGAGTTGAAGCAAGAATTAGAGACTAAAAAGATTGAGAATGAAAGAATCAGAAGATTGCTAATTAGTTACTCAAGTTCTGATTACTTGATTGATAGAATCTATCCGATAGTAGCAGTTTTTGAAGCCTTTCAAGATAAGAAGCCGGAAGATACGGATACTGGTAAGAAACAAAGTGCAAATTATAACAAGTGTCCGTCTCCGATCTGGGAAGGTTATTCTCCCAGAAAACCAAATTCAGAACAACTCAAAAAGGCAGTCAATATAAAGTAAAAGTCTGAAACAACTGATGAGTTACCAGACAACATTGATGTCACATCCACATCGTCTGACACTGATCATGAGTCTGAGTTAATAAAGAAAGTGGTTGATCAGGTGTTGGATAAGGATGAGGAGTCAGAGTCAATGTCTGAATCTGAGAGCTCAAGTTCATCAGTTGACAGTTCGAAATCATCGGTCAAAAGGGTTTACATAAAGAATTTCTATTATCAAAAAATAATTTGAATGACGAAACAATCAAAGTAGCATATACTTTGAATGATTCAGACAAATTATATTCTGATGAGGAATTTCCAATTAAAAATGTGAAAATTGAAAATATGAAAACAGTTTTTAAAATGATAGAAATCAAAATTTCAGAAAGAGTAAACTGCAATTTTACACCCTGAGGTTAGGGGTCATTGGCATGTCTACCCCCACCCTAAGGAAATAATTGCAATTTTACCCCCCACTGTTTGACCTTATGTCGCACTTTTACCCCCCCGGCGTCAAAATGGGTAACCAGTCAACATAATAACCTGACGGTCAAAGGGTATAAATGTCATTTTGCTCTTATGTAAAGCTTATTTGATACACCACCCCCTATAAGAATCATACCACCGCATAATTACCCCCAACCTTCCCACCATCGACCTTACCTTCTTCTCCGGCGATCCGTGTCTCTCCGGCGACGGCGATGGCAACATCTCCTCTT
Organism: Helianthus annuus; assembly: GCF_002127325.2. Taxonomy (NCBI): domain Eukaryota; kingdom Viridiplantae; phylum Streptophyta; class Magnoliopsida; order Asterales; family Asteraceae; genus Helianthus; species Helianthus annuus. Next base: position 965,650 of record NC_035437.2, read on the forward strand.
CCGATCATTCTGCTCCTCGTTCGATCATTCTTCTCCTCGTCGGATCACAACAACCACAGCCGCTAGCTTCATTCTCAGTGGAAATGTCGGTCTTTTGGATAATCCGCTATATCATCCGCCACACCAAAGGTATAATCGGCCAATGTTAGTTAATCAGTGTCAGATTTAGTCATTATCATGTTATAAAACAGGGTTTAGGGTCTGATTTGGTTCACTGCTGGTTTTTCTACAGTTGACTTGACGATGAGCTTATCAAGCTCATCTTTGGTGCTCCACCTGGTGGTCTCCGTGTTTGGGAGGCCTGTCCTCAACTTCCATCTACCACCGGAGAGTTGAGCGGATGGATGTTATTTAGCTTATGTGTAATATGTAGGTTAACTTAACTTAATCGAACCTTTTGTGTAATACGTAGGTTAACCTAACTTAACTTATTTAGCTTTTGTTGACATTATGTTTGATAAAAATTAGGAGCACACTCATGTGCATTTGCAAGTTGTAGGCATAAGTTGAACAGAGTTTAGGCATAACACACACTGGTTGTAGGTTGGTCACAGTTTGCGCATAATCATGTGCTTAATCAGTGTGCTTAATCATGTGCATTTGCAGGGTGTGCTTAATCAGTGTGAATGCTTAATCAGTGTGCTTAATCATGTGCATTTGCAGGGTGTGCTTAATCAGTGTGAATGAAATAGCAGCACACTCATTATGTTTTGCAGCTTGTTTGATTGTATGCATTTGCAGCTTGTTTGGTTGTATGCATTTGCAGCTTGTTTACACTCATTATGTTGACATTAGCAGCACACTTATGTGCTGCAAATTGTACCGGCCATAGAACACACCCTGGTTGATCATGTATACACTCATTATGTTGACCTGGTTGATGATGTATACACTTATGTGCTGCAAATTGTGCAGCACACTCAACAGTAGCTTAATCAGATTCTGGATGTATACACTTATGTACTGCAATTATGATTCTGGATGTATACACTCATTATGTTGACATTGCAGGTATTATTGTTTTGTTCCCACTGGTTGAACAAGTATTTGCTTGTTGGTTTGAACACCTTATAGAAATAACTGATTGCATATAAATGTAAAATTGTTAGAACAGGTTCAGAATTAGTAATTTACCAGTTTTGGAATCATTGCTTGTTAGGTTTCAGATTTTTTAACAGGTATGATTGTTACGTTTCAGATTACGTGTTCAAAGAACAGGTATTTGCTTGTTAGGTTTTAGATCAAAGAACAGGTATTTGATTTTGGCGGGAAGGGTTTTGTAAATTTCAGGGGGTAATGTTGTGTGTTAACACAAAGTACAGGGGGTAATAGAAAAGGACAAATTAGTAATTTACCTGTGGGGGGTAATTGTGCGACTTAACAGGAATGTTGGGGGGTAAAATGTAAGGGTAATATAGTCATTTCAACTTAGACTTAACAGTTCTGTTACCCATTTTGACGCCGGGGGGTAAAAGTGCGACATAAGGTCAAACAGTGGGGGGTAAAATTACAATTATTTCCTTAGGGGGGTAGACATGCCAATGACCCCTAACCTCAGGGTGTAAAATTGCAGTTTACTCTTTCAGAAATAAAAGATAAAATGGGATTTTCAAAACCTAAATATACTTCTAGAGTTCAACAACGTTTAAATAAGAAGAAAGGTTTCGGTCCAGGTCATCAAAAGAAACCGAATCATAAAAGCAATTTCAAAAAGAAGGGGTTGGGTTTTGATGTTGAAAATAATCAAACTATTAAAGATTTTAAATCAAAAACTGTATTTTTTTCAGGTGCTTCTTCAGAAGAAGAAAAGGAAAAAGCTTTCTGGAAACTGTTTAACAGAGCGTTTCTTACAGAAAAACAGAAATATGAGAAGAACGAAGCTAATCAGAAAAAGGAGACAAGAACCTGTTACCGATGCAAAAAAGTTAGTCATATCGCCTGGAACTGTCCAAAGGCAACCAATACACCAAAGGGTATGTCTTCTAAACTAAAAGAAAAATTTGTTGATGAAACTGAACCACCAATGGACAAATTCAAAGTATTTGAAAATTCTACATTAGAAGTTGGTGAGAGTTCTAAAAGGTTTTACAAAAGAAGAGTTGATGTGCACAAAATGCAACATATAAATTACATCAATTGTGGCGTAAAACTAACCCTTTTTAGTACTAATTTTGGAAAAAGTGTGTTTTTGTCTTCCTTTTGTATTTTCAGGATTCAATGAGCTCAAATGAACAAAAGAGGCAAAAAGGCAACTAAATCTAACATAAATACAAGAAAAGGAACAAACGTGGCATGCCCGACCCCCGACAGCATCTTCCCAAGCAACATCAAGAAGACAGAAGGCTGAACACGCCCCGTGCTCAGTGAGCATGGGGGCGTGCCCAAGTGTCAGCAGAAAAGACAAAGTTGTAGAAGCTTCCATCGCCTACCACGGGGTCGTGCTCAGCGGACACAGGGCCGTGGTCAACTATAAGATTCGCGGAATCCAGGCAAATCTTGATAGTACAGATACGCTTCTGCACACGGGGTCGTGCTCAGCAGACACGGGGGCGTGGTCAACTAATGCAGACAAACTGCAATTAATGAAGAAAGAGAGAAGGATGGACACGGGGCCGTTCCCGAGCTTCTGTTCAACCTATAAATAGGAGTGCTTGGATCACTTGCAACTCATCACTTGGCACACCACCTCTCTCACATTTCACCCACCACCATCACAACACCATCATGCACCACCATCATCCATTGTCCATCATAGAGTGTGTGAGTCGTCTCGGGATCAAAGATTGATCGTAAGAGTTCTTGACAATCAAAGGCCATGTTTGCCTAAGTGTCTTACATCACTTGTTGAAGACAAGTGTCTACTGTAATACTTTTTATTTTTAATCTCTTCGCACTTTTTACTTGGTTATGTATTAATGACTTTAATAACTAGTTTCTTATGTTGAAGGTGATTCTTCCTTATCGTTTGTCCGTGGTGTCTTGGCATTATTTTACTGTCTATATAAAATAAAAGATTTTCACCATTCATATCTCCACGGTCTATATGGAGGTATGTTGGCTACCTGGTCGGGGGTTAAGGGAACGGTTTGGTAAGAGTCTTGCCATTGTTCAGTGTATAGATCCTGCAAAGGACCTGGGTCAAATTTAGAAGGACCTCCTTCAATACCCACCGGTATTGGATGGCGGGGGTCCAAACTCTTTGATCCCCTCATAAGTTAAACTATTATTAATATTTTAACCCGGCTACTTAGGACTGTATCCCTGCTGACTCGGACTACTTAGCCGAGGGTAAAGTCACTTTCAAAAGAGGGGCCTACCACAATATGCATTAATAACTTAATTAATTATCTTTCAATAATCCGACCCTTTAGGATTGTATCCTTGCTGACTCAAACTACTAGGTTGAGGGTAACGTCACCTTCAAAAGAGGGGCCTACTACAATAACTAAGATAATCTCTTAAAAAGTGCAAAAGTGCGGAAATAATCAAAGGTTACACTATATACGCGTCGGAGCCAAGTGCTTCATCTTGTCTATCTGTTTTTATTTTTATTTTATTTTTCAGCATTTTAGTTTTTATTTTTTTTTTAGTTTAAAACCTTTTTCTAAACTTTTGATTTGATTAGACGTTGAGGATAAACCGGTACTAAAAGCTCTTGTGTCCTTGGACGACCTCGGTATCTTGCCAACACTATACTACGCTCACGGTGGGTGCACTTGCCCATATGTGTGTTTGGTGTTAGTATAATATCGTGTTTTATAAATTTAAAACTTGACTAACGTATAAAAAGGGCTTAAAATATACTTAATTCCATATACACACCAACCCGCATCAAGTTTTTGGCGCCGTTGCCGAGGACACAACGATTTTAAGAAAGTTAGGAATCAACGGCCTAATCGTTTTTTTCTAAATTTTTCTTTTTTTTTTTAGGATTTCCATAGTTTTTCAGCTTCTGCAGAACTCAGCACGGGCCGTGCCTGCTGAACACGCCCCGTGCCCAATCATTGGAACTGGCAATCCTGTTTTAAGTCAGACAGTAAGCTGAACACGGGGCCGTGCCCACTCAACACGCCCCCGTGCCCAAGATTCAGTTACTGAAAACAGAACCGTAAGATCCCGACGGTTGGTAATTTCTGACACAAACATGAGTCATAATGATATTTTTTACTTTCGGCACTCTTGTGGTACGTGGTGTCAAATATGTGGTGGCCCTCATAAAGAATTAGAATGCTATTTTCTAAATTATAAGCCCCACAATATAGACCCATTGTTTTCCTGTAGCCTTAAGAGGGGCGAAAGTAAAAATAATCCCTATCTCTCCCTCGAATGCGCTCAACCGGACCTTCTAAGAGAAATTCTTCTTGATGAACTATTTCAATTAGAAGATCTAATTCTTAATTGGTTAAAAGAACTTAGAATGGATTTTATTAATTCATCTCAAGACAATACCCAAGAAGAATTATTGAGATCGCATTCAAACAACTCTGGTGTTCCCGATATTACCTCCAACTCTAGCAAGGACTTGAGCGATAGTCGTCCCTGTGCCAATTGTGCCGTGAAGGACTCCCCATCGACTTCGTTCGATGCATACATAGACCTGAGCGATTCGGCATACACCTTCTTTAACGAGAGCCCGGAAAAGGGTTGGACTTGTCCACCTACATTTAGCATAGGAATCACCCTCACCGACAACCTCTTGCGTTCTCGTCTTAATCTAGAGCAATTAAGGTATCTTAGACACTTTGGGGTTCTTCCATCCAGTAAGGAACCGCCCGATCCGGATAAGTTCCTTAAAAATAGACAAACTTCATAATCAGCCTTTCGACACGGGGCCGTGCCCAGGTCAACACGCCCCCGTGTCCGCCAAAAGATTCCTTTCTGACTTTATGTCAGAATACGGACAAAATGTGTCAGGATCTCGTCTGCACACGGGGCCGTGTCCAGCATGCTGTCGTTTTCTATAAATGCAGCCAAGAATCCTGCACATTTGGACCATCCAGGGACAGAGATTTGAAAGGATCTTCTCACCTACCATCCTAGAATGTCTAGTCAAAACAGTGGAACCTCTTCTGCGCACTCCAGAAACAGTCGAAGAGAGAGAAGGTCATCAATTGAAGCAACTCTCGTACGTTACGTAATAGCATTACGTGAAGCTCTTGACGAGATGAATTCGGTAGAAGAGGTCCTGATAGACCGTATAAATTATCTTACGGTGGGGCTGGAAAACAGTTTTCAAGAAATTAACCTCTTTCACCAGAGGTTAAACATTCTTGTAACACCTCCCATGGAACCAATCCTCCCTCAAGAGGATTGGAACCTAGCACTTGGAGTCAACAATCCTACCGGATGGGATGACATTCCAGCGGAGCCTCCACTTGAAGATTTACAAGAAGTTCCGGTGAAAGTTGCACCCCCTAAAACCGATGCAAATGAGCCTGCCTTTCTCCTCCCAAGGGAGATAGAGGAATGGCTCGCCGACGTGTGAGGAACCCATGCCCGGAAAAAGAAGTTCTTCAAAGCCGCATCCAACCGAGAGAATTATCTTTTCGAAAATTTTGCTAATTAGAATAACTTTTAGGCTAGAACTTCTTGGTTTAAGCTTCTTGTGCTTCGTTTAACCTACTTATCTAAATTATTAACTTTTTAGGATTATGTAATTCTCTCTATGACTTAAATGAAATGATGGTTTTAGTTAACTTGGTGTTTGAATGATGTTGTAATGGATAAAAGACACTCGGGATGGTGAAGGATAACGAGGGAAACTTGCACCAATGACCCATGCACGAAAACAGGGCCATCCGACAAATTTTTCTTCGTTACAGCAAGTTCAGCATGGGCCGTGCCCGCCCAACACGGCCCTGTGCTGCACAGTCTACAGAAAATGCCCAGTTCAGGTAACTGGACATGGGGCGTGCTCACTGAACACGCCCCCGTGTCCAGGCTTCTGTTTCTTTTTACAAACTTTTGTTACTGGCACTTGAACACAGGGCTGTGCCCGGACACCACGGGGCCGTGTCCAGATGCCCAGTAACAGAAAATTTTGCTTTTCACACCTTTTTACACATTCAATCAACCTAAAAACTTATTTTTGGGACACATTGAGGACAATGTGTAATTTAAGTGTGGGGGGATGCTAAAACCTTGAATCTTGCAAGTCCTAATAAACAAGCCTTACACAAAACTCTATTGGAACCGCTAATCACCCCAAATTTTTTTCAAAAATTTTTTTTTTACTTGTCTAGGTTTAACTTGGGAATTTTAAGTTCTAAAAAGGTTATATTTTTACAGATTTACAACCGATAGCGTTGTGATAAAAAGAACCAACATAAGAAAATTATGAAACGGCATGACAAGCTTAGTTAAAATTTGATTATATATACTTGACCACATAAAAACCCATTCCCACAAAGTGAGTTTTGAGCCTTTATTGAGCATACAAATACATATCTTTAAACTAAATGCTCATTTTTCGTTTCTTGTGTGAATAGCCGCTTGGTTCCTACGACTCTAGAACTTGCCACGACGATACATTCCCGGTCCTTACCAACTTAAACCCGAGTAAGTAAATGATAGAGGCATTAGGACTAACCCTTTTTATTTCTACACCATTATTTTTCTTTTTTTTACTACCTACCTAAAATCCCCCTAGTTAACCTCTTTGAGCCTAAACCTTTTCATTTCATAACCCAAACCAAACACCCTTTACCCACCTAAACCCTTTTTCATTTTAAACCCTTTATTTTAGTAACAAAGCTCGGTTTTCAGTATGACTTGATTAAAAAAAAATGATGAAATCAAAGAAATAAACAAACAAGTTTATCAAAAATAACTTTGTTTGAAGAAAATACTTCATCAAAATAAAAAAGTTTTCAAAAATATCGAGTCTTACGAAAACCGAAGCTTTTTTACGCTTTTTGCCCTTTTACTAACCACTAACCCAACCACCTACCTTTAACCCAAGCCTAACCCTTCACCCAAAAAGTCCTCTTGATATTTACAAAGGTATATAGTTAAAAAAGGAGGAGGATTGATTGCTTGGCAAGCCTATGGTAGAAGTAAGTTCCATGCCGCTCTCGAGTGATTCACTAAAAATACACCTTCGGCCGAGCGTTGAGTGATCCCCCGTGAGGTATGTGAACTCGTATATAAATGGAATTTTAAAAAGGCATGTTATGCCCTAATAAGTAATTTATCTTATGAAACGTTTTTAATAAATCATGACGAATAAGATTGTAAATAAATAAAAATAAAACTTAATAAAGAATCTTGGAAATCCCGACACTCTATGACAAGCCCAAAAATCTTCTCTTCTACCCATTCCATTTGGGAGTGTAAAGCCACATTATAAAGAGTTTTGCTTGAGGACAAGCAAAGATTTAAGTGTGGGGGTATTTGATGTGCACAAAATGCAACATATAAATTACATCAATTGTGGCGTAAAACTAACCCTTTTTTAGTACTAATGTTGGAAAAAGTGTGTTTTTGTCTTCCTTTTGTATTTTCAGGATTAAATAAGTTCAAATGAACAAACGTGGCATGCCCGACCCCCCGACAGCATCTTCCCAAGCAAAATCAAGAAGACAGAAGGCTGAACACGCCCCGTGCTCAGTGAGCATGGGGCGTGCCCAAGTGTCAGCAGAAAAGACAAAGTTATAGAAGCTTTCATCGCCCACCACGGGGCCGTGGTCAGCGGACACGGGGCCGTGGTCAACTATAAGATTCGCGGAATCCAGACAAATCTTGATAGTACAGATACGCTTCTGCACACGGGGTTGTGCTCAGCGGACACGGGGGCGTGGTCAACTAATGCAGACAAACTGCAATTAATAAAGAAAGAGAGAAGGATGGACACGGGGCCATGCCAAACGGACACGGGGCCGTGCCCGAGCTTCTGTTCAGCCTATAAATAGGAGTGCTTGGATCACTTGCAACTCATCCCTTGGCACACCACCTCTCTCACACTTCACCCACCACCCACCACCATCACAACACCATCATCCACCACCATGATCCATTGTCCATCATAGAGTGTGTGAGGCATCTCGGGATCCAAGATTGATCGTAAGAGTTCTTGACAATCAAAGGCCATGTTTGCCTAAGTCTCTTACATCACTTGGTGAAGACAAGTGTCTAGTGTAATACTTTTTATTTTTAATCTCTTCGCACTTTTTACTTGGTTATGTATTAATGACTTTAATAACTAGTTTCTTATGTTGAAGGTGATTCTTCCTTATCGTTTGCCCGTGGTGTCTTGGCATTATTTTACTGTCTATATAAAATAAAAGATTTTCACCATTTATATCTCCACGGTCTATATGGAGGTATGTTGGCTACCTGGTCGGGGGTTAAGGGAACTGATGCGGGTTGGTGTGTATATGGAATTAAGTATATTTTAAGCCCTTTTTACACGTTAGTCAAGTTTTAAATATATAGAACACGATATTTTACTAACACCAAACACACATATGGGCAAGTGCACCCATCGTGAGCGTAGTATAGTGTTGGTAAGATACCGAGGTCGTCCAAGGACACAAGAGCTTTTAGTACCGGTTTATCCTCTACGTCTAATCAAATCAAAAGTTTAGAAAAAGGTTTTTAAACTAGAAAATAAAAACTAACTAAAATGCTGAAAAATAAAATAAAAGTAAAAACAGATAGACAAGATGAATCACTTGGCTTCGACTCTTGTATAGTGTAACCTTTGATTATTTCCGCACTTTTGCACTTTTTAAGAGATTATCTTAGTTATTGTAGTAGGCCCCTCTTTTGAAGGTGACGTTACCCTCAACCCAGTAATTCGAGTCAGCAAGGATAGAATCCTAAAGGGTCGGATTATTGAAAGATAATTAATTAAGTTATTAATGCATATTGTGGTAGGCCCCTCTTTTGAAGGTGACGTTACCCTCGGCTAAGTAGTCTGAGTCAGCAGGGAAACAGTCCTAAGTAGCCGGGTTAAAATATTAATAGTAGTTTAACTTATGAGGGGATCAATGAGTTTGGACCCCCGCCATCCAATACCGGTGGGTATTGAAAGAGGTCCTACTAAATTTGACCCAGGTCCTTTGCAGGATCTATACACTGAACCTCAAAGTTATAGGTTTTGAACCTCTGGGAACCTCAAAGTTATAGAATTCTAGAGTTAGAGAGAGAGGTGGCGATTGAAGTTGTGAACACTTGTACTAGACGGTTTTGCTTTTCAAGTAATAGAATCGTGTGCAAGTGTTGAAAGTGATTCGGTATTGTGTTCTTCATATTTCATATTTTTCGTTTTTCTTGAATCTCACCAAGTTTGGATTCCGCACAAACTTGGTGATTGTTTGATATCATTGAAAGATCCGGTTTACGGGACGTACAAGTGGTATCAGAGCCATTAGAACCTGTTTCTAGGCTCGGTTTGATATCAAATATTCAAGATTTGGAATTTGTGTTCATCGCGTTCTTCGTGTTCTTCGTAGTGTGCATCAATATTTTATCAAAAATCAGTGTATTTTGGTGTTTCAATTGTTGAAAAGGTTGTTAAAAAGATTAAACGTAATCTTTTAAAATTCTGGAAATATATTGATTTGAAAAGGTTCCTAAGTTTTCGGAGATTTGTTTCAGCTACATTGATAATATTTTTTTTTTGAAATATCATCTCTTTCCAGCTAATAGTAGAAACGTGTGTTGTCATCTTCAAGCTTTCACGGTTTCGAGTCCCATTCTTAAGGACACAACTGGTCTCGACTCACAAGATCTCGAGTCATCTTCACTATTTCATCACAATCGCAACCAAGGTCTCGAGTCATCTCGAGTCACCAGGTTTCGACTCATCAATCACTGTTCATTATCTTCCCAAGACGTTTTCGAGTCGCAACCTTTCGAGTCGAAACCAGAGCTCTTTTCATACTCTTCAAGGTCTCGAGTTGCACGCTTCTCCGTCTCGAGTCGTAACCACTGTCTCGACCAAGGTCTCGAGTCTTCAATTTTTGAGGTCTCAACTCAACTGGTCTCGAGTGATCGATTTTATAGTCTCGAGTTGCAACCTCCATTGAACTTCACAAGAAAGTTTTCGAGTCGTAATCACAACCAACTCCACTGATGTCTAGTGTCATCTGATTTTGAGTTGATCTTTCATCTTGAGATTTCGTGTATCATCATCATCTTCGTTGATCTCTGACCACCACCTTCTTCACGTCCGTCAATTACCATCTTCTCCGATCATCATCTTCCGACTGCTGACTGAACTGAAATCAAGGTTTCGGTTTGGTTTGTTTTTAACGAAGAAGGAGACTGCTGATTGAACGATACATCAGGGTTTTGTGATCTTAATATATTATTTATAATAATAATAATTTAATTAATCATTAGGTCATCATTACATAATCATTAATTATAATATATTAATATATTAATATATTAATATATTAATAATAATAAAAATAATATGTATAACTTAATAAAAATAAAAATAAAAAATAAATAAAAGCAATAAAAAGGGGGTTTGTTTGGTTGTGAAAAAGGTTTGACAGGTTTAGAGGTACAAGTCAGAAAACGGGTTCATTCGACTGTAAGGTGTTTGAGTTAGCAAGTACACGGGTTCTCGTTTGGTTTGTGTTTTGAGGAGAAGAAAAAAAGTGTCAGCCACCCACTGAAATTATGGCATTCATCACTAAATAAGAACTACTTTCTATCTTTTGCATTCCTGAATGTAGGGGCAGAGTAGAATATTACAGAATACACAACGCTGAGCTAATACAAGATTATCAAGACATAAAAAATAAAAATTTTACTTTATCAAAGAATGAAAAGCTTTATAAAGATAAAATTGAAGCTCAGCGAAAAGACATCATCAAACTTAAGGATGATGTAAGTGTAAAAACAACCCATTTCTTAGAAGCACAAGAGAAGGTATGCATTTTGATCAAAGAACTGGAAGATATCAGAGAAAGATATCAAATTAACGAACTTAACATTAAAAAATATGAGTCTTCCAGTAAACTGGTTAAAAATCTGTGTGATCAGCAACTTACATATAAGAAAAAGAAAGGGTGTGGATTGGGTTTCAATCAGGCTCCTCCTCCTTACAATGATAATTACACATATTTACTTATGACTGAGGAGGAGCTGACGAATGAAAGTAAAATGACTTATGGTCCTAAAACTGATAAGTCATCAATCAACAGCAGACCTGTTGATAAACGAGCGACTCCTCCAATAAATTTTGTTGCTAAGGGTACAATTGATCCTAATGCTTCGTCTACATGTGCAGATGAAGTAGTTGAAGTAACGGTTGAAAAAATATTTGGGGATGAACAAGCATCAGAGTCTGATTCTTCTGAAAATTTAATAAATGAACCTAATCTAGAATCAATTGCGACGTTTGATATTTTTAAATCAGTTTTTCACTCTGTGATTAATTTCAGGCCTAATGATTTGTGCGAAAACGTTGATGCTTGTGTATCAGAGACTGAATCGGAAAATGAAACGAATGACCTAGCTGAACCATCTGATTCCAAATGTAAATCATCTGAAGCAGCCAATTCTGAGAAATTGGAATCAGTTGATTCTAGCGGATTCAGCTCAAAGGTGTCATGTGCAGAACCATCTTGTGCTGAAAATACGTCAAATGTTTCGGCTGAAGTTTCTGCTAAAGTTTCTGGTATTTCTTCCGACAAACCAGAACTCTTCGATTCTGTCAAAGCTGATGACATGAAGGATGAAGAGAAGACAGGCGTGAAAAAGGCTCCAAGTACGCAGGCTGAACAATCTAAACCTTCTGTAAGTAATGAAAAGGTTCAGATCAAGCAACAAGAGCCGAAGCGAGCAGGTAAAGGACGTGAAAAGAAGAAGCCTAAACATCAAAGATAAGCAGGCTCTCCACAGTCCTCAACGGGCAGGAATAGTCCGCAAAAGGCTCGTAATGTGAAAAATACTTTTGTTTAGCCAGTCTGTAATGGCAAATGTGAGAAATATGCATTTGACTGTGCTAACAAGGGTTTCAGAAAGACTGGTGAGATTTCTAAGTAAGACTTGCAGTCGACACAAAACAAGAAAACTCAGAAGAAATATCCACTACAGAAGGCCCCTGCAAATGACAAGTACAGACATCCCAATTCATCCTCGTTTGCAGGAAATGAGCAACACAAACAAGCACAGAAAGGACCGGTTCGTCCTTTAGGGCCCGCAAGAACAAATCCAGCTGATCAGAATACTTTCTACGTGAAGAGACAAACATGCTTCAATTGTGGCATTGCTGGTCACATTGCTCGAAACTGCATACATCGTCCCTATGCACCCTATTATATGCAAAATCATAGGGTTACACCAAAGGATAACTACCATTCTAAGCCAATGAAGGTATCATCACCTAAGGCAATGAAGAATGTGAATCCCAAGGTTAGACCTTCTGATGGCGATTGGAACGCTGCCAAAAACAAACGCAAAGCTTCTCAGGAACAAAAACATTTTTCTAAAACTAACAAACATGAAACAACTAAAGTTGCTCAACCAAAGGCAACAAACGCGTTTGCTAGACCGAAACAGATTTGGAAACCCAAATCCAAAGCAGCAATGTCTCCAATCCTTGAAACTAAAGGGGACTTATGTTTAAAGGAAGTGTCTTATTTTGATGCTTCAGAAAATCCCAGGACCACGATGGCCTGGGTACCCATGTCTTACTAATCTCCTTACTTTTCAGGAACAACTAAGAAGGAGCTGTTGACAATCTCTGGAATATTGATAGCGGTTGTTCTAGAGATAAAAGCGGGTAACATTTCACTGTTGCAAAAAGTTCAAATTCTTTTACAGATGATATGCTTCCTTTGGAGGAGATTAGAGAAGTAAGATAAGATCAGCAAAAGGTACAGTTTAAATTCAGTACTTTGATTTGAATTTGATTAGTCTTCAATCCGATGACAGAACGGTTAAGCAAAAATATTTTTCTCTCTTTTTCTTAGTTTATAACTTTGTACATAAAGTGTCCTTTCTCTAGTAAATGGTAAATTTGCGCAAAAATACAAGATTTATGCACAAATTTAGGGGGGAGAGGGACATATAGATAGATATATATTTTAGGGAGAGAACACCGAGAAAATCCAAAAAGAGTTTGCTGTAAATAGGAGAAAATGAGAAAAATACAAAAACATTTGAAAAATGAAAAATCCAAAAAGATAAAATTGCATGATATGGGAAGTGAAATAAATGTTCGTGTTAAAGGGTTTGACTAACACATGTAAGGTGCCATAGCTGAAAAGACTAGGATCTACTGCGATATGTCGATAGGCTTGACGCTCAAAATGATAAAAGATACTAAGTGATATAAACATAACGAACTATGTACCATGTGGGTAACATACAAACGGCGTATGATTTTATGGTCTTAAATCTTGCGTTGATAGATAGCCAACATCTGAGGTTTCAGGTCTTTATATTGGTGAATCATCTGGGGATATCTTGGCTGTCCTTCTGTTGCATCCAGATTATATGCAGACCTAGACACAGTCAAGATATCTTAAAAGATCCCAAAGAGGACAAAAATCCTAAGGAATAAAATCTCAAAATGAGAAAATTCCAAATGCTCAAAGAGCCAAATTCGTACCAAAATGGTATTTTCCTCGCCCTCGTTGGACAAAATCATTGGTCGCTCTGCTGTACGAAAGTACTGACCTGTCACCAATGGTCTAACGTTGTAAATAAAAAAGGATGACATCAGTATACTCACCTGCTACGATGAATCGTTGTGCTTACCTTGATCGCGAGGGTATGCCTTGGAATGGGACACACGGGTATAATAGTATAATATTACCTAAGCATATCACGAAGTTGAAAAATTGAAAGTTGAGCGTTAAAGTTTAAGTGGACAAACATATTGGCAATCACATAGACCAGTTTGATTAGGCTCGTACTGAAAAGTGTTCCTTAGTCTGCCTGAGAACGAATTTTGATCCCATTGCAATTGTAATTGTATATTATATTATGGTAGTTGTTTATATTTTGAGTTTTTATTTGTTTTTAGTTCTTTAAAAAATAAAAAAAATTCAAAAATACAAAAATAGTGTCTTGCTTTTCTATAAAACCAAAAATCCAAAAATAGAGTGTTTATTTGTTTTCTTACAACTAAAAAATTATAACCGTTCTCGAAGATTTGACTGATCATAAAAAGTTGAAAGAGTTTAAATTGTGAAATCCGAGTATAATTACTTGTATGTACCTAGTGTTCATATGGTACTTTCCCTGTTGCATAAGAAATGTTTGCTTATGAGTTTGTGAGCATGTGCAGAACTTGATTTCAATCAAGAACAGGGGTTGATGAAGATTGAGATGCTGTTAGTTGCTGAAGAAGCCTGAAGCAGCACAACAACAAGATGTACCTGAGTCAGAAGAACCGGATACGAAACACCGTCTGATAATGAAAGTACATTTGAAGAAGTACGGTGAACCTGCTTGAAAGAGAAAGACTAAAGAAGAAAAGAGTTGTTGAGAATCCTCCTCTCACATTATTTTTAACAAAGACTTTCAAGCAAAAGCTGATCGAGATCCTGATATGAAGCTAACCACAAGAGCTGAAGAAAGAGACCCAGTGCTGAGATTTCAGAAGTCAAGAACTTCCACAACATCTGCAGCATAGCGACAAATATAGACTTTGTTAAAGACGTTGCTGAATTCATGTTATGAAGACAATTTGATGGCATCAGTCTAGGGGGAGATTGTTAGGCCCTAAAGTGTGAGACTGACGCATCAAATTAATACAACGGGCTATGGTTACGAACTGGGCCTTACCGGGTTAGTTTATATTAGGTTGTGGACCTTTATAGGTCACTTGGGCCAAGCTTTAGGCCATGTGGGCCAAGCAGGCCCAAGGGGAGCCCATGTAGGGAAGTGGGCTTGAGTTAGTATATAAACAAGTTTCTAACTTGTTTTAGGTTTTGAACCTCTAGGAACCTCAAAGTTATAGAATTCTAGATTTAGAGAGTGGTGGCGATTGAAGTTGTGAACACTTGTACTAGACGGTTTTGCTTTTCAGGTAATAGAATCGTGTGCAAGTGTTGAAAGTGATTCGGTATTGTGTTCTTCATATTTCATATTTTTCGTTTTTCTTGAATCTCACCAAGTTTGGATTCCGCACAAACTTGGTGATTGTTTGATATCATTGAAAGATCCGGTGTACGGGACTTACAACCGTGGAGATATGAATGGTGAAAATCTTTTATTTTATATTGACAGTAAAATAATGCCAAGACACCACGGGCAAACGATAAGGAAGAATCACCTTCAACATAAGAAACTAGTTATTAAAGTCATTAATACATAACCAAGTAAAAAGTGCGAAAAGATAAAAAAATAAAAAGTATTACACTAGACACTTGTCTTCACCAAGTGATGTAAGAGACTTAGGCAAACATGGCCTTTGATTGTCAAGAACTCTTACGATCAATCTTGGATCCCGAGACGACTCACACACTCTATGATGGACAATGGATGATGGTGTTGTGATGGTGGTGGGTGGTGGGTGAAGTGTGAGAGAGGTGGTGTGCAAAGGGATGAGTTGCAAGTGATCCAAGCATTCCTATTTATAGGCTGAACAGAGGCTCGGGCACGACCCCGTGTCCATCCTTCTCTCTTTCTTCATTAATTGCAGTTTGTTTGCATTAGTTGACCACGCCCCCGTGTCCGCTGAGCACGACCCCGTGTGCAGAAGCATATCTGTATTATCAAGATTTGCCTGGATTCTGCGAATCTTATAGTTGACCACGGCCCCGTGTCCGCTGAGCACGGCCCCGTGGTGGGCGAAAGAAGCTTCTACAACTTTGTCTTTTCTGCTGACACTTGGGCACGCCCCCGTGCTCACTGAGCACGGGGCGTGTTCAGCCTTCTGTCTTCTTGATTTTGCTTGGGAAGATGCTGTCGGGGGGTCGGGCATGCCACGTTTGTTCCTTTTCTTGTATTTATGTTAGATTTAGTTGCCTTTTTGCTTCTTTTGTTCATTTGAGCTCATTTAATCCTGAAAATAAAAAAGATAGACAAAAACACACTTTTTCCAACATTAGTACTAAAAAAGGGTTAGTTTTACGCCACAATTGATGTAATTTATATGTTGCATTTTGTGCACATCAGAACGGTTTGGTAAGAGTCTTGCCATTGTTCAGTGTTAGATCCTGCAAAGGACCTGGGTCAAGTTTAGTAGGGCCTCCTTCAATACCCACCGGTATTGGATGGCGGGGGTCCAAACTCTTTGATCCCCTTATAAGTTAAACTACTATTAATATTTTAACCCGGCTACTTAAGACTGTATCCCTGCAGACTCAGACTACTTAGCCGAGGGTAACGTCACCTTCAAAAGAGGGGCCTACCACAATATGCATTAATAACTTAGTTAATTATCTTTCAATAATCCGACTCTTTAGGATTGTATCCTTGCTGACTCAAACTAATGGGTTGAGGGTAACGTCACCTTCAAAAGAGGGGCCTACTACAATAACTTAGATAATCTCTTAAAAAGTGCAAAAGTGCAGAAATAATCAAAGGTTACACTATATACGCGTCGGAGCCAAGTGATTCATCTTGTCTATCTGTTTTTATTTTTATTCTATTTTTCAGCATTTTAGTCTTTATTTTTTTTAGTTTAAAACCTTTTTCTAAACTTTTGATTTTACTAGACGTTGATGATAAACCGGTACTAAAAGCTCTTGTGTCCTTGGACGACCTCGGTATCTTGCCAACACTATACTACGCTCACGATGGGTGCACTTGCCCATATGTGTGTTTGGTGTTAGTAGAATATCGTGTTTTATAAATTTAAAACTTGACTAACGTGTAAAAAGGGCTTAAAATATACTTAATTCCATATACACACCAACCCGCATCAAGATTGAATCTTAACAACCAAACGTGGGTTGTTAAGAAGTCAGATGTTAAATCTGGCGATGAATCTGACTCGTCAAAGTCAGAGGAGCCACAAGTTGAGCTAAAACGAGAAAATTCAGTTCCACCAATGAATGATGTAAATTTTTCACCATTGCGGACTGAAAATTTAAAACAAAAAGTTGGAAAAGTGGAAATTTCGAATCAATTCTATTCTGAAAAGAAAGAATTTGATGTCGAAAAAGCGTTTAATGGCAAAGTGAAACATATCTTTGGTAAGATGGTCGATGGAAGGCCAAAGCGGTAAAAGAATTTTATGAAGCAAAAAGGAATGTTCAAAGACCAAGTGCAATTGAACAGGTTACACCCAAACCTGGTCAGGCTTGGGTGTCTGTATTCTTTGCTTAAAAATCCTGACTTGCCGGAACTCCCAGGTTGGTAATTGGGGAGTAGGAATCGACATCATTCTTGAATAATATGTTTGCGTGAAAAACTTACAGGTGATTGTTTTTACAAGTGGTTAATCAAGGTCATTAAGTTGAACTTGATTCAACTTTCATACAAGTGGTTAAAGAAAAAGGAAAAGGGAACCTACAAGTGGTAATGTGAAAACAATGTGATGAAACCCCATGATTTTTGATCAACAACAAAACTAATTTTTTGGAAAAACCATTTTGATTAAAACAAACTTAAGTGTTTTGAAATTATAATGGGAAAATAGTTTGTTGTCAGGGGGAGTTCTGATTGTTTACGCCAAGTGAATGGCAATTCTCATCAGTTTGTTATTTTATTTGTACAGTTTATTGCTTTCATTTTCAAATTTTCCTTAAAAATCAAAAATTGAAACATATTTTTGATTTTAGGGGGAGTAAAAAAATTTTAGAAATTTTGAAAATTTGAAAAATCCAAAAACATGATAAAATAAAAAGCCAAAAACATTGAAAAATCAAAAATGAGTTTTGTTGTGAAAAAGGGGAAATGATAGTACATCAGTGGACTATCACAACATGCTAAAAAAATGCAAAGTCAAAATGTTTTTAAACGAGTCTCACTGATGATGTGCCAGTAGACTTCGCACGACTAGTAGATTGAATTTGAGATATAAACCTAAAATATCAATACTTACTTATCTCGTGGGGAACATCTCTCGGATATATGGGTAACCCCCGAAATCTTGTTTGAGAGATTGCCTGATTCTGAGATACTAGGTCTTTATACTGTTTGATATCTGGGGTATTATACCTGGTCTTCTGATATTGCGGAAGCAATGGCCTAGACTTCTTATAATACTTTAAGCACTTTAAAAGCTTACCCTCTGCATAAAAATTGAAAAATATCGAAATATATGAATCAATTGCAGTTGAAGAAAAGATTCCCTAAAGGGAACACACCTAAAGTCGAGCCTTCATCTCTTTGACTGAACGGAAGTTCATACCTGAGCTCTCAAGGTCTCGCACTAACCCAGATACAGATATCAAATTCGTATACTCACCTGTAAGACTGAATCTAGGGAATTTTGATACGGAAGTATATTCTGAGGTGGGACACGCGAATAAGTTTAAGTCCTTAAAACACTAATTCGTATCTCGAATTAATTGAAACTTGTGTAGAGGTTTAAGTGGACAACAATACTGACAATCAGAAGTGAATTTGTTTAAGACTTAAAGTTAATTCAAGATCAACGGTGTTAGTGATTTGTCTCATAAACTGATATGATCCTCTTACACAAACTCACAAAAATATTGTCTGTAAATATTTCTTTATTGTATTTTTACACACTGAAAATCTTAAAAAAATAAAAAAAAAATGTGTTTTAGCATAAAATTTTGAAAATTCAAAAAGATTTTATTTCATCCTATTTTCGACAACTGATGTTTGGAAAGCTGATTTTCAAAATTCCGAGTGCTAAACATGATGAACAACAGGGTTGGGAGAGTTTGTTTGAAATGAAAAATGATTTTGAAATGATTAAATGGTTTATTAATTTGAAACCAAAATTTTGAGTGTTACGAATACAAGTGGTTAAGAAGAGATTTGAGAATGTTTCAAATAGTTTCTAAAATTGTTATACATAAGGTTTTTTATGTGTGGGGTAGAGTTTGTGCAGGTAAAAAGCTTTGAAAAAGCTAGGTTTCGACTCCTGAGGATTTTCCGCATTAAGCATATGCAGTTTAGAGCTAGGTTTCTGATCCTGTTGCTACGAAGAACCAGGAGACGTTACTGAACCTGTGAAAGCTGCAAAGCGAGATCCCCATGTCTAAGCATGAGCAGAGTTTGAGCCAGGATACGATCCCGGAACAACTTAAGGGGGAGTCTGTTAGCAAAGGGGAGTTTGAAGTTTAAAAGAACCAGATTCAGTTGTTGGAACAAAGCTCGAGATAGAAGCTGCTGATGCTGTTAAACTTAAGGAATCAAGAGATCTGATCAAGAGAGGATAGAGCCAGATTGAGATTCTGATAGATGAAGAGAAAGATTGAGGATGCTTACAGAGAAAGATACTTTCTAAAGAGCGAGAAGACTGATCAAGACTGCAGACTTGACACACTGAAGACTCGTCATCATCCAAGGGGGAGTTTGTTAGTGCATATGTCTGTTGACTTCGTCTTGTATCGAGTCGTGTAATAGGTTAGATAGACCAAGACACGTAGTTCGAGAGAAACGGAAAACAGGGCTGAACCAGCAGGTTCATGCGACCTGGCCAGTTCGTGCGAACTGACCAGTTCGTACGACCTGGACATGTATGGTTCGTGCGACCTGGCTTCTCCTATATATAGAGGGTCTTGGTTCTTCAATTGAAACATTCTGATTCCGGTAGCGAAGCTCTGCCGAAGTGTTGCCAACTCTTGTAACGTTGTGAAATCAATACAAATGACAGTTAATCTACTTCTAAGTGCAAATCAAGCTGCAATAACATCAATACGTCTGATTCCGCCTTCCGTATTGATCGAGAGCTCTTCTGAACGTCTCGTTTGATCGATTCACCGATCCTACATTCCCCCATGAAAAAAGTTGCTTGTGTCTCGTTAACAATGTTAACTTCCTCTTCAATTGGATTGTTGTTTAGATCCTCAACCAAGATATTATTTTTTTCCTCCCCCTTCCCCACTTCATCTCTTTCATTGCCTAACGAATTAACTTCGATCTTAGTCGTACCATCGTACCCTTTGTATTGATTGTTGTTAACACCATGCTCTTCGCTGTCACTACTTTCAACAATTCCGATCGTTTCATTAAGATCGAACGGATCATTTTGTCTAATCCTTTTTTTGGTCTTGGCAGCCCACTATCCTCTTCCAAAATAATTCTACCTTTCTTGGGCTTTCTAATTTTCCGGGTACCAACTCTTGGTCCACTTTTGTAAAGATTCGCCATAACACCCACTTTTCTAGCCTCTACCATCATGATTTCGCCCTCTCTCTCATCCCCACAATTTGAAACCCCTTCCTTTTCCCTGTACACAAAATTAAAGTCCCTAGGTGAAGCTTTCTCTATCTCCATCGAACCATTAAATGTGTCATCATCATACATATATCCGTTATTAACTTTGGGAGTAACTTTGCTATTATTTCCAGTAGTCTCCTCGGGACCCTCCCCATCATTATTATCCGGTGACTTTACATCTTCTCCGATGATCTCTACATCTCCGCCGGCCATCGCCCGAGCCGACAAAACCGGGCAACCGTCGGCCGGTTGGTTCTCCATGTTGTTACTATTTTCGTTACCGCCAACATCCACTTCTCCGGTGACCGTCGCCGGTGCCGGCATATTAGGGCACCCGTCGTGAGTTTAATTTCCCGCTCGGGTACGATCCTTGTTACCTACATCCCCAAACTCCGGTGATCTTCTAACACTATCTTCGTCCGCAGTGTAAGGTTTCTTACCATAATCCCCTGCCTCCGACATGAGATCCCAATCCCCATCTTCCTCCTCTTGTTCATACTGGTTTTCTAACAAATCAGGAGTCCAATCGCCCCTCTCTTCTTCCACCCACACCCTAAACCTCTTACCTTCTTCAACGATCACAACCTCCTCTTCAATCCTTTTTACGGAATCTGTCGTCACACATACACATAATCATAGAGTAGAAAGTTGTCTTTCGTTTGTCGTTGCGACGCATGCACAACTTTACCGAAACATCTTCCTACAGAATCGAAAGTTTCATTCCCTGCCAAGTGTAGAGGAACACCATGTATATTAAACCAAGCTAACCTCTCGCAAGGCGGCTGGTTGTCCCCTCCAGATCTACACACTGTTGAACCACCCGAAACCTGGGGCATTTGACCTAAAGCTATCGACCTCAAGACTCGACTTGAAAACAATAAGAACATTCAACCCTCCCAGGTACTTGACAGTTGAATCTCTGAAATGAGCTTCCTTCAATAAAAATTTCAGCTTCCTTAGAGTCCATAGATCTTTTGCCTTGCCGATTATTGCCAAACCATGAAGCTTGACAAAAGCCTTAGCGTATTCAGAAACCACCACCTCATTCGTGCTGGCATTCACCTGTTGGTTACCGGATATATACCTACGTAAGTATTACCACTTAACACAAAGGGGCCATACCTGTTAATCTCCTGCTCTTTGTGACTGAAATATATGTCGTCCTTGACTTTGAGATTTTGAACCTTTGTCTTCCTGTCTCTCCACTCTTCGTTTTCCATGGCGAACTTTGCAACATTGATGAATAGCCTAAAACTCCCCATCCATACGTTTGTCATCTTCTTTTCAAGCTCCCTCGCATTTTTCACTCCTTTAAAGCTCACAAAACCGAATTGGTAGCCCCTTTTATCTCTTTTCCTTGCTATATAAACTCCCTCGATTTCCCCGAAAGTCCCTAACACCTCTGAGATATCTTTCGAACTGCATTTGTCTGGTAATCTTGCCACATAACACTTGGTGATACCGTTGTTCTCCGATCCTGATCTCCGGCCGTCCCGTTCTGCCGGTCTTCTGCTCTCCATTTATCTTTTGTTAAATAAATACATAAATCAAATAAGGCAAATACACAAAATTTCAGGGGTTCATATTCTTAATTACCGATAGGGGTGTTCATGAGCCGATCCGATCCGATCGAGGGTCTGCTCGTGCTCGGATTGAATTACAACCGATCCGATCGGATCGAATTTTCAAAACCGAGCACAAAAGTGATGCTCATGCTCGAATTAAATTTGAATAGAGCGGATCGTTTTCGCTCGGTTTTTTTCGGCACCAAAATTAAAACATGTGTAGCAAAACAAAAAAAAACTGAAACCAAGACTATTACAAGGGTGCATTCAACAAAAACAAATCCTAACTTAATTAAAACATGTCTGACACCTTACTAACAAAAGCAATACATAACTGAAATCATGATTCTAAAAATGTTTGATGTATTATACTCAGGTTAAACTCAGCTTAGATCCATAATGTATTATACTCAGCTTAAACAAACATGAGCAACTCAAATCCATAATGTATTATACTCAGCTTAAACAATTTAGGCCTAACATAAAACATAAGCTCAATTGAACATAAGCATAACAAAAGTATCGTTAAAACAAAAGATCACCGCAATGTCCAAAAAGGAAAAAGCTACACTCGATTTTCTTAACATCAAAGTGCGAGACAAATTATTTTTGGCAAATTTATCCCTAATTTTTGTTATTAGGAAGTAAGAGATATTTGAAGGCATTTCATAAATATGTAGAGGGCCAACCGGCCAGGTTCTTTGTAATTTAAAAAAAAAAAAAAAAACTAAGTGGGCTTTAAGTGCTTCCCCCTCTCAGCCTAACTTCACTGAATATTTGCTAAAAAAGATGAGTTGTGAGATTCAAACTCAGGTCAGTCACATGCCCAAACCAATATGAACAAGATTCATCGTTGTTTCTATATCCATTACAATTTAGTAACATCTCTAAATTATATATAAACAATGTATAAAACTAAATATGCCCCCCCAAACAGAATTATGGGTCTTGTGAAGTGAGTGGCAGACCCTCGGGGCTGCAACAAACCAAAGCTATTCAACCTCACTAACAAACACCAAGTAGAGCAACCTAAATCTTTCTGAATACGACAAACCAAAACAAAGGCAACCTCGCTAATAAACAGCAAATAGAATTTAAGCCCAACAAAAAAAAAGAAAAAAAGGGAAAAACAGAAACAAAAAATTATGTCAAGCATGTGTTGTTGCACGGAAGAAGCTGGCCGGCAAACCACTTATGGATGAAAAGAAGGCGCCTCATGGGAAATTTTTTTAAAGGTTGAGCCATATAAAGGCATGAAAATCCTCCAGGTGTGAGCATGTAACCAGTTATGTTGTTTTAACCTGACTGTTTTCTGTGTCAGAGATATGTTGATCTAACCACTCGGGTAAATCTCTGTCTTGTACCCAGTCAGATGCAGATGAACCTGAAAATATCTAAAAGGTGATATAGATATGTAATAAACATTTAACACATTGGACAAATCTGAGTTGGCAGATCAACCCAACTTGATCCATTTCTAATGGTGATATAATAATTCCTTGTTTTGACCCGTCACCCAACCCATCCATTTCTCCGCCGTATTGGGCAGGATCAGGTGCATTACATACATGTAAATGTCACCACACACCATTGGTGTTCAAATAAAATATAGGCAAAGCTACCAAGGCCTGCGTGAGTGTGTGTCACAAAATTACAAATTAAAAAGTTCTTACGAGTATTCTTTTTTTCATATAAAAAGGTTGAGACTTGAGAAGAACTTACAACTTCTACCACCAAATAACGAGTCACCATATCTGGCTTCAACCACTTGGTATGTTCCAGCAATGATATCCATAATAAGCGTAGCCATTTGAGACATCAAAACCATAGGGTCAACTCCCAAGTCCATTAATTCTCTCGCCCTTTTCACTGTTTCTGATGTGTTTGATGACATTGCTAACTCCACAAGTTCTAATAACTTCTCATCGATGACAATCCCCACCTACAGTTAGTTCCAAATAATTAAAAACAAAAAAAAAAGTAGCAGAACTAAGATATATGATTAGTTCAAGAAACTTACAAGTTCATTCACCAAATTAGTAGTGATTCTCTTTCCAAATAAACTTAACTGATCCAACGTAGCTTCTGCATCCCGGAGTGAACCGTCTACATTCAGAGCAATTAAATCTAAAGCAATTAAATCTAAGTGTCACCTCAAACCAAGGTCGCTTAAAGCTCGCCTCAAAACGCTTCACGTGTTGTGACGCCTCAAAGCAAAAAAAAAAAAAAAAAAAAAGCGACATTCCCAGCGCCTCACGCTTTAAGCTCGCTTAAAGCGCACTTTTTTAAACCAAGGGATGTAAAATCAATTTTGTGATTTATTCCACTAGTCACATATAAAACACATATTATTATGGACTGTTATGAAAAGGGTCTTTGAAAAAGTAGAGAGATAAATGGATGAAACTCCTGGAAGCAGCCAATTTGTAAATAAGTAGAGGGTAAACAATACCTGAATGCAAAAGCAAATATCAAGAGAAATATAGGAGAAGCAGATTTGCACTGCAAACAGGAAAAAGATTATCAAAAATCATACCAGCTTCCCACAGTGCATTTTAGTATTAAAGATAGAGTAAAATGTCATTTTCGTCCCTGTGGTTTGGTCAGTTTTGCGACTTTTATCCAAAGGTTTATTTTTTTGCATGTGGATCCAAAAGGTTTGAAAGCTTGCTATTTTCATCCGGTTCGTTCATCATCATCATCATCATCATACTCAGTAAATCCCAACAATAGCAAAGCAAAGGTAGGGTCTGAGGAGGGTAAGATGTAGACAGCTTTACCTCTACCCCGTAGGAATAGAGAGGCTGCTTCCAGTGAGACCCCCGGCTCGATAGTAGTTTTGTATCAAGCCTTGGACATAAGGCACATAACACTAAGCAATCGGGACAAAGACCGATTAGTGCACTTACCCTTTTGTCTTTCAGCTATCAACGCCACCACATGATGCATGATTAACCGTCCTCATCTTTTAACGTTATTTTCACGAAATTAGTAAAATAACGTTAAATTAGTGCACTTTCACTTTTGCCCCCTGATGGCCCACACATATATACATTATATGCGCATACCGCAAGCGGGGCATTTCATCCGGCTCGTTAACTCCGTCAATTTTTCTCCGTTAAGTTAGGGGTATTTCCATCTTTTTTGTTAACTTAAAGGCAATTCGGTGTAACGGATTCGATCAGGGTATTTTAAATGCTTGTACATAAAGTGAAAAAGACCGAAAATGGCAAGATTTCAAACCTTTTGGATACAGATGTGGAAAAACAAACCTTTGGAGGAAAGTCGCAAAACTAACCAAACCTCAAGGGCGAAAATGGCATTTTACTCTTAAAGATATTTCAGCATAACATGAACATAGATAGATGACTTACCATGGTGGCAAATGCAACTGAAATAAAAACAAGGGATGCATTGCTCAAGTTGATATCCAATGCTTTTGCAAAAGCCGTGGGTACAACTGTGAAAGGCAAAATCCCTCTGTATCATTAGTTATTAGAAAAGTTAGCTGAATTAGCAACAGGTAGGAAGAACAAGGACTTATATTTACATCAAACGTTCTGGCATAATATAAAATAAACCTATTGTTTAAGAGCACCTTATAAAAACTAAAAAGTAACCATTTGATTTTCTAAAATAGTGTCAAGAAAGCCACACAACACTCAGAAAGATGACAATAACAACACTTTAAAGTGTATAAAGTAATCATTTGCTCATCTCAAATAGCACAAGAAGTTTATTACATCTATGATATCAACAAAATGGGACCCTATTTTCTTTTTGAGACTTCTAAACAGCTTTTTCGTTCAAACATTAAAAGAGGGTACCCACTTACTTCTCCCAGCCAAGCTTCCTGTTTCTCATTTTCATCTTTAGCTTTACATGCTCTAATTAAGCTCCCTTTCACAATCTTTTAGCCGCCATTTGCTCATTCACACCCAGTTAAAATCGATTTAAGTTGCTCATTGACCTTCCTTTGCATCATGTACACAGCAATCCTCAACTGTTAAAAAGATAAGGCACAATGATAAAACTCTTTTAAGTTAATTAATATGTGGCTGAAGAAAAGGAGATTCTTTTGAAGAGTAATCCCATAGGAACCCAAATACATTCAACCTTTCATCTCACAAAAAGAGGGTATACAAATTTAGATACACATTTAAAGAATCTACCAACTATATGAAAAAAAGGGGTTTAGCGATTTGCCCTAATATACCTGAACCCACAACGATCTTGCGTCTTCGTCTCAAACACAGAACTACGTGATGGATATTTAGGGCTTCTATACACAAAAACAAAATCCTACCATAAAATTAACAGCAACAACTGCATGCAGTACCTGGACATGGGATCTTGCCCTCCTTTGTACTCAACTGACACAGAGATTAGGGCTCTCAATTTCTTCTCTATCTTCTTTTGCTTGAGATGCTTAAAGAGAGTACGTCTGAATTTTTTTTATTTTTTTGCTTGGGATACAGAAAGATAATGAGAGGAACAATGCATTTTGAATCTTTAATTACAGAAAGAAAAGGGAAGAAGACGGTGGAAACCATGAAATCGAGGGGTAGAGGAGAGGAGATGGTTTTGTTCAGATCTAAAAATGTTAGGGCCTTTGGAAATTTGAAATCCCGCCCATGAGTTTTCAGGTATTTGAAAGGTACTGAAATCCCGCCCAGAAGTTTTCCAGGGTATTTGAAAGAAAATGAAATCCATTTGTGTTTTAGAGCATTGTAAAACATGCTTTCAGAGCTTGTACATGTTGAAAAACTGGCAAATAACCATTTCTGCCCTTTGAATATGCATTATATATACTAGTCCGCTACCCGCGCGATGCGGTGGCGGCGATAATTTTAAACGCGATACTCATTAAACTGGGTACTAAAGTAGAGATGCGGCGGCGACGATAATTTTTTAAGTGAGTACGAAAAAAAATTTAAGGTTGTTAGATACATATGAAATATTACCATATATGCCAATGATCTCAAGACCAAGTGGTGGAAGGTTTGCATTTCTCTTGAAAGATAAAGGTTCAACTCCCACTTGGTGCATAGTCAAACTCTGGGGGGCAATGATAGGAGACTCAGGGAAACCTGGGTTTGATCCTTGAGACAAACGGGTTTTACCGGTAATTTCACTTGTCGTGCCTACAGACGGGTGGGTTACCGGATTTTCCCCGGAATTTATGGTGGACTCGGGGTTGCTCTCGAAGTACTCTGTTTGGTCTAGTAGGTGCCCCGAGAGTGTTCAGAATTGATTATGTTAGCCATTAAAAAAATATATTACCATAATATATATGACTATGATAAGAATACTAAATAACAATACTAAACAATATATTATACTACATTTAATTATAACTGTTGAAAAAAAATTATGTTACATAAAATAAGTAGTTAAATAAATATATAATTAATACATAATAAACAGTTGAATGTCACGAACCAAGCTTAAACTTTAGATATAAAGTTTAAAATGAACCAAGCTTAAGCTCTCCGTACGTTTGAATTGAGCTTGGGCTCTAATGGACTTATTTACGCATAAGGAACTACATATACCTTTAATCTATACTTACTTGTTTTCTTTTTCCTAGCCTTATTTTATCATAGCCTCTTCTTGTTAATACGTTTTAATAAATTATTGCTATAAACTTTTGACACGAAATGAACTCAGTTTGATAAATTTCTAGAATTTTGGTTAATTTTAGGTCAAACTTGACAACACATCTAACTAAACGGGAAACATATCATTTAGGTTGGTGAGTTTAGGGCTATGTACAGGGCTGTTCGGTTTTGAGCCATAACCAAAATCAAATTCGCGATGCAACGGAAAACACAACACTTGTTAGTATATTTTGGAAACATATATAAATTATTAAAAAAAATATATATAAATTACTGCAGTCAACCTTCGTCGAAATTGTCCTTTTAAGTATATCACCTTTACATTTATTAGTATATTAGCTTATGATTTCTTTCGTGATATACGTATAGTACGACTCTTAGCTTTCTTATTTCGTGATATCCGTTCGTTGTGGTTGAGCTCGTCGCGCCGTTGCGGCTGGTTCCGCGTTTTGTTACCAGGTCCGGTTCCAGGTACGGTTTTTTATACACCTCTATTTATTATTACATGGATTTAGATCAAAAGCCTCGTGTCCTTAATTGCATCAAGTGTTCTAACCCAATAAAACCCACCCAAACCTATCACATAATAACTAGTAAGATACTCGCGTGATGCTGTGGGGGCTACAATTTGCAACGCAATACTCATTTTAATTAGTTTACTCGATTAATATCCACATTTTTTTCTCTTTTCTCTATAATGCACAACATACGTATAAACACATTCAACACTTCCAAAAAACAGATCAAATGAAGATTTTTTCGAATTGTTTTTGACCTTCAAAACTGTTCTTAGAAAAATATATTTCTAGGTCTTTATTCTTGTTCTTCGAGTGATATCTTGAAACCGAGCCTTCGAATAGACTTCTTATGCTCTGATACCAATTGTAAGTCCAGAGATCCTCACATGATACCACAAACACAATCAAAGGTGAGGAAAACAATTGAAAGTCTCAAGAACAAAACGATTATATTGTACACGAGTGTAAAACTCGTCTGGTACAACTATCACAGTATGCGAACAAGATAAGCAAAATCACCAACCACTCTAATGCCCAACCCTAATAATGAACTAAACATAACATTATATAGGGTGCACATATAAATTGGCTCACATGGCCTAACCCAAGCCCACTAGAAAACTAAGTCCAATAACCTATAAGTGTGTTTGATAAAGACAAGTGTAAACCTACTCAATTTTATGGCCTTACAATGGCGGAGCGTACATGACCGTCATTGCCCGTTCATTGGGTCATTTACCGGAGGCAGACCCATAGTTATGGCCGCCCATAGCGCCGACGCTGATGGGTTTTAAGACATTGTGGAGGATGAAGCTGATTAAAAGGTTCGACGTCATCGGCGAGCGGTTTAAAACCTGCGGAGGTCTCATATGGGTTCTGCAGGACCTACCGGAGCAGTTCGATCCAATGTATCTTCCGCCAGATCCTATCCTCCGCCAGATCCTGCAGCGGTCGTGCAGGACCCTCCGATGGATTTAGACGGACCGGTGATGCCACAACCAATGGGAGCTGAAGGAGATCCGCGTTTACGAGCCGACATTGACAAGCTTATGGATTTGGTAGGTTGGTTGGTTCGGGAGGCGCAGGATATACGAGAGAGAGAGAGAGGGGTTACCTGCCATACCGCTCCCACCACCTCGAGCACCACGTCATCAGCAGCAGCCGCAACAGCCAGATCCAGATTCAGATTCGGACTTGGACCCGGAGGCATAAACCAGCTGCATGTACATATTTGGTATTTTGTGTTCAGTTGTAGTTTATATTTTGTTATAGATGTACAAACTTATCTTATATATGTCATATTTAAGTTTGTTTTCAGTTATTCGGTTACTTAGGTGATGTTTGTTTTTTCTGCGGGAAAAGGTCTGTAGTCTGCGGACCACATCTGCAGGCATCTGCAGGAGAAGAGGTAGACCAAATGTTGCAGTCTGCAAGGAGAAGAGGGTTTGTTTTTTTATATATAAAACCTCTTCTAAGGTTTAAAACACTCACACAACACACAGTCACACACTGATCTCTCTCTACTCTCTCTCTACAATCTGCAGACCACCACCGCCGCACCACCACCACCGCACCACCTCCGCCTTCACACCACCGCCATCATCTCCGATCTGGGTTCAACCACCACCACCACCGATCTCCGCCATCTCACCAGCTTGTTTGGTTCGATTTGGGGGTTTTCTGGGTTCAACCACCACCACCGATCTCCGATCTGGGTTTGATTTGGGGGTTTTCGTCGTTCAACCACCACCACCGGTCTCCAATCTCTCTCTCTCTCTACGGTATCTCTCTCTCTCTCTCTCTCTCTGGGTTCGATTTGGGTTTCGATTTGGGGGTTTTGGGAGCCGCACCGGCGGCGGTGGCAGGGAAGAAGGTGGAGGTGGTGGCGGAGACGTGGTGGCGGAGATGGTGTAGGTGGTGGCGGATTCGTGGTGGTTTCGATTTGGGGGTTTTGGGTGGTGTTTGTTTTGTAGGGGTGAATGTGGTGGCGGTGGTGGTGGAGGTGGTGGCGGAGACGTGGTGGTGGAGGTGGTGGCGGAGATGTGTGGTGGTGGAGGTGATGCAGGTCTGTGGGCAGGAGAAGAGGTGAGAATAGGTCCGCAGACTTAAGGCCATGTCTGCGTGGGGAAGAGGTGAGGCAGACGTTTTTGGTCTGCAGATCTTCCGGAAAACAAACAAACTGCAGAGTTCAAACATCTGCGCGCGTCTGCGCGGCGCAGACATAAGTGGCCAGAAGTACTTACTTCTGGCCAAAAAACAAACACCACCTTAATGATTGTTTGTCTAACTGAATCGATATTTCATAATAAATGATAAAACCTTGATATTGAAATATAATACGGAAACAATATAATTTTCAAAATGTTAAATAATATTTAAACGATATAATATTTGAATTCGGTTATTAAAATGTTGAAAACAGTATAAAATTTAAACAATATAATATTTTAATGGTAGGGTAATATTTGAAAAAGTAAAATGTTAAAAACAATGTAATATTTAAACGATCAAATATATTTAAAGGGCCGATCTTGAAAACAGTAAAATATTTTTATACAAAAAGTAAATATTTTCTTTAAAAACACACATTTTTTCACTCAAAAAAAGATCACCTTCCAAAATATTCAAATTACCCCAGCAAAACACCCATTTTTCAACTCAAAAAAACATCAACCTTCGAGACGTCTCGTCTAGGCCTAGAGGGGGCGTTTAGACCCCTTAAACTTTGTGCCCGACATCCCACTCAGAGCCCTGGATTTCATTATCTAGACGCCCCGTATAGGCCTAGACGAGGCGTCTAGGACACCAAAAGTGTTCAAATAACCAAGTCGGGTGTGTGAATAGATCCAGCCTTGTAATAATTTTCTCGACTCTTGCTTGATGAAGTAACCTTTTTTTACACCCTAACACCACATAATTTAGCACTTTAAGTATTTAAACTCACACAATTTTTGTGGGAACAAGTACCATCCCATTAGACCACTAAGTTGGTGTTTCTAATAACACAGACATAAAAGAATTCAATTCCATCCACTGGTATGCCGAATCTTATTTTGAAGAAAAAGTAAAGATGCTCACTTTCTTTAATTGGGGCGATGTTCATATGTGTGTGAGATAGCAAATTAAGCTTCATTGGTCTTTATTCTTGCCTTCTTGGTAAGAAACAATTAAGATTAAGCTTGCTGAAAAGGACATGAAATGTGAGACTAAAATACATATTTTTATTGTTTTAAAGCTGAAGCTGTGGAAGGAAAGGTCAAAAGCCCATGTGCTAGTAGATAAACCAGATGATGATTAATTTTGACCACCTTACAAGAATTGAGATCTTAGCTTATTATTTATTTTTATTTTTATTTTTGGGGGCAATATTAGTTTTATGCTTAGGCACGTTTATTTAAAAATATCAAGAGATCATTAGGTTTGGAATATCAACATATATAGAGAGATAACTTAGTGACTAATTAGGGTATAGAGGTGTTACATAAACCATTGATAGATAATAGCTATGATGAAATCAATAAACTAGCTCCAACACAAACATTACATAATTTTTTTTTATTGAAGTAAATAAATAGACACATGTGTAGTGTAGGTGGTTTGATTAAGCGGTTGCAATGGGGTCTTCCATTGTCTTGAAAGCTTCAAAGCGAGGCTCCTTTGGTTGAAACTTGACTTGAGCATATAGCTTCATGTAGTCCTCAAACACGAATTTGGGGTACATGTCTTGTTCCTTGTTCACTAGCTGTGGGGCGGGATAGATGAGTGCATCACTCCCTGGGTTGTAGAAGGAGGCTAAGGACATGCGGCCGGTGCCATCAGTCTGAGCAATGACTCTGTGGAGCACACTCTTGTACCTTCCGTTGGTGATGACCTCAAGCTGATCACCCAAGTTAACGACGATGGAGTGGTGCATGGGTGGCACATCAACCCACTTGTCGTCCTTGAGCAGCTGGAGGCCACTGACCTTATCGTCCTGGAAGAGCAAGATGACGCCGCCAGCGTCGGTGTGGGCCCTTAGACCCTTGATCAGGTCTGGCTTCGGACAGGGAGGGTAGTTGCTCACCTTGGTCCCGAAGGTGGGGCCCTTTCCCCCATAGAATACTTTCTTTAGGTAACCCTTTTCCAATCCCAGATTCTCACACAGTATGTCCAGTATAGCTTCTGCAAGTTTCTCTAGCTCTTTAGCGAATTCCTTCATGACCTCCCTGTAGTCGTGTTCAAGATCTGGGATCTCAGAGATGTTGGATTTGGGGAGATGGCGGAGATAGAAAGTGCTCTCCCAGTCCAGGTCATCAATCTCAGTCTGAACGGCTTCTAAGCCTTTGGCAGCCACCATTTCTTTGAAGCGATCCTCCATGCACTTTTTGTAATGCCCCTTTGTCATCTTCTCCACTCTGTCCAAAAGCTCCGTGGAGATCCCATGATTCACAATCTAATTAACTTTACTTTATTAGTATAAGATAATAATTTATTAGGGGATGGTTCAAATGAAAACCACCTTTAATTCGAAAACTAACTAAAAAAAGTCTAAAAAACACACAAAAATTTTTATTTTTTTTTCAATTTTTTAATAAAAATCGCTGGTTTTTATATATAAAAAAAACTTTTTTTTAAAAAAAAAAAAAATTGAGTAGTGAACATGTGTAATAATACACATGTGTAGTACACATACACATGTGTACTATTACACATGTGCACTACACAAATTTTTTTTTTCTTTTTTTGAATATTTTTTTTATATAAAAAAACCTGCGAAATTTGGTTTGCAAAAAAAAAAAAAAATTGTATGTTTTTTTGGCTTTTTTTAATTAGTTTTCGAGTTTTCACAATAACTAGTGGTTTTCATTTGAACCTTCCCCTAATTTATTAAGTTATTTAAGTGGATATATATATACCTCAAAGAATCCCCAGTTTTCACAAGCATCATTGATTAGGTTCATTGTTGCAGCTCTTTCTTCTCCATTCAGCTTCTCCATGTTCACAACTGGAAATGTCTCCTCCTCCATGGCTCTATAATTACTTGTGTGTGTTTGGGTTTGAGTGGTATGGATTAATGAATTACTTGTGTGTGTGTTTGAGTGGTATGGACTAATGAATAGGAGCTTGCAATTTATAGATGAATTAAAGATGGTGGGGAGAGGTAGGAAGATTAGAGGGAAAGTGGTTGATGATATTTACTTGTATGAAACAATTGTTCCGGCGGGACCCTTCCTTTTAAAGTTATGGTCACCCAAGGACCTTGGGTCTACATCATCCAACTCTGCTACGTACGTGTACACTTTGATTTTTCTTTCTTTTTCAGTAATCAATAGCTGCTAGGTAGGTGTAATTCCAGTTACTTTTTAAATATCCAACATCACCCGACATGCTTTTTGTATTTTGACTATTATTTTAGGGTATACTGAGTGGCATCGGTTTCAGTTGGTAAACTTGGTTTACCTATCGGGAACACCACTGCCAACATAAATTTACTGATTAAACTTGGTTTCATGCGGTGAACCTTTACCGAATCGGGGAGAGGGAGGGAAGGAGAGAGAGAAGGGTGTGTGGTGAGGTCCTTGCCTTCTCAACCAACACACAATTTTCCTTTTTTTAAATAGTTTACTTATTTCAAAGTGTCTGACCACCGTCAACATTTTTGAGCAATAGGTAAATAGACGTGACACTGTCTGATTGGGTGATTTGAGAGTTTACCTATTCAAAGTGTCTAACCACTCCCTACACCGTTAGGATGTGTTAGTATTTTTTTCGTTACATCTCTTCCTATAAAAACTTAAAATTTATGTCTTAACTAGGTTTATCACCGTCGCCGTGTTGCGGCGAACTTCTTTTATTATTTAGTCTGTGTTTACATGTGTTTTGAAATCACTACGAGCGCGTTGCGCACGTAACCGTTGACAAGATAAAAAGAAAATATAGAAAAAACGCTAAAAGATAACCGAAAGAGAATCAATAAATAAGTTGTATGGTAATGATGTTGTTCGTATGAAATCCGTTGTCATAGATAAGCAAACAATACTGGGTACCGATATCGAATTTCCCGAACCGAAAGATGTTAAGTACCAATTTGGTACCGACTTTTGGCGTTCCTGATACCGATTTTTACCTTCATATACCGGTACCGTAACCGGTATTTTCGGTACCAGTATCGATTTGGTATCGGTTAGCACCAAGCTCATCCCTACCCTTGAAACTAAAAAAAGAACTCATTAAAAGTTGAAGAAAATCTACGACACCCGTGATCAAGGATGAGCAAATGGTACCGGGTAGCAGTACCGAAATTCCCGAACTAAAAGATTTTCAATATCAATTCGGTACCGACTTTTGACGTTTTCTATACGAGGCTGATACCAGTTTTTACCTTCTTGTACCGATACCAAACAGAACCATCCATGTCTTTTATTATAATATCAAAAGTAATATTCATTAATAATAATAATAAGATAAAAGATTTTCAATATCAAATGGTACCGGGTAGCAGTACCGAAATTCCCGAACTAAAAGATTTTCAATATCAATTCGGTACCGACTTTTGACGTTTTCTATACCAGGCTGATACCAGTTTTTACCTTCTTGTACCGATACCAAACAGAACCATCCATGTATTTTATTATAATATCAAAAGTAATATTCATTAATAATAATAAGATAAAAGAAGAACTGTTCATTCAGTTCTTCTTTTATCATATATGAATATGAATTAGCATGCATATATGTTTTAATTAATATGATAGATATTAACTAGTTAGGCCACACGGGGTGGTACGTTATACTCGATCCATCACGCGTGAAACAATCACGCTACACCGCCGCCGGTTAATGTTTAACGCGTGAAGTTTGTAACGCGTTGAATGTTTCACGCGTTGAACTTTTGATAATTTCGAACGTTTGATTTTTTTGACCGTTTTAAAACGGTAACATTCTTTAAAAATAAAAAAAACCTTTCAACCATTTATCTATTTATATCCCCATTTTAAACAATTTCACACACACCAATCTACATCTTTTAAACCCATTTCACACAATTTTTATATCTTTCTCAAATGGAATTCCCTAAGGATTCGACGTTTCCGATGTCTAGCGACAACGATACCGAGTCGTCTTCCGACAACGAGACGCTAAAGTATTTTGTGTCGGTGTATAACGAGCTTGATGCCGAGTCGTCCCGCCCAAAGAAGAAGATGGTCGACCGTGATCGTATACGTGCCAACGAAGTTTTGATGAACGATTATTTTGTGGAAAATCCGCTCTACAATGCCGAAACGTTTAGAGATCGGTTTCGTTTACCCAAAGAATTATTTTTAACGATTGTTGGAGACATCGAAGCAAGCGAGGAATGGTTTCAAGAAGGTTACGATGCGAGGGGCAAAGCAAGTTTCACGCCTATACAAAAATGCACGTCCGCCATTCGCCAACTAGCGACATGTAACCCTCCCGATCAATATGATGAATACCTAGCTATGTCGGAAAGAACTTCACGTGAATGTTTGCAATTTTTTTGCAACGCGGTCATTAAGTTGTATGCTAAAGAGTTTTTACGTAAACCGACGAGCCACGACATCTCACGTATTTACGCCGCACACGAGGCTAGATGGCATTTTCCCGGGATGCTCGGTAGCATCGATTGTACACATACCGAGTGGAAAAGTTGTCCAAGAGAGTTGCGAGGGGCGTATGTTAGGGGATACATCAAAAGACCAACCATCATACTAGAAGCGGTGGCGTCGAATGATTTATGGATTTGGCATTCGTATTTCGGTGTTCCAGGTTCAAACAACGACATCAATGTGTTGCACACGTCGCCGTTGTTCCAAAGCATAACGGATGGTACCATACCTTCCTCTCCTTTCTATGTTAACGGTCGACATTACAGACGAGGCTTTTATCTTGTGGATGGTATCTACCCGTCTTGGTCTGTTTTTGTGAAAGCTCCCTCATTTCCTGTCGAGGCTAAAGAAAAGGCGTTCAAAAAATTGCAAGAATCGGCAAGAAAAGATGTTGAGAGGGCATTTGGTGTTTTAAAGGGTAGATAGGGTATACTACACCGACCGGTTCGTGCGACGAGCAAGAAATCAATACATAGCATAGTGTATGCATGTATCATATTGCACAATATGCTGATCAAAGAAGACGGACGTGCAATATCCCCAGATTGGGTGCCGGATCCTCCTACACAAGTTCAAGTTCCACAAGATATCCATCTACAATTACATAACGAAGAAACTCACTTTCGGTTAAGATTCGATTTAATCGAACTAGTAGGTTCTCTAGGTTTGGAGTTTGATGATTCGGACGAGGAGTAGGTTTTTTTTTAATTTGTATGTTTCTAGTATATTAAATTGAAGTAGTATGTTTTAAATTTAATGAAATTTTTAATTTTAGTGTGTTATTGTTAATTTCTAATTTAAAATAAAAAATTAAAAAAATTAGTGAAATTTATAATTTGGTTTTAAAATAAAATTAAAAATTTCTAATTTTAAAATGAAAATTAAAAAAATTTGGGAGTGATAGAATTCCATCACTAGTGATACCACCCCGCCTACATTCCTATCACTAGTGATAGAATATTGGGTGATGACATGGCATGATTTGATTGGATAGTGGGAGTGATAGAAACTATCACTAGTGAACCACCCCTCCTCCCATTAGGTCTTCACCTTTTTAGGGTGAGACCCCATAGTTTGTTCCTTTGTATTTGCGACCCAATGGTCATTTTGGTCCCGTAGACCTTTACATTGTTTATAATCTGGAGGTTATGGTGATCCCATGGATCATCTTCTATTCGTTTGACCTTGATCGTAGTCTAAGGCTACACTCATTTTCTTTCGGATTATCTTTCCGACTCTATGACTTCTTATGTCACCTTCGCGTCGGTTTATTTTACTCATACCATTATTTGGTTTATGCCCCTATTTCCTTTCAACCCATTACCGGGTTCGTTATCTTAATGTTTTTAACACCCCGGTTTTATTGGTTTGTGTTTTCCTTTCCATATTCTTTTACGACCTATCACATTGGTTCAGTAATATTTTGCACTTTCATTATTCGGGTTGCGCTTACTTGGAATATCAAGTATTATACTTTATTCGGCCCATCCAATATTAAAATAGTTGAACATAACTATCGAAATTTCTGTTTTTGCGAAATTTTATTGTCCTTTAGTCATAACTCTTAATCCAAGTCTTTTGACTTTTAATCTGCGCCACCGTCTCTTGGTTTAGGTATAGATATGTATTCCTACCCATCTATCGGGTATTTTACCGAAGTCATTATCAAAGCAGCCATTCCGGCATGTATTAAGACTTTGTTTTGATTTATTCAGTAGTATTAGCATATTCCGTCGCCCTTATTCCACCAAGTCTTTTATTCTTTCATTCATCTTGTTTGACTTGTTCTTGTGTACTTCATCGCTTATGATAGTCAAACTTTACCCCTATTCCCTAACATTCTTGTTTATTGGTTTATATTTTTATTTACCTTAATTCTTATCCCTTCCCTTGGGCTTATTACCTTAATGTAACATGCTTCCGTCATCCGGCTTCTGTTTACCTTTATTATCAAGCATTTTGCTTATTTGATCCGAACACCACCTATCTGTTGTTACCGACCCTTAGGTCTGTTTCTTTTACTAATGTTCCGAAGGCCCATTTCTTAAGTCTTATTTAGTAAAACCACTGTTATGGTTATACGGCTTTTGGGGTTTACCCGTTCTTATTCTAACACTTTCATAAAGTTTATTTTACTAGGCTTTTATATAATCACATCCATCACTGCGATCATTTTTCTTCCTCATGAGGATTTGATTAATAATGTATTACTTGGACGGTTACCCATACCCAAGTTTCTAAATTTGCATTTATTCATACTTTATTATTCATAGTAGCGAATAATACGTATCATCCATTTAACTTCTTTTTCACGGATATTCTCGGTCCGAGTCTTAATTTCTCATATTTAACCTTAATCCTATTGTAACAAGAACAAAATTAATTCATTTAATTTTATTATTCCTTATTGTTGCATGAAATTTATCTACATCGTTTGTTGATGTAAATGATGCTTCTACACGTTTTATTTAGTTTGGCTAAGTCTATAACCTTGTCTTCGCTATTTATTACTATTGCAATTTCTGGGTTCGGGCGTAATTACACTCCTTCCCATTACAACATTTATTCACTTCATTAAGTTCCCGGGTTCGAGTGTACGCGCACTCCTTCCCATTGCAATTTTCATCTGGATTACTTTTTGTCTCGGCTTCACATGCTCACCATTATTTATTTTCTTATCTACATATATATATATACACATTTATATAGGTATTTCTTTTACATAATTCACCCAATTCATTACTCATATATGCCCTTATGCAACTATCATTCGCACTCGTATCGAATAAAATTTGTGTTAAATTAAACAAGAAACATACCTGAAATGACATCAGGTTCAGCTTTAGCCTCTGTGGCTGTTATATAAAACGACCTTGTCCTTGACTTCTGGGCATCAGACATTGTGTCGGTTGTGTCTTTGGTTCCAAGCCTCTCTGGATATTTAGACTTCTTATGTCTTGGCTTACCACATGTGCCCTTGTGAATTTTTCCACAAAATTTGCACTGATGTAACACACTTTTTGTAACTCCTTTCTTGGGAGCTTTATTAGACTTGGATTTCTTTACGGAACTTGGATTCATATCCAACACCCTCCTTTCTTCTATTTCTTGTAATATGTTGTCTTTCAATTCAGCCATCATATCGTCCACCACCGGCACGATTGTGGTTTGTAATCTATCAATATAATGTGATAGACTATTTTCTAGAGCCTTTCCGACTGCCTCGGAAATCATAGCTTTCATTTGTTCAGTCAATTGAGATGTCGAATCATCTCCGGTTACTCCAGACATTTCTTTAACTGAAACATCCATAATGGTTAATCAATAATTATTTAATTCATTTCCATCTTATTATACGGAAATTTATATCACACTCACTTAATCATAAGTAATGTGTTATTCTTTTTCGGTTTGGTCAAGTACATATCTTGCCTTACCTTTCTTACTTAGTGTATTTCCCAAGTTCGAGCGTATTTATACACTCCTCCCATACACTTTTCACATATTTCATATCGTTTAATTTAATTTTTTTTTAATTTTTTTTAATCTAAACTCAATTATAAGTAACTCTTACCGGATGTCTTGAAACTGAAATGTTTACATCAATTATTAAACATCTCATTTATAACATAACTTTGTTTGCTTCGGTTTAGCCAAGTTCGTAACTTGCTTTGACCGTTCTCATTTAGTGCACTTTCCGGGTTTGAGTGTATTAACGCACTCTTCCCGTGCACATTAATTTCCATCTCTTTTACTTACATAGGATAAGATCTACTGAAAAAAATAATTAATCCTTACCGGACGATCGATCAAGCTTGAACCGAACACTTTGTTGACAACCTTAAGCTCTGATTACCAACTTGTGACACCCATCTAATTACTACTTGAATTTAATAATAATATACTGGATTTTATATAAAAGTGCTTTAATTAAAATTAAGTTACCAATTCGATGTTTTAAAGTAACCGCATACTAGTCAACTACCGACTAGCTTAAATATTCACAACAAGATTAGTAAATTGTTTACATCCAAAAACATTGTCTAATACAGTTAGGATAACGCGGAAGCTTAATCAGTTCGTGTTCGGTTCTTCAAAACTTGCTTGATCGCCATCCGTGAAGTCCCCATTATCACCTAAAGTCAAAACCACTTAATATGTTAGTTTTGACAATTAAATAGATCACATAAACAAGTTCCAGCATCAATTTAATAAAAAGAAAATTTAAAATTTGAGTTTGGGTCCTGTCGCGCGTCGTGCTAGTGACCACTCAACCTATCGCGTGTCGCGACGGTGTTCGCGTGTCGCGCCAGATCCAAAAGACCCTGTCGCATGGCGCGAGGGAGACCATTTTCCAGCAGGTGCAGGTTTTTGACCTGCATTTTCTGCTAGCTCCGGATTTCACCAACATTAACTTCAAACGGTCATAACTTTTGATCCGGAGGTCCGTTTTAGGTGATTCTTTTTCCTATACGTCTATAATTTCATTACCGACGTGCCTATTACAATCACCATACCGAAAATTTAATCTACGGACCGAACGACTACAAGTCACTATACTATTGTTCGACCCATTATATTATCACTCATTTTTGCTATCTTTTCAATAATAAACATAAGGCGCT
This sequence comes from Helianthus annuus, assembly GCF_002127325.2. Taxonomy (NCBI): domain Eukaryota; kingdom Viridiplantae; phylum Streptophyta; class Magnoliopsida; order Asterales; family Asteraceae; genus Helianthus; species Helianthus annuus. The sequence continues at coordinate 1,005,866 of NC_035437.2, forward strand.
TTTTACCCAACTTCCGGGGCTTATTATCACCGGCATTTCATTACCAATCTTATGGCTTCATGCTCATGTGATTATTATTGCCAATGCTAACTACTGAAAACACCAACACTACTAATTACACCCTTGTTCGACCCGTTTGGCTCATCTATGGAATCCTCCATTATAATGACTACCAAACGGCTTCTAGCCGATGCTTAACCTATCAATTCAAGTAACGAGCATTGTCGTTTCAATCAACACAACTTTTACCCTACAACTCAACTATACTTATTCTAATTATCAAATTACTCAATGTAACAAATCAAGTTACATACTTGCACAAATCATCAACATTGGTCTCTAACCATGATTACCCATTCCCGGGCTTGTTAACCTCAGCGTATCACGTCCGTTCCGTGGTTTACGCTTTTATAACTCAACTTTTAATGAGTGACGTTTTAGTCACTTCAACACTACAATTTCAACCGTTGTTCGACCCGTTTGGTTGTTTAATGGAACCACCATTTTACAACACACCAAACTTATTCTAACCGATATTGGACCCGTTTATTTATCTAGTGATCTTCGTCACTTCGACTAATATCAACTTCATATATTATGCTAATTTTAAAGTCTACTAACGAAATCACATAATCGAACATAACTTAACGAAACCGTAGTTACGTACCTTCAAAGCGTTCCCTTCAAACGCGTATCGCCACTAGCTCGTCCACTTGACGTTCCGATTTCCTTGCCTATAGAGTTCAACCATAGATGTTTAGAACTCTCTTATAGTATATAACGCATAGTTTACCACACTAATCAAATATGCGTTTTTAGTCCAAATTCTCAATACTTATCTTCTCTTAGGCATTATATCAAACACCTAATGAGCATGATTTCATACAATTCAAAAAATCAAGTTCTTGATTAACTATTTAACCAAGATTTAAACATTATTTCACATGTTCATGACAAATTTTCATATCAACCAAATCTGGATTTGCTCCATAGAGCTCAAATACACTAAGTTAACAAAGATAATCCTAGTGTTTAACATAATTCTACAAAACCCACTTATCACCTTCAATGGTGATTATGAATTTTACAAGAAATAGGCGAAATTTCAACAAGTAGTTGTTTAGGGTTTATCCCTAGACACTATTTCATTCCAAACAACTAACATGCAACATCAATTATGAATTTCATGAATTCACTCAGAAATTTAGATGAAGGTTTTCCATGAAAATTACATACCTTATGATCCTTTTTCAGAGGAGATCACTAATTTATGCTTGGAAATCGATTTGGAACAGATTAGAACTTTCAATTTGGAGAAAATTGCATGAACTAGGGTTTGTGAGGGAACCCTGTGTCGCCCTTGTGTTTATTTTGACCAGACACACACATCAGTGTGTGTTTGGTTTTTTTTTTTTTTTTTTATAAAAACCAAGTTTTCAACTTAACACCTTTGGCCCTCCTATTAATATCAAGTTAGATTTTCCATGTTTTCAACCAAGTTTCTTTGTTATGACTAGGTTCATGACTAACTAGGTTATTTATTCCTAGTTAGTTTATTTTTGTTTATTTTATACTTTATAATTTCAATATAAAGTTTTATATTTTCGGGGTGTTACAATCTTTGACTAAGATATTAGATATTAATATCATATTATTATTATAATATTATAAAATTTAGATTGAATCATGGTTGTAAAAGTCCCGCCTAGGCTCCTAGAATTCCCCGAGTACTCGCTACGAGGTAGGCTGCCGAGGCACGAGTACTGGTCTCCCAGGCCAATTACTCCCCGAGTAATCTCCGCCTAAGCCGAGTACTCCCTAACCCGACTAGGGAGCGCCTAGCGACTTTTGCAACCATGGATTGAATTATATTCACATGAATATATGAATATGAAAATATATCATAATATTTGATAAGGCATAACATTACTAATATATCACCTATATATATAATTTAAACATATCATAACTGTGAGTTACAGATAGGGGTAACACATATTGAGAATTCAGAACTCGTGAAATGACATAAAAATCATAATAGACATATTAAGATTTTATGTTCATAGGATAACACATAAGGTATTTATTTCCTAACAGTAACGTTTAAGGTTTAGGTATTAGAAGAACACCCAAATGGCTTAAACAAGTGGCTTAGGTATGATACCACCTTCTGTCACAACCCCGACCCCATCCTGGGAGCGGGAGCCGCGAGCCAGTCAGATGGTATCGGTGTTTATTATTTTTGCAGCGGAAAGTTTCATCAGGACTGCAATTAGGAAATATTTTTATCAGAGTTAAACACCAAGATGTTTAAAATAGATAAATGGGATAATACCCACGTTTTTCTAATAATACATTTATAATAAACAAGTGGGACAAAACCCGATTTTCGTTTGTAACATGTTTATAGGGATGAACCCTAATTATTGAAAACAATTCTCCTTTTTAATTAGGTAACTTTTATAGCCACTTTTCTAAGTCTTCAGTGCTCTTCAGCTGGCTTTTATTGGCTTCATACTAAGTTACCTGAAACACGTGTTTAAAAAATTTTATCAGCAAGAAATACTGGTGAGTGAATCCCAGTTTAATCAAAACAGTTTTAACAGTATTGAGGGCGATCTCGCAATTACATTTGTTTAATTGTTGGGATCTTGGGCCATTATGATTGTGTTTGTTTGCATAAAACGAATAAGTGCAGCGGAAATGAGTAGCAAACTTTGTAAACATAATCAAAGGAAAGTATAGATTGATAAACAATTGCTATTTCATTGAGTCAAAAGATTTACAATAGAAAGCAAATGATTACAGCAAGCTTACAATCTAAACTCCCCCTCAGCCTGATACACCAGAGTTGGTTGCACAAGATGAAAGGATGAATTGAGGAGAAGAACTCACTCAAAACGATCAAATATAACAGTACAGAATACTGTCATATTTATAGGCAAACCAAACTACTGATGAACTTCAGCTGACATCACCATGATAGTGACATCTAACGACCTAACAAACTATAAACACTGTTCTATACAAACTACTGACATGTAACATCTGATAAGTAATAAAATGTAAAGCTAAGGAAAACTACTGCTTCACGTTCCACTGTTGTAGCCTGAGCACAGATGTTGAATCTTCAGTGCATTCTTCAAAGGTGATCAGTCTTTGAGAGAGCAGTGCTTGAGTCTTCAGCAGTACTTAGGAAACAGCAGTAGATAGAGCATCAGTGTTTGTCTTCAGCAGTCTTTGTTTGGTTCATCAGTTGTTGTAGTTGAGCAGCACTTAAGATTCATCAGCTGTTAGAAAACCACTGTCAAGGGGAGAGCATAGGGAAAACTGCTGCTTATTGATGGTCCACTGTTGAGATCCGGTTTTGGCTTTACATTATCTGTTCCTCTGGTAGGGTTCAATCCCAACAATCTCCCCCTGGAACAGATAATGCCAAAACCCTTCCTTATTCAGGACCTTTATTACTCATCAAGAGTGCCTTAGCTAGTTCCTTAAATTCAGCTTCAAATTTGTCACACCCCGATTTCCACGTGTCTCACCGGTGGGCCCGGTGGGGGATTACCGTGACGTAGTTGGCAACAATATAGTCAAACCACACAATATATGAATGCACAGCGGAAGCAAAAGATAAATATATTATATTCCGAATAAAAGTAATATCCAAGTATTACAACGGAAAGTAAGGGATCCACAGGCAGATCTATAAACATTGTTCTACAGACTTTAGACGCCTAGAACTTGCAAGATTCCTTATTAATGTCCTGAGCAGCTCCCAGCCTATTACGTACTTGTACCTGTCACTTAGACTTTTGAAAATACGTCAGTTTTCACTGGTAAATACACTCAACTGACTCATTTGAAAAGAGTGTAGGAAAATTGATTTAGATGCACCAGGCACAAATTATTTTGACACTTTGATTAAAATGCACAGAGGCAAAATTAATCTTTTATAACTTGAGACAATCATATTTATGATCTTGTATACAGATTTACATGTTCGTTGTACGTTCAGGGCCCGATGTAGAAACCGAGTCATGATTAATAGACACATCACAAGTATAGGCCCACTGAGCGTGAGATACCGTTTCCCTTATGCAACTGTCAGGTGTATGCCTACACCCCGTGCATAAGACGTGACCATTTTATAATACAATGATGTCAAGGATATCCGGGACATGGTCATTAACCCCTAAAGGCTTTTATTTCAAACAATACAGATCAAACCGGGTTACCTCAATAATTTAATCACAATCCGATTAAATATTCAATACCCGACCAAGCGGTATTATTATACCGTATCCCAAGCCCGTATAGGGAAAATAAGTTAAGAGTATTTACCTGAGCTAGCTCCTGTCTTAAAATAGCAAGAAAAATAACTCAGCCGTATTCACTTAAGTAAGCGTAGGTACAATTTACCGGAAGGCTCTAGTCTGGAACGATGGTATAAATAACCAATTAGAATGCTAACGGGTCTTTAATTAAGCCTAAGCTTAGACCGGTTAGTCTTAAAGAATTGTTACGGTTTAATCGCGTGAAAGGCGAAAACCGTGAATGGAGTGTGATTTTTGACCCAACAAGTTTGAAGACTTGTTTCATATGGGTATAACAATCATACTCTGGATTTTGGGGCTAAAACAATATAGTTTGACCCGTTTCGGCTAAATTATGTAAACCAGTTACATAAGCCGAACCGTGCGCGCAATAGGCGCAACGGGTAACCGTGAGAGTCTTACGCTTATTTCCTAAGTCAATATGCCTTAAAGAGGTTGTGGTATCAGTAGGATACCTTCCGTGATGCCCGTAACGAGTTTAAGTTAATATTATGCCCCGTAGGGGTGTTTCGGTCATTTTAAAGACTTTTAAAAGGGCTTTTCGAGTTCTACAGGAAATCTGAGTTTCCCGAACAGTTTATAAAGTCTAAAATACTTTAATTATTATTTAAAATCAGTGGCAACTGGAATCGGGTCAAAAGACCTTGTAGAACTCATGTTTTGGCCGAAAAGGGCATATTCGGTATTTACCGAACCGTAGCCATAACCGCAGGTTATGAGCAAGGTAAAAATTATTAAAAATCTTTAAAATTCCCAAAATATTAATTTATAACAGTGGGTAAAAGTTTTGGTGACGAAATCTTGGTTTAGATGGGCGTTATGCTAATTGCGCCGTTTATTACAAAAGTTTATTTTAATTGCGCTAATTAGCATAACTCTCATTCTAGACCTCGGATTGACGTGAAACTTTAAGGACATGCTTATAATTTATTAAGCAAGGTTCTGGTCCGTTCACGTATCCGAAATACTCGTTTTAATTTCAAAAGGCCGTTACGGTCAACTTTTAGGCGAATGACGGGAATGCGCAAAAGACTCGGATAACTCATGAACCGATCACAGAGGTTCATTCCAATATGTGACCTGGTTCTAAGAGAGTCCTAAGGCATATCTATACCTCATTAAAACGGGTCAGGACTGAAGCCAAAACAAAAGTCAAACTTTTGCGACATTCGGCTCCGAACCGGTTCAATATAGCAAATGGTCGATTCAAACGAGCGCAAACAAGTTTATATACATATTATCATGTTTTATGATTATCAAAACAGGTTTCATATCATTTATATCATAGATTATGCAAGAATCGTTAAAATGGAATTCTGTTGACTTTTTATGCATTCGTTTGACTCGATATTTGACATAGTTAGAGTGGTGATCAGGGGGAACCCTTTTAGAGGTTTATTACCCACATAATTACCTACTCAAAACTACTTTTGATCCGTCATAAGACTGAACCATTTGCAAGTTATTGTATTGACAACCGTTAGTTACGACGGTTGTGTTTATAGGCTATAACTATGGCAATGTATGACCAAAATGGTTGTGAACGACTTACAGAAGTGTGTTCTTGCTTATAGAGTAGAGAAGGGTGCTTGGGAGCTCCTTAGAATGATCAGAGGTGTATGTTTGAGTTGTGTGAATGTTATGAGCCAAACTTGGCTATTTATAGTGAAACTAAGCCCTCAAGATCATCACAACTCAGCCTTCATTTGATCATGGATCTTGGGCAGGTGTCCCTAAGGTGTATGGGTCAAGTGTAGGGTGCCCATGCCTCATTTATTGAGGTTTGATCGTTCACAATGCTCAAAAGGCAAGAAACTACAAAGTTTCTGCATCTGGGCACTTTACGCGACCCGCATGGGAGTTCCATGCACCTTTAACGCGGGTCGCCTAGTATTCAAATATCAGGCGTGTAATTTAGGAGGCTCGCGGCCCGCCTACACTTAAGCTTAACCTTCACGCGGGTCGCGAGAGGCCTGTTTTTCAGATTTTTAAAATCTTTTGAAATGATTACGAAATTCTGGTAATTAATAACGAAATCTTTCGTAATGATTTACCTGACCTTTCGGGTTTGAAGGGGTAACTTTGCGGTTTGGCCCTCGGTTATTTACCGATAGGGGCCTCGTGTTATTTACCCGCATTATAAAGTCCCCGGTTAGTTTATTAATTATTTGGAAAGCCTTAACTTTCACTGTTGACGCTTTTAACCCTTCTCATACGAATTCGATCGTAATTTCTCGTTTTAAAGCGGAACTTCGCGGAATTTATACAGTATATTCTAGTGAGTGTATAATACTGTTACAAAGCCTCGGGAGCGTTAAAGGGTCACTCAGAGGTATAATTAAACATGTTGACACGGTTAACCCCTGTAGCTTGTAATCTCTCACTTTCTTCCGCGTTTCGCTTCCGTACGATCCATGATTTATTCGTTTGAAGGTACGAGCATCGTTTAGGGTTACTATACCATATATTTACCCTTCGTTGACATTTATAACCCTCGAATTTACATACTTTCAAGGTTTATCAACTTTAGTCCTTTATTTAATATTTAATGCCACGTGTAAACTTATGACACGTGTTAACACATTATTGGACCCAAGAATTCGAGGTGTTACATCCTCACCCCCTTAAAATAAATCTCGACCCGAGATTTACTCAAATAAATAGGGGTACTTTTCTTTCATTGTGGCTTCGACTTCCCACGTATATTCGGGACCTCTACGAGCATCCCATTTGACCTTTACAATCGGTACGTGCTTTCTTCGAAGCTTTTTCACCTGTCGGTCTTCACTCGACAAAGGTTTTTCTACAAACTTTAAGCTCTCATCTATATGCACATCTGTGTGTGGGATCACCAATGATTCATCGGCGAAGCACTTCTTGAGATTGCAGATGTGGAATACATTGTGAATTCCATTGTGCTCTTCTGGCAAGTTTAACTTATAGGCGACTGATCCGACACGTTCAATGACCTCAAAAGGTCCTATGTATCTCGGACTCAGTTTGCCCTTCTTGCCGAAACGCATCACCCCATTCCAGGGTGATTCTTTAAGCAACACTTTATCACCTACCTCGAAGTGAAAAGCTTTACGCTTTTGGGTCTACGTAATTCTCCTGCCTATTCCGGGAAAACTTTGAGACGGTCACGAATCTGAACAATCTTGTTCATTGCTTCGAACACTATCTCTGGTCCGGATAATTGGACATCTCCGACTTCCGCCCAACAGACAGGCGCTCTACACTTTCTACCGTATAATGCCTCGAAAGGCGCAGCCTTAATGCTGGTATGGTAGCTATTGTTGTAGGAGAATTCGATTAGTGGTAGGTTCTTATCTCAACCACCGCCCAAATCGATAGCACATGTACGTAGCATGTCTTCTAACGTTTGAATAGTACGCTCTCTCTGACCGTCTGCCTGAGGATGGTAAGCCGTACTAAAATTCAAACATGAGCCCAAAGATTTGTTGGAAACTCTTCCAGAAATACGACGTGTTTCTAGTGTCCCGATCAAAGATAATGGACACAGGCATGCCATGCAAGGCTACGATCTTATCAACGTATAACTGGACTAACATGTCGGAGTTATAAGTCTCCTTGATGGGTAAGAAATGAGCTGACCTAGTCAGTCTCTTGACTATAACCCATATCGTGTCATTTTCTTTCCTCGTTTTGGGTAACTTGGTAATAAAATCCATTGTTACACATTTCCACTTCCATTCAGGAAGTTTAGGCTGTTGTAGCATGCCCGACGGCTTTTGATGCTCAGCTTTGACTTGCGTACAAGTCAAGCATTTGGCTACATAAGCGGCTACAGACTTTTTCAGGCCTATCCACCAACAATTTGCCTTTAGATCCTGGGCATCTTATGGCAATTTTTAGTTGTTGTTTAATTGGGGTTGCGGTCATTAATATATAAGCAATATGAACCGTCTTTCTTATTTAATAATATAAAACCTTCAGAATATTTGGGTCAGGCTATATGAGCCTATATCTTAAAACTTACTTAATCAAGGTTTCGATTGTTCTATGGCAATATGGAGTTCTCACAATGCTCCAGCCTACAGCGTAATGTTAAAATTAATTCTACCTGCCTTCCAGGAGGTAAGCAGGGAAAACTTATGAGAAGATAATCTAGATACAGGGAGACTACCGAGATTTTTCATATCTCAGGCTCCAGTTCATTCATTATTGTTTGTGCCAAACAAGTGACACATATAAGTCCACGAATTTCCAATTCGGGAACATTTACTTGGGCAATACCATTCTGGATATCTTCTTTGAATACTACTAGTCGACATTAGGACAATATGACCATTGGGATATCTCAGGGGTTCCATGTATTAAACTTCCATACTGATCAGGCATGGAAATAATCTATGGGACACATTAGGATACGCCAATCCTCATATGGTACTTTTATCAAACATAGTTTGGCATTCGCAGGCGATAGAAAAACAATGAAGGAAGAAAAATAATTAAAATAACATATGTGGTTGCACTCTATGCGAAGGAAGAGTACTTTTAGATTTTTCGGAAGGATTTCTTGCCTATACGAAAAGAATTGGGTACTAAGGTTCCCTTGGTAAATTATACCTTGCGGATAATATAAAAGTTTGCTAAGCTTATGGTTTATGAAGATTTATGATTGCCTGTATTAAATCAGGACACTTAGCGGAAATTATCATTGGAAAAAGGATGATGAACATACTTGATGACATCGTAAACTGCCTTTTGGCGTTCATTAGGTGAGTTTAGGCATTTCTTCCTTTAGCCCTTCCCAGGCTTAGCTGCACCCTCTTGGGCAGCTTTATAGTATCTATCTCTACTACGGTCTTACTTACCACAGCCGTGATAGACTGTATTCCTCAGGTCCCTACATTCCGGGGAAATGATGACTGTTCCTTAGCAGATGTCACACTGCCTGGGTTTTGGTTCTATTCGACACTGCCCCTAATGTCTTTGCTAGCAATTCTTACATACAGGCTCTTACCGAACCTTCGTTGCTTTTTATTAAGCCTGTATTCGCTCTCTTTCTTAGATTTATGGGAGTTATCTTCCTCCTTTGGTTCGTCCTTCATATACGAAGTGTGAACCAAACTCTTTTCATGAGCAATTGGACATGGTCTTGAATGAAATTCAGAGCGAGGAGCATTCGGCCCTTGGATTGTTTCATGAATTTTCCAAGGTCCTTTCAACTGCTGCGTCAACCACAGCCAGGAGATTAACTCCATTAATATTGAGGTTTACGTTTGTAGTTTTTATTAACCTTCGTCGCATTAATAGTATTGCGACTGCCGTCTACCTCATCCGAGTTCCCCATACTCGAAACTTGGTACTAATCACCAAGATTTAACAATTATTAGTCATCATTCTGATGGCCTGACTTAGATTAGCCACGACATTCATAAGCCGTATGGGTCATTCTGTTCTGAACATTCTTAGTGAATGTCGTTTGAATGCATACCTATTATATTTAACTTAGGTCACAAAGGACTATTAATAGCACTCAAGGTTTGGAGCGTGTCCAATACCTGCTTGACAGGGGACCCTAACATCACAACTGTCTTTGCCACAAGGACGATCATGAATAGCTCAAAGGCTATCCCTACATGGCCTTGGCTATATATACGTATATACATAAATGGCACAGGAAACTGTCGCGGGGGACGTAGAAGGATATGGCAATAAGCTCCGTCTTGAAGGACATAAGTAGTCATATGGCGCGAAGGCCTTGTCATAATGACATTTAGATGCGACACAAATGGCCTTGTCTCCAGGACGTCATAGGGTATGGCACTAAGGCCTGTCACCAGTGATGTTAACATTCAGTATGGTTAACTTGTCACGAACAACAATTTATAGTACGGGGCTGGTTATGGTTGACTTGAAATACAACTTGTGGATTTGTCACAAGGACATCAATTCATAGGTTGCAACCTCATTAGATCAAGAGTCTTAAGGCTTGAACACAGTTCTTCACCTTTTGGACAGGGAGTCACAGACTACAACTGTCATCGTTTAGACAGGCGATTCTCTTGACAGGAAGGCAATACCAATTTAACATCACTCGTGGATGTCTATCTATAATTATCGTATCTACCGATATTAGTCATGATCACTTCGATCGCATGGACTATTAGGTTTAGGTATCATTCTACCATTTTGAATAGGGAATCATAAGGATCACCACTATTTTGTCTTATCGAAAATAGAGTAAAGTATAGCCCGTAGGGATTTCATCCCTAGGGATGTCAATATCATGAATTTATGATCATCATATTGATGATACTAGTCAGGATCGCATTGACCATATAGATTATTAGGCTTGAGCGCAGCTCACTACTTTTAACTGGGGATCATAGAGATCTTAATGTTTGTGTCACAAATGGACAATATGATATGGCCCGAAGACGAAACATTATAAATGGATGTTTATAATGGGTTCATCCTATTTGATGTTATAAGTCATGATTGCATTAATCATTTTGACTATTTGGTTTGAGCATGGCTCACCACCTCAGACAGGTAATCATAAAGATAACAACATCAATGTCTCAAATGGACAATATATTATAGCCTGTAGGCAAAACATCACTAAAGGACGTTTAAATAATAAGATCATCGTATTAGATGATGTTAGTCATGATCGCATTGATCATATAGACTATTATGTTTGGACATAGTCCAATATTTTAGGCAGGAGGTCAAAGACCATCACTGTTGTTGTCTTATCGGATGACAAGTTTAGCTTACAGGCATTTCATCACTAACGGATGTTTATAATATGATCATATCATAGGATGATATAAGCCATGATTTCTACATCACTAGGATAGATAAGGGAATTGGAAGAATCCAATATAAGGATGACTGTCGTGATCTTCCTGAATCACATTTGTCAAGAGTGCTAACACGTCCTTAGGTGTTTAACAAGGATCTGAATCCTTTGAGTAGGTTTCACCATCTTGGCCGTGTAGACTAGGTCTCACCTTTAAAATTCTTTTTAAACTGCATACTGGCAGAGAAGGAAGGATATTTATTTTACTCAGGATTTTTATCATAAATCCTAATTTAAAAGTTAATACTAGCACAAATGGCCTAGTTGCGTAGACAAGTTTAATTTATAAGCCATGATTTCGGAGAATCGAGGCATTAAGGTTTGAATCAAAGTTCATTACCTTTTCTTGACAGGGAGTTGTAGGCTACCACTGTCTTTAGTCTCAGAGGACATTAACTATAGCCCGTAGGTACTTCCCTTACAAGGGATGTTTGTTACGGAATTGCCCCATAGGGACATTTACTAACCATGGTAAGCAGAGACCATATTCGGTTAATTTATTAATCATATTTATTTAGGATTTCTATTATAATTTATCCTAATTATAAAACATTAGCAGTTCTATTAGTGGCACCCATTGGCCTGGTCACAAGGACAATTTTAATTTATAAGCCATGATTTCAGAGAATCAAGGCCTTTAAGTATATTAGCACAACAGGCTTAGTCACAAGGACATATATAATTTATAAGCTATGATTTCAGAGAATCACAGCATGAAGGTATTCTGGCACAATAGGCCTAGTCACTCGGACATTTATAATTTATAAGCTAGGATTTCAGAGAATCAAAGCCTTGAGGTTTGAACCTAGTTCATTACCTTCTTCTGACAGGGAGTCATAGACTACCACTGCCTTATATGACAATTAGTATGGCCCGTAGGCACTACATCACTATTGGATGTCTAATAAGTTTGGCCCGTAGGCACTACATCACTAATGAATGTTTAATAAGTTTGGCCCGTAGGCACTACATCACTAATGGATGTTTAATAAGTTTGGCCCGTAGGCACTACATCACTAATGGATGTTTAATAAGTTTGGCCCGTAGGCACTACATCACTAATGGATGTTTAATAAGTTTGGCCCGTAGGCACTACATCACTAATGGATGTTTAATAAGTTTGGCCCGTAGGCACTACATCACTAATGGATGTTTAATAAGTTTGGCCCGTAGGCACTACATCACTAATGGATGTTTAATAAGTTTGGCCCGTAGGCACTACATCACTAATGGATGTTTAATAAGTTTGGCCCGTAGGCACTACATCACTAATGGATGTTTAATAAGTTTGGCCCGTAGGCACTACATCACTAATGGATGTTTAATAAGTTTGGCCCGTAGGCACTACATCACTAATGGATGTCTAATAAGTTTGGCCCGTAGGCACTACACCACTAATGAATGTTTAATAAGTTTGGCCCGTAGGCACTACATCACTAATGGATGTTTTAAAAAAAATGATCATCTTTATTGACGATTTAACCCATGATTTATAAATCACTAATTTGGGTTTTGGAATCCATAGAAGGATTCTCTTATAGGAATGACGCGTGCGATTTTTAACGAATCACATCTGCCATGGATGTTAACATGATCACAGAGGTTAACTGGAATTCTGAATCTTTTAATCAGGTCTTACCATCTTGGCCCGGTCTTATAATTGACCCGAAGGCTAGGTTTCACACTTAAGATTCTTATTTAATAATTATCGCAGATCAATTTTAAATTGAGGTGTTAAATATGGATCTGAATCTAATTATGGAACTACCATCTTGGCCCGATCTTTACAATGACACGTGGCTAGGTCTTGCCCTTTTTAGATTTTGCCATTTTATTATAATGGTAGATCCTACAATAGGAAATATTATTTTCCATTTACTTAATATTCTTGTTTAGAATGAAAGTTTAAATTTAATCATTCCACTATATGAAAATAAAAATATAAGGTTGCCCTAAGCGGGACTCGAAAATAACAATGTTGTCCTCGAAGGGACTGAAAGGTAAATATGTTCTTATAAAGACTTATTAAGGAAACGATCTTCAGCAAGAGGAGTTTCTTCTTCATTCATTTCCTGAATGCTTTCTCCTTGGTTGCACGTTTCATCCTGGTCGCGGTACGAAGCTCAGCAGTTCAAGACTCCGGATGTGGAGACTTCCTATTACAGCTCCTTCGCTTGGCGACGTATAAAAATTTGGAAGCAAAATTTCCAGATCAGAATTTAGAACATTCCTATGTTAAGTCTAGACTCAAGTATGTGCAATTGTGTCATTGAGATTAAACACAAAAGACTAGTGTTCAATTCACTCAATGTTGGCTCTGATACCAACCTGTCACACCCCGATTTCCACGTGTCTCACCGGTGGGCCCGGTGGGGGATTACCGTGACGTAGTTGGCAACAATATAGTCAAACCACACAATATATGAATGCACAGCGGAAGCAAAAGATAAATATATTATATTCCGAATAAAAGTAATATCCAAGTATTACAACGGAAAGTAAGGGATCCACAGGCAGATCTATAAACATTGTTCTACAGACTTTAGACGCCTAGAACTTGCAAGATTCCTTATTAATGTCCTGAGCAGCTCCCAGCCTATTACGTACTTGTACCTGTCACTTAGACTTTTGAAAATACGTCAGTTTTCACTGGTAAATACACTCAACTGACTCATTTGAAAAGAGTGTAGGAAAATTGATTTAGATGCACCAGGCACAAATTATTTTGACACTTTGATTAAAATGCACAGAGGCAAAATTAATCTTTTATAACTTGAGACAATCATATTTATGATCTTGTATACAGATTTACATGTTCGTTGTACGTTCAGGGCCCGATGTAGAAACCGAGTCATGATTAATAGACACATCACAAGTATAGGCCCACTGAGCGTGAGATACCGTTTCCCTTATGCAACTGTCAGGTGTATGCCTACACCCCGTGCATAAGACGTGACCATTTTATAATACAATGATGTCAAGGATATCCGGGACATGGTCATTAACCCCTAAAGGCTTTTATTTCAAACAATACAGATCAAACCGGGTTACCTCAATAATTTAATCACAATCCGATTAAATATTCAATACCCGACCAAGCGGTATTATTATACCGTATCCCAAGCCCGTATAGGGAAAATAAGTTAAGAGTATTTACCTGAGCTAGCTCCTGTCTTAAAATAGCAAGAAAAATAACTCAGCCGTATTCACTTAAGTAAGCGTAGGTACAATTTACCGGAAGGCTCTAGTCTGGAACGATGGTATAAATAACCAATTAGAATGCTAACGGGTCTTTAATTAAGCCTAAGCTTAGACCGGTTAGTCTTAAAGAATTGTTACGGTTTAATCGCGTGAAAGGCGAAAACCGTGAATGGAGTGTGATTTTTGACCCAACAAGTTTGAAGACTTGTTTCATATGGGTATAACAATCATACTCTGGATTTTGGGGTTAAAACAATATAGTTTGACCCGTTTCGGCTAAATTATGTAAACCAGTTACATAAGTCGAACCGTGCGCGCAATAGGCGCAACGGGTAACCGTGAGAGTCTTACGCTTATTTCCTAAGTCAATATGCCTTAAAGAGGTTGTGGTATCAGTAGGATACCTTCCGTGATGCCCGTAACGAGTTTAAGTTAATATTATGCCCCGTAGGGGTGTTTCGGTCATTTTAAAGACTTTTAAAAGGGCTTTTCGAGTTCTACAGGAAATCTGAGTTTCCCGAACAGTTTATAAAGTCTAAAATACTTTAATTATTATTTAAAATCAGTGGCAACTGGAATCGGGTCAAAAGACCTTGTAGAACTCATGTTTTGGCCGAAAAGGGCATATTCGGTATTTACCGAACCGTAGCCATAACCGCAGGTTATGAGCAAGGTAAAAATTATTAAAAATCTTTAAAATTCCCAAAATATTAATTTATAACAGTGGGTAAAAGTTTTGGTGACGAAATCTTGGTTTAGATGGGCGTTATGCTAATTGCGCCGTTTATTACAAAAGTTTATTTTAATTGCGCTAATTAGCATAACTCTCATTCTAGACCTCGGATTGACGTGAAACTTTAAGGACATGCTTATAATTTATTAAGCAAGGTTCTGGTCCGTTCACGTATCCGAAATACTCGTTTTAATTTCAAAAGGCCGTTACGGTCAACTTTTAGGCGAATGACGGGAATGCGCAAAAGACTCGGATAACTCATGAACCGATCACAGAGGTTCATTCCAATATGTGACCTGGTCCTAAGAGAGTCCTAAGGCATATCTATACCTCATTAAAACGGGTCAGGATTGAAGCCAAAACAAAAGTCAAACTTTTGCGACATTCGGCTCCGAACCGGTTCAATATAGCAAATGGTCGATTCAAACGAGCGCAAACAAGTTTATATACTTATTATCATGTTTTATGATTATCAAAACAGGTTTCATATCATTTATATCATAGATTATGCAAGAATCGTTAAAATGGAATTCTGTTGACTTTTTATGCATTCGTTTGACTCGATATTTGACATAGTTAGAGTGGTGATCAGGGGGAACCCTTTTAGAGGTTTATTACCCACATAATTACCTACTCAAAACTACTTTTGATCCGTCATAAGACTGAACCATTTGCAAGTTATTGTATTGACAACCGTTAGTTACGACGGTTGTGTTTATAGGCTATAACTATGGCAATGTATGACCAAAATGGTTGTGAACGACTTACAGAAGTGTGTTCTTGCTTATAGAGTAGAGAAGGGTGCTTGGGAGCTCCTTAGAATGATCAGAGGTGTATGTTTGAGTTGTGTGAATGTTATGAGCCAAACTTGGCTATTTATAGTGAAACTAAGCCCTCAAGATCATCACAACTCAGCCTTCATTTGATCATGGATCATGGGCAGGTGTCCCTAAGGTGTATGGGTCAAGTGTAGGGTGCCCATGCCTCATTTATTGAGGTTTGATCGTTCACAATGCTCAAAAGGCAAGAAACTACAAAGTTTCTGCATCTGGGCACTTTACGCGACCCGCATGGGAGTTCCATGCACCTTTAACGCGGGTCGCCTAGTATTCAAATATCAGGCGTGTAATTTAGGAGGCTCGCGGCCCGCCTACACTTAAGCTTAACCTTCACGCGGGTCGCGAGAGGCCTGTTTTTCAGATTTTTAAAATCTTTTGAAATGATTACGAAATCCTGGTAATTAATAACGAAATCTTTCGTAATGATTTACCTGACCTTTCGGGTTTGAAGGGGTAACTTTGCGGTTTGGCCCTCGGTTATTTACCGATAGGGGCCTCGTGTTATTTACCCGCATTATAAAGTCCCCGGTTAGTTTATTAATTATTTGGAAAGCCTTAACTTTCACTGTTGACGCTTTTAACCCTTCTCATACGAATTCGATCGTAATTTATCGTTTTAAAGCGGAACTTCACGGAATTTATACAGTATATTCTAGTGAGTGTATAATACTGTTACAAAGCCTCGGGAGCGTTAAAGGGTCACTCAGAGGTATAATTAAACATGTTGACACGGTTAACCCCTATAGCTTGTAATCTCTCACTTTCTTCCGCGTTTCGCTTCCGTACGATCCATGATTTATTCGTTTGAAGGTACGAGCATCGTTTAGGGTTACTATACCGTATATTTACCCTTCGTTGACATTTATAACCCTCGAATTTACATACTTTCAAGGTTTATCAACTTTAGTCCTTTATTTAATATTTAATGCCACGTGTAAACTTATGACACGTGTTAA
The DNA here is from genome assembly GCF_002127325.2 of Helianthus annuus. Taxonomy (NCBI): domain Eukaryota; kingdom Viridiplantae; phylum Streptophyta; class Magnoliopsida; order Asterales; family Asteraceae; genus Helianthus; species Helianthus annuus. The sequence goes on from NC_035437.2 coordinate 1,022,764, forward strand.
CACATTATTGGACCCAAAAATTCGAGGTGTTACAAAATTCTTTGGCACTCTGGTCATCTTCATCCCTGCACAGTGAAAGTTCAAGGAGATCCTGCAAATCTTCAGCACTTAGGCCAAGTGCTTCTTTCCTTGATATATACTTCACCTCACCATTGGCTCTGACCAAGGTCAATACGTGGGTCTTTTGATCAGACATCCACTTTAGTATTTTTAAGCCTAATGGGTTTCTTGGGAGAGATTTATTTTCAGATGAGTTGAGGGATGATGGCCTTGAAAACACATGCAAACTTTCAGACATTCTTTTGAAAGCTTCTTCAATGACTTTGTTTGCTGCAGCTATGTCTTCTGCAGTTTCTTGTCCAGTAAGCTCTTGTTTTTCTTTTTCTATCATGCCTGTTGCAGTGTTTGGGGATGCAGGACTGTTTAATACCTTCTTAAAAAGTTTTGAATTCTTGCTGAGCTATCTTCTTTTAGACCCATTTTCATGATGGTGTCTTTGAGATACTCTGCTTCCTTTTCTTTGACCTCCTTGTCAGACAGTTGTTTACCTTCTTCTTGGTTTGTCACAAGAGTAAGGTTGTCTGCTGATTTTAGCATTGTTTTGAGGCTTTCAATTTGTTGTTCCAGCTTCACCATTTGTTCTCTCTTCTTCCTTTTCTTCAGCCTCTCATAGGCTTCATCAGTTTGCTGCCTAGACCATTTTGATATGGCTTCAGCAGTGTCCACCTTAGCATCCACTAGCTCCTTTTTCTTTCCTTTATATTCAGCGGTGAGGTCAGCAATGAGCCTTTTGTATTTACTCCAGTTTGGAGCATTCTTTTTCTTTGAAGGATCATTTTTGTTTCTTTGGATCCTTTCAGCCTCATGCTTTAAAGCTACTAAAGGCCATTCTTTAAACTGTTGTTCTTCAGCAGGATAGAACTTTTCTTTCATGATGAAGGCTAGAAGTTGTTCTCTCAACTTCTTCTTTTGATCAGCCTTTTCTTTGTCTAGCTCTTGTGCAAATTCTTCCATCTACTTAACCTTTGCAAGGTAGAACTCCAGTCTGTTAGCAATGCCTTCTTCGCTTAGCCTTTCTTTTTCACTGTCAACCTTAGCTTTAACTTTAGCTTGCCTAGTCTTTATCTTGAGATAATCAGTTATATCTTCTAGAGCTATATAGCCTATGAGTGAGGAGAATTTTCTTTTTGATGGATCTGTTTCTGTATAAAACTGCCTCATCTCATTTTTAATGGCTTCAAGCTCCAGTGGATACTTTTCAGCATTCGGATCATGTATCCCTTCATCGGCAGTGATTGGCTTTCTTTTTCTGCTAAAGAGCTTTGGTTGAGATATAGGAAAGGATAGAGCAGTGGTGGATGATTGACTAACAACTATTGAAACAACTGGTGTCTCAACTGCTGTTGTCATTACAACTGCTGATGTGTCAGCAGATGTTTTCTGCTTTTGAGCAGGGGATGGAGGATGTGATGGTGGTGGTGACTCATCATCAGGAATGAGAACCCTTCTCCTTTTTAATGGAGGGGAGGCTGGTGATGTATTGGGTGGATCAGTGGTTTGTGACTGTGACTGACTGACAGTAGTTGAGACAACTGGTGTTTCAACTACTGTTGTCATTACAACAGATGTTGTAACATCTGATGTCTTCTGCTTTATGGCAGGAGGCAGTGGTGGTGATATGATTGTAGATGATGATAGTGGTGGTTTTTGTGTTATAGACACAGATGATGATGGTGGTGGAGCAGTAGTTGTGGTGGTGTGTGTTGAAACAGTAGTTGTGTGTGTTGATGTAATGGCAGCTGTTTGGCTACTGTCATCAGTTTTTGTAACTACTGTTGTATCAGCTGTTGAAGTTTTTGAGGTTTTGGGTTTTTCTGGTTCACTGTATATCCCATCTTCTATACCTTTCTTTTTCAGCTTGGTTTTCTCCCCCTTTTTGGCATTATCTGCCAGGGGTGTATCCATGAAGAAAACGGTAGATGGACCTTTCTCACTTTGAGCATTTTGTTGTATGCTAGCCTTTATAGCTTTGATGTCTGCTTGAGTGTCTTTGAATCGAGATTCCACCATGTTGGTCAGCATTTGTACTTGATTAGCATGCTTATTAGCAGTCATTTGTTGCTGTTGTTCAAGCATGGGCTGGAGGATATTCCAAAGCTCATTTGCAGCAAATGCTTGTGGAGCAGGTGCTTGAGCAGGAGGAACAGTTGATTGGGCTTTTTGAGCTTCTAACAGCTGCTGCACCATATCTTTTATTTCGGCAACAGAAGATTCTAGATTTTCAACTCTGGCCGTCAATTCATTGTATTTTGAATCATCACCTGAATTAACAGGATCATCTGAATCCCCACCAGCAGTGGTTGTATCAATGTGTGACTTAGGAGCTGTGGCCCAAAAGTCATCCATTGATGCCCCTTTTTCTTGGTACTGGGGACTTCTTTCTTCAGCACTCGATAATCCTTTGATGTTACCAGCAGTTAAAGATAACTCACTGGTGGTTACCGATGTTGCCATGGAAGAAATTGCCTTCAAGGAAGTCTTAGTTATGTAACAACTGTCCAACTAAAGATCTGTTGATCCATTAGTTGTAGTTGTTGCTCCACTTGAACTACCACCGAGAGTTACTTGTAACTCAGGGGGTGTAACCTCCTCAGCTGTTGCTGGGTTAGCAGAGGCATGAGCATCAGACCCAGTCACTTGTGGAGGTATGCTCTCAGTAATAGGTGACAGAGAGGAACTGGTTTGTGTCTGTGCCATATCAACTGCATGCAACAGAGGTATTATTGATTGTGGCAATATGATTGGTGAGGGTATGGGTGTTGAAAGAGACATGTCCTTGGGATCAGGACTGTGGAAGATGGATCTGAGTGGATACAGAGCTTCATAATTTGGTGTCCCTGTGCTTACAACCTGATCCTTTTGTGAGGATGCAGGAGGAGTTTTAGGCTGGGGTTGAGATCTTTCTTCCATCTGCTATGAGGAAGTAGCAGCAGTGGTTTCTTGTGACTTTTGTGTTGTCACTGGCATTGACTCTGGGATCTCATCTTCAGAGTTGCCTTTGGTGTGGTTTTGGTGGGTTTTCTGGATGTTTTTCTTTTGGTCTTTTTGGTGGCAGGTGTTGGTTTCAAAGCAGTGGGTGTGCTACTTTGATCACCTGGAGCAGTGGGCTCAGCAGTGGTTGCTTGAGGATCAGTAGCAGTTTCTAAAACCTGCTCAACCTCCTTTGTTTTTAATTTTATTGGTGCCATCATTCTTGAAAATGTTTCAATTGTCAAACAATTTATCTTGAATGAGACACCTTGTTTGGGCAAGTCTGCATCTTTCTCAACAATTTTTTGTTCAAAATAATAGCTTAGAAATCTTGGAAAGAGCAGAAATGCTTTATTATCAACGTTCTTTACCAAATCATCAAATATTTCCTGGGAGTAGTTATAGTTTTTATCGTTTAAAATTTCATACCCCAGGCATTGGATTTTTGTTGGTATCTCATTAAAAGACGTTGTTTTATTAGAAACACACATGAGCAGTGTGTGGAATAAAAATCTGGGTGCAGAAGGGAAGTAACCCTTTTGTAGGGTATCCCTATTTGGTTGTTCTGCATAGCACCTGTTCATGAAATCCTTTACCAACTCGTCTTTTGTAAATGAGGTTTTTCCATTTAAATCATCGAGTTTAAAGGTTTCAGAGATGGATTTTTGGTGAGACGTTTACCTTCTTACCCTGTATCGAGGAGTTGATGGCGGCGATGATATCTCCTTGTTTTTCAAGGGTGACATTTTTCCAGAACTCTCTCTGGGTATCAAGGTAAATAGGAGCGTCTGCTGTTATCAAAGTTTTGTACTTTGATGCAGAAATGATGTCAAGGATGGAGTCGAAAGTGTGGTTATCGGTAGGTTTTGTGAGTATACCTACATAGTTGTGTGGAGCTTTGTAGCGAATCTCCGGTGTTTCAGCGGCCATTTGAGTGGCATCTGCTGTTGTGGAGGAAGATGATGGTTTTGATTTTGATTTTGATTTTGGTTTCGTCATTTTAGATGAAGAAGATCGAAGAAGTTTTTGGAGTTATGAGAGGGAAACTGCTATGAGAAGAGAACTTTTGGAATTCAATTCGACAGTAAAACCCTGTTTGGATTTAATCAGGGTTTTATTTAGGGAAAAAGTGATTGCTAATGTGGCAGCGGTTATTTTGATCTGAAGGCTAAAAACTGATCACGTGTCAAACATCTGATGGAATGGTAAATAATGGAGGACAGTTGTTTTGACAACTACTGATGGATCAAGTATCAGTAGTTACAACGGTAATAAACTAAAACAGTGGATGTAACAGTGGATGGAACAAAGATACCAATACGTTTGATGTTAAGAAAAGATCTCTTGCAGTAAGGTTGGCTAGAGTTTTTTCAGCCGACTCAAGTCCAACCCATTTGGATTTTAAACATCAGTGTTTTGGAGAAACAGAGGTTGACACTTTAGCAGTGGACAGACTTTAGTGAGCAGATGTTAAGGCACAACAGCATTTTAGATACAACAGTGGGGAAAAAATGAGAATCATTTTTAACAACTGTTTGTGCAGCAGTGTTTTGACTTTTGACAAATACTTTTAGCACCTGTTTGTTCAGATGTAGAAAATGATTTGTTCTTGTAAAAGCACAATCTCTTGTCTATCATCTGTTGAGTACCAGAAATGCTATTCTTAACAAAACACATTTTAGATGTATAATATCAAGATTAAATTGTCAGCAGTTATCTTCAGAAATTTTGTTCAAGGTTTTGCCATCTGTCTATTTTTTAGACAGTGGTTTAGCATCCCAGATGATGAAGACATTTCTACATGAGCTGCTCATTTTGTGTCTAATTACATGAACTAGATCATGAGTATCTCAGTAGTCTAAATCAATTTGCAATCAATTTATGATCTGTGAAAACCAAACTTGAGCTTAACATGATCTTGATATGTGTGTCATTTCCTTTTGACCAGATTTAAGGGTAGTAATTTCACACAAAAATAAGGAAATTACATCCTGACCAGAGATGAACTTTTACTATCGAAAATGAGTAAAAGTACAAAATATATCTTATAAAAATGAAATATATCTGGCTTTATTTAGAAAAAAAACACCTTAAGAAAAAAAATAAAGGAAGTTTTGAAAATAATCAAAAGGATCCGACAATTTTTCAGTAAATTCATGATCATATTATTCTCAAGTTATTTTGACCATTGTTTTGGGTCATTTACTTGTCAATTGATTGAAAGTTTCTTTTAAGCATAATCATTGGAGATGCCATTGTTACCAGAACAATTTCTGTATTGATGAATGCACACTGTTGCAAAATGACCACTGATGATCTAATTTGAACCTCAAGAGTTTTTATGCTTATACTCTTTTGCTTTTGATTTCAAAGGTTTTAAGATAGCTACACTTTGAGATTTGTTCGTTTTTCCTTTTCCCTTTTTACCCTTTTTATTCATATGTTCAGAAATACTCACTAGGAGATTATATTTTGAACATACTTTGTCCATAATCATTTTGAAGCAATGTTTTGAGAGATCTGACCATATTTGATCATGTTTTATTATAGATCTCACATTCACCTATGATTAGGACAGTTTTGATACCTAATTTTCTCAATGTGTTTTGGACAAAGTTGATTTGGTCCTTTTGAAGGTACTCAACTTGCCTTTGAGCACATGAGAGATTTTGCCTAAAGTTTTATTTCCCTATTTTCTCTGTCAGCAGTATTCTAGTGTTTTGGATGAACACAAGTTCTGCTGAACTGAGGTACATACTTTAGTGTTTTATTGAAAACATCACAAATATCGAAACAACAACTGAAATCAATTTTGAAAACATCGAACGATCCCATAATTTATCAGATATTTTACAGATCTGAAAACTATGAGTGACATATGCATGAAAACACTTGTTGTGTGAGATTTGTGTGCCATATGACATCTTGGTTGATTTACAGAGTTTTTGAATAACCATTTTGACCATGATTCACTCGTTACTCTGTTTTTCAACTGAATACAACCAATCCTTTAGTATCAATAACTTTTGAGCTGAACTGTTATGTCAAATTGATTGTTAGATCGAATTTGACTGTCCAAGCTCTGATACCAATTGTTGGGATCTTGGGCCATTATGATTGTGTTTGTTTGCATAAAACGAATAAGTGCAGCGGAAATGAGTAGCAAACTTTGTAAATATAATCAAAGGAAAGTATAGATTGATAAACAATTGCTATTTCATTGAGTCAAAAGATTTACAATAGAAAGCAAATGATTACAGCAAGCTTACAATCTAAACTCCCCCTCAGCCTGATACACCAGAGTTGGTTGCACAAGATGAAAGGATGAATTGAGGAGAAGAACTCACTCAAAATGATCAAATATAACAGTACAGAATACTGTCATATTTATAGGCAAACCAAACTACTGATGAACTTCAGCTGACGTCACCATGATAGTGACATCTAACGACCTAACAAACTATAAACACTGTTCTATACAAACTACTGACATGTAACATCTGATAAGTAATAAAATGTAAAGCTAAGGAAAACTACTGCTTCACGTTCCACTGTTGTAGCCTGAGCACAGATGTTGAATCTTCAGTGCATTCTTCAAAGGTGATCAGTCTTTGAGAGAGCAGTGCTTGTGTCTTCAGCAGTACTTAGGAAACAGCAGTAGATAGAGCATCAGTGTTTGTCTTCAGCAGTCTTTGTTTGGTTCATCAGTTGTTGTAGTTGAGCAGCACTTAAGATTCATCAGCTGTTAGAAAACCACTGTCAAGGGGAGAGCATAGGGTAAACTGCTGCTTATTGATGGTCCACTGTTGAGATCCGGTTTTGGCTATTCATTATATGTTCCTCTGGTAGGGTTCAATCCCAACAACTGTCAATCCATGACTGGTGGTCATGTTACTGCTCACAGTGTAGTAACAAATTTTGTATACAAAACCCCAATATACCGACGATAATTGTAGAATACAAATACTCAATCACTGTTAATTATCATGTAAAATAATTTGAGGTTTTGTAAAAATAGTTTATAAAAGAATTTACAAAAAGAGGATAAACTCACATTTGTAGGCCTAGGTATTTCTACAGGCTTTCTGCTAATATTATAGCTTCCTGATAATAATATAGTTTCCTGGTTAATTTAAATAGTGCACATGTGTTAGTAAAATAACCCAAATTGCATTAACCGTACCACTCGACACAAAACTCTAATGACTGAGTTAGGCAAGGCCTTGACATGCATTACGGAGTCCTAAATCAATCAGGTGTAACACGAGACAGAATTCCAACGACCGAGTCGGGCAGAGCCGAAATGCGTTACGGAAATCCTAAATCGATCGTGTAGGGTAATAGCAGGGTTATAGTACTTACAATGAGGCAAAGCTTAGCTATTTAGGGGGGTATTATACCCGGGAATTATTTCTACAATAGAGAAATTGAGAGAGAATTTCGAATTGTGAACGATTTGCAAATGAATGCCGATGGCCTCTATTTATAGGGCTGTTCGGCTGCTTTCTCGCGCCCCGCGACGAAGATATGGCGGGTTGTCGCACCCCGCCAAAGCCTAAAAAGGCGGCGGAAGTATTGCTGAGTCATAGGTGGTGTTGACACGTGTCGGGACACGTGGCACGATGTGGCTCCGCCACTTATCACTCGGCCGCGCCCCGCGACAGATGAGGTGGAATCTGTCGCGCCCCGCGACAGCCTCTTATTTTTGTTTTTATTTGTTATTTATTAATATAGGTGTTATTCGGGTCCGTTTTTCACATTCGGGGTGTATTTTAGGACATTTAAGGGTGTCTAAAATATTTTAAGGAAGGTTGTTATATTAGTAGGTCGTGTTCATAAATTAACAACAAACTAAACCATTTAACATGATTATCAACACAAACTAAACCATTTAACATGAGTATCAACAGGATATGAAAAATTTATGTACCATCTATCATGTATTTATTTATACTAGTCCGGTGCCCGCGCGATGCGGCGGGGGCGACACTTTGCATTGTGCCACTCGTTTCTGGTAGTTTTTTATTCGTATAATATTTATTGTAGCATCATTGTGATTGGATAGACGTAATAAGCATTACACATGTCTAGTAACTAATAAATTTAGCATTTAACCTGGCAATATTTCAAGAAACCATTGATGCAATAGAGTAACACACGGATAAGGAAAATAAGTCTTTAATATAAAAGTTATTATAAATGAGCAGGTCGTCAAGGTACTTTCGAATGCTGAATAAGACAAACATACTCATACATGCACTTCAAATGGTATAACGTAAAAAATTCGAACATATAATGAACACATCAAAGCAACTCACAGAGACATATGTGCTTCTGCATTGTGAAGTGCAACCACATTATGAAACTATACTTCGTGTTCAGACCTTTCTTCTATTGATTATTAATGTAACAAATAAGATAATGAAAAATATATAATTGATACTTCACGATGAAACTAACTCACAATCGCTAACTTAGCGACAATAAGGTAGTCAATCGAAAGCCAACAAACCTGAGAAATATAAAATATTACAGACAAATCATGAATTTGAGCACATATATCATGTTACTGACTTCAATAAATATACATTATCATAACCAGGCACGAAGATATACAAAAGTATAAATAAAAAAGGATAGAATATGTTGACCTTTTCCAAAGCTGAGATTGATGCCAGTAGTTGAGTAGACGTTACAGTGTGGTCCTTTGACTTATGTGGTGAATTACGAGATCTAGAGCTATAATAAGATGACTTTGTAGTTGTTTTCTTCTACATTTGGACCATTAAGTGGCTTATCGCCATATAATTCTTTGTTTGGAAACAAGCTTATATCATCATTTTCAGACACAAAAACTCTGTCTAGACAAAAGTTTCAGTACACTGCAATATCTTATTCATATTAGCACATGAATATCCTAATTTAACATAAAACATAAAAAAAACCTTGATTCCATCGCGAAGAACACTTCGGCGGTGACTCTGACTCTATCGTGGCAGAAACTGTGGTCTATTCACCATCTATTGCAGCAAAAGGTTAGATTTCCAACAATATTCTCTCTTCTCCTCTCTCTCGGAATCCTTTCTCCGGTGACAAAGATCATAATCGGAGTGAGAACAAAAATCGGATCCTGAAAAATGGAAAACTTATAATCCTAAAAACCCCATGTTAGGAACTAAAAGATATGAATTGGTTTAATAAAACCTTAGTTGTTCAAGAACAGAACCTCGAAAGATACGACATGCTCCAATATTAACTTGATAGTGCTTCTCTGATCCGCACTCTTTCTCTTTCTTTATATTGTGTCTTTGTGTAACTAACTAACTAACTATGGGAGGGAGGGGGGAGAATAAGCAGCAGGTCATGGAGATGGATAGTATTAGTAGTTTCTTTTGAAATATCAATAATCTTTTAAATTGAATTTTTTTTAGTTTCTATTGACATTTCACATTTGATTAATTCCTTAAAATTAGGACGTTTTGCTAAAAAATTAACTAAATTATAAAGAAATTTTTTAATCAATTATTTGGCAATAGTTTTAGTTTTTAAAATTTTAGAATGAAAATGTTATAAAACCTATTATTTAACTCCATAAATGAGTATATAGTATAGATTAGTTGCTATATTCTTCTTTAATCACGTGTACATCAAAGCATTATCGACTTGTACCTTTTAATCCGTGCGTTGATATTGAACAAGACAACTACCGAAACGTCGACAAAAATGTGTAGGTCGTCATGCTATCTTTGGAATTTTTTTAAACAGTATAGTTTATAAGAAAGGGAAATTGGTCTGTAATAATCTCACCTAGACCTTATTGGCCACTAATAATCCCACCTCAAAATATTCCCCTCACAAGTCCCACCTTTCACCTATTTTTCCTACAATGGTCCTCCGTTAAAAAAACTTAACGGAGTTAAACTTTTTTCCAAATTACAAACATATTTTTTAGGGCTTTTGATTAGAACAACGATACGAGTCCATTGATGTAAAACTTGCCTCGAAGCGGTGCTCCAAACAATGAAAACGGCGCTTCAATTCGGGTGTTTAAATTTCCAATTAACCAAAATCAAGTCACTTGGAGCACCATTTCGAAGTAAGTTTTACATCAATGGACTCGTATCATCGTTCTGATCAAAAGCCCTAAAAAATCTGTTTGTAATTTGGAAAAAAGCTTAACTCCGTTAAGTTTTTTTAACGGGGGACCATTATAGGAAAAATAGGTGAAAGGTGGGACTAGTGGGGGGGGGGGTATTCAAAGGTGGGATTATTAATGACTAATAAGGTTTAGGTGGGATTATTAAAGGCCAATTCCCCTATAAGAAATGTCAAGAATACGTAAAAAACTATAAGTTTGTTGTGAAGGAGTGAATTGTAACTAATTATCTATAATTTTGTTAAAACCTCAGGGATTTAAGTGTAATAACTTTAGGGGCTAAAAAGTAAATAATGTTTAAAAGACCAAACTACCTTCATTTTAGGGGTCTTCTATAAATTAATGCGGGGGGGGGGGGGGTTCTTATTTTTTGGGTATCTTAAAATACCCCTCCCTCATGCATTATAAGGGTACACGGTATGGTTTGGGGGAGTAAGAAATGTCAAGAATACGTAAAAAACTATAAGTTTGTTGTGAAGGAGTGAATTGTAACTAATTATCTATAATTTTGTTAAAACCTCAGGGATTTAAGTGTAATAACTTTAGGGGCTAAAAAGTAAATAATGTTTAAAAGACCAAACTACCTTTATTTTAGGGGTCTTCTATAAATTAATACGGGGGGGGGGGGGGGTGTTCTTAAGTTTTGGGTATCTTAAAATACCCCTCCCTCATGCATTATAAGGGTACACGGTATGGTTTGGGGGAGTGGTTTCAGTGACTCCTTTCACCGATCGGGGAACCACCCCCACTTGTTTGAGTCACCGATTGTTTGAATGTTTTCGGTGTATAGTCACCGATGCGGGAAGAGGAGGGAAGGAGGAGAGAGAGGGGCTTAATGGTGGGTCCCAACCCCTTTCAACCAATCACAATTTTTTTTAAATTCTTTACCACTCTCTAGGTGTTTGAACCATACGCTCTGATTGAATGCAAAATGAGGACTTGATATGGCATGCTATTATTGGGTAGAGAATAATTCAAACACCCTAGAATGATTGAACCATACCCTCCACCCTAATATAGTATAGATAAAATTATATGTGTTTCCAAAAAAAAAAAAAATCTATCACTCACTAATCAGAACCCAAAAAACTCAAAACCGTATATAACTTTTTATATGTAAAATGAATACAGAAAACCAATGTACAGATTTAACTTCGTTTGATGGGAGAATATGGGTGTAACAAACTTTCAAAATCTATACCTAATATATAGCCTAGTGGGAGAATATGGCTTTATAGCCTAGTGGCATCTTGGGGGTGGGATAAGACTTTGGGACTAATAGGTCTTGGGTTTGATTCCCATATAAAGGGTGTTTTTCCCATATTTATTGGGTTTCCTCCTGAATTGGTGTATAGGCATTAGGCCTAGTGGAGATGGATATGATCGGGTGGTTCCGCTGGTGGCACGATGATACTCCAGTGGTCCGTCAGTGATCCAAATTTGCCGTTCAATATATATATATATATATATATATATATATATATATATATATATATATATATATATATAGGATTAGGTTCAAGAGTGAACACAAGTGTAGCTTGCGAACTGAGTGAACTAATCCTGGTCATACACGTGTGTAGATCAATGGCCAGGATTTGATGTTGAAATACACTAGTGTATTTTACGATTTGATAATGAGATCCTGGCCATACACGTGTGTAGATCAATGGCCAGGATTTGTTTACTCAGTTCGCAAATACACTAGTGTTCACTCTAGAACCCACACTATATATATATATATATATATATATATATATATATATATATATATATATATATATATATATATATATGAACTTGTCACATGTTATAATTATGTGATATCAAAATTTCTTCTCTCATTTATCGTATTTCACCCCCTTCATTTTTTATATCATGGCTTTTATTACTTAAATTACTCAAATATGCATAATTTCAAGCATATTTTATCTCAAAATATCATTTTCTTATTTCTGATCTCCATCACTAACTATTTAGTATTTTATTTAATCAACTCAACTAATACACAATTTTCTAATATAGTTAATAATAAACAAAATATGTTTAAGAGCAAAAGTATTAAACCACGTGAATGAAATTTGTAATCTACCCTAGTATTCTATATCAACTTTTTGTAAAGTTAAGAATATATACTTTTTAGTGACTTTTGAACTTTGTTGATCTAATTAAATCGAAACAAAGTGAGTTTCATTAAGAAACCAAACTAGCAAAAAGCTTGATAATGTAAAACCACCCAACATACTAGCAAGTAGTGAATTGTAATTCTTAAATCAACATTTTACAATATTTTCATTTAACTTTACTGATTCCTGGGTTCAATCGTATTTTGCCGTCAATTATCGTTTTCGTTGTAGAATTACCTACAACATTGTACCCTGAACATTGTTGTGCGGTTTCGTAAACGTGGCCAAGTCGTAGTCAAATTGCCAATTCATCTAAAACTCATGTTGTTCATCTAGCAACGCTATAGTTTTTTGACCTCTTTTCGTTTGTATTTTCACCAACTTTTGGAGCATGTCTTTGATGTGCCATCAAATATACATATTTTTAGTGCATAATTACCCTAAGATTCTAAGGAAATCAGCAAGTTGCTAGATAGGCACAACCATTTAAGGCTATGGGCACGGTCGTGCACAAAACCAAGAAGCACAAAATCAACAAGTCAACCTAAGTAATGGCCGACAGAAATCCACGAGAGGTGAAGCACACCCATGCCCCCTTAGGCACACCCGTACTTAGGAAGAGACAAATGATAGAAAGTTCGAGAACCGACCAAGAATGTCACATGTTCAAGCCTTGTCGGCAATGTTTGAAAATCTGGATTTTATACCATACCAGATTGGGCTCAGAAACGGTTTAACCGGGTGTATCGAGAAGTTCAATCGGGTGTACTGGACGGTTTAACCGGTTCTACCGGACGGTTCTACTGGTACTACCGGCCGGTTTGAACCGGTTTCTAAAACATTACTTGTCGGGTCACCTGGGCAGGCACGGTTGTGCCTACCTATGCACGCCCATGCCTATAATAGAATTGCAATGAACTGGATCAGGAAAGGACAAGATGAATAAGCAGTTTCGGGAATCCTCACTAAGCACAAACGTACCCCCTAGGCACGCCCGTGCTCACCTGGTCTCATCTAGCCTATAAATAGAGAGCCTTGACTGCCCATTTTCACCCACCCCTCTTCAACGTTTCACACACTAACTCTCTAATCTTGAAAGACCAAAAGGAGTTTGGGATCACTAAAACACTTGTAATAGCTTAGTTTGAGAGAGAGGGGGGGGGGGGAGAACTTGCAATCAACAACCCTTTTTCAAGTTGTTAGATCTTATTATACTTGATCCGTCATGATTCACTCAATAATCATTGTTTGTGGACAAGTTGTGCCATTATTACCTAAACCCTTTGTGTTGCTTGGGTTGAAGATGAAGTTTGGTATGAATTAAATGTTTAACCTTTGGCAAAGAGGTGTTTTGTCTTTAATAATTCATTCTACCTTTCTTTTTTCATAATAAACTTGTGATTGTTTTGGTCTTTGATCTTGTGGAAGTTCTTGATAACCAAAGGAGGTGAAGTTTATTAGTACACTCTGATGTGTAACAATCCATATACTGATAAGGGAAATTCGATCTTGGAGAAGTGGTTGACCCATTTGTGGAAACACATCTTGTGATCAACTCTGGTTTATCAAGAATATCGTTGTTTGTTTGCAAGAGTTGGTGAACCCATGTTAGACTTGGAGCGGTGCAAGAGTTGGTGAACCCATGTTAAAATACTATACGTCTTTATATATTATTATTATAATAACGCCACCCGTTAAATATAGATAAATCACCCTAATTAATCACAAGTGTCATTAGTACCAGTGGGGAGCACTTTGATATATCCATGCTACCTTTGAAGTAAGACAAAGGCATGCAAATAAAGGATCATAAGCCATGGGAATAATATAAAAGAAAGAAGAGTGGTTGGATGTAACTAACCCAAGATTAGGAGATTGTTCCTTAAAAATATTTCTCTAAGATTTGACAATGAATTATCTTTAACTGGATCTAATTTTTTTTAACCTTAAAGTCACATCATGTAAATCTAATAAAATTCGTCGGTAACCTTAGCTAGGAGCAGGGTCTTTGAGTTAATTAACCTCACCTCTTGCCAATAAAATAACTATACTTCATCCCAAGTTGCTTCAGAATTCCAAAGCAACATTCTTCATGCTCTTGATATTCTTTACTAATCATCTATTACTTGATTTCATTTTGTGGTTTTAATATAAAATTAACAAAAGATAAATAATTAAATTAGTTGGTAATTTAAAGTTAACTATTAGAAATCGTATCCTTTTGGTTCAATACTTGGTTCTTACCTTATGCTTTACTTGTAACATCCCAAAAAACGGACTTGGTAATTGATCCAAATTAACCGGGAATGAGCGGGTAAAATATCGTTAGTGGTAAAAGATTAACCCATAAACATTAGTATTTAAATAAGCAAACCTAATGTTAAATAAAAGGCGAGTAAATGTCTTTAGAAAATAAAGTTTACAAAAGGCTTAAGTTATCACGACTTAAACTAAGTCGGGTAAACTGAATTACCATGTTCAATTGACAATTGACATGAAGTATATAACTAAGAATATTAAACTAGTTAATATATTTTTTTTATTAGTGAAGAATAAGTGAGTTATAAACAAACCAAAATACTAACCTAAACCTAAGGGACTAAAGTTGGACAAATGAGAAGTTAAAAAATTAAAAGATTAAATAAAACTTAACACACACTTACGGTGTGTGTGTGTGTGGTACGAGATGAGAGAAAGGGAACAAGAGTTCTCTCTTTGATCAAGTGTACAAATTCAGCAAGAATCAAGTTATGAAGTAATTTTATTGCATGTTGAAGAATTTAGGTCATCTAACATCAACTAATCCTAAGGTATGTTATAATTTCACTTTTGGCCGGTTTTCTTGTTTAGAGAATCCATGAAATAGAAAGGTCTAGTGGAAATTGTAGCAAGATAATGTAAATTGATGTTGTATTTGGTGTTTATAAACATCATACTAACTCGTATGTATGAACTACTTGAACAAACTAGGAATTTTGTCAAGTGTTCATAAGTGATTAGAAGTGGGTTTTACATAAGAGTTGAACCCATGATTATGATGGTCAAATTGTGTATTTGTTTGTAATAACTGACATTACATGTTAATTGATTATTACTTGAGGTATGAAATAGTTGACTTGTAATAAGGTAGTAGGATGATGGCAAATTGAGGTAATAAGAAAAGCTTAAAAATTATGCACATAAGGTGTTTGGTGAAATGCCTAAGTGAAATCTAGATGCTAACATTACATGAAAGCTTTGGGCAAGAATCCTATGAATGGTTGTTAGAAAGTATTGATAAAATAGCTTAATATGATAGCCTAAAATTGATGCCTACCAAGTATTTGATAAAATGTCTAAATGAGTCTATTGAACTTGTAAATGCATTAGTTTATGTCAATTGCCAGTTTAACTTTTTGTAGGATCGTTTTCGGCCCTGATTGAGTCGATCAGAAGAATTCCTATCCAAAACAAGAGGCGGAAACTAATGCTTTGGTGCGATTTCAGTTGGATTCACTTTTAACTGTTGTTGTATTGATCTTGATAACGTTTACAAGCTCTGACAACACTTCGGCAGCACTTCGTGGCTTACCGGAAGACAACACCTACAACTATGTGTTTGATTTCGCTCATGAAACCCTTTATATAAGGTTCTGATTCCGCTCTTACATACCATGTACATATAAGCGAAATCACATAGTTACCACATAAGCGAAATCAGCACCATAAGTACATATGGGCGAAATCAGAATGAATAGGTTTCGCTCCAAATGACATCTGGGGCGAAATCAACTCCTAATACAAGTTTCTTGATTTTCGTGCCCTGTTTTATTCTTTACAACGTAAGACTCGATATAAGACGTAGTCGACAGACGGATGCACCAACAAACTCCCCCTCGGATGTTGACGGAGTCTTCAGTGTCGAGTCTTCGGTTGTCAACCTTCAGTCTTTATCAGTCTTTGATCTTCCTCTGAAGTATTTGTCATTGCAATAATCCTCATTCTCTATCTTTATCATCAACAAACTCCTCTCTCTCGGATGTTGAATCATTTAAACTTCATCAGCATCAGCAAATCCAGAATCAGCATTGGCTTTCCCTGCTTTATCATGGTGTCTTCAGACTCCCCCTCTCTATCTGCTGGGATCGTAGTCTGGAATTCTTTCATTCACTCTAAGATCATGATCAGGCTCTTATCTGGTTCAGGATCATCACCTGGCACACATTTACCTGCACAATCTCTACCCAACACATAAGTTTCTTTTAAAGATTAAACCTTTAAACTTTTAGAAACTTTTGTAAAAAGCATTAAAAATAATTTTTCATTCAAGATCTTTTCTTGGCTCTTATCATGCAAACTTAACAATTTCACATGCTCTCTCCCAAACCTGTTCTTCATGTTTAGCACTTGGAATTTTGAAAATCAGCTTCTCAACACCAGTTGTCGAAAATCTTTTTGAATTTTTCAAAATTTATGCTAA
Source organism: Helianthus annuus (assembly GCF_002127325.2). NCBI lineage: Eukaryota > Viridiplantae > Streptophyta > Magnoliopsida > Asterales > Asteraceae > Helianthus > Helianthus annuus. The sequence continues at coordinate 1,039,535 of NC_035437.2, forward strand.
AACACATTAAAATCTTTTTGGATTTTCTGAAAGAAAGTAAATGCAGAAACGAAATATTTACATACAATATTTTTGTGAGATCGTGCAAGAGGATCATATCAGTTTTGAGACATATCACCAACACCGGTAAGCTTGATTTCATTTTAAGCTCTAAACAATTCACCTAGATTGTCAGTATGTTTGTCCACTTAAATTTTCACACAAAGTTCAACTGTTTCGAGATATGCAATTAGTGTTTTAATTACTTAAACTTATTCGTGTGTCTCACCACTTGAATATACTCCCATATCCAGATCCCAATATTCAGTCTTACAGGTGAATATACCACAGATGATATCTGTAAAGGGGTTATGTGCGAGGGTCGTGAGAGCTCAGGTCGATACTTCCGTATACGCAAAGAGATGACGGCTTCGACTTTTGGTGTGTCCCCTTTAGTGGATCTTTTGTTACAACAGCAGCGACTATCAATTTTATTGTTTCATCAGCTTGCTGAGGGCGATGCTATGTTTCAAGCATTTGCGGAAAGCATTATCTGGGGACTAGGTCAGTATTTCTATATAGCAGAAGTCCCGGGATAATACCCCAGATATCACTGAGCATAAAGACCTAGTATCTCAGAATAAGGGACCTTTCAAACAAGATTTCAGGGGTTACCTATATATCCAAGAAGTTGTTAACCCACAGAATAAGCTTCATTCAAACTTGCTTAGGTTTATATCTCGTCACAATCTACTAAATGTGTAAAAACCTACCGACACATCCGCAGTGAGATTGTTTATCACATATGACTTTACATTTCTTTAGCGTGTTGTGATAGTCCACTGATGTACTATCATTTCCTCTTTTATGCAACAAAAACTCATTTTTCAATTTTATCATGTTTTTGCCTTTTTCGAATTTTCTAATGTTTTTGGATTTTCTGAAAATTTCTTACTCCCCCTAAAATTCAAAAACATTTAAAGAAATTGAAAACAAACTATACAGAACATGACAACTGATATCAAAATGCTTCAATTCTCCATCTTTTTGGCATAAACAATCAGAACTCCCCCTCACAACAAACTATTTTACCATTAAGATTTCAAAACACTCAAGTTTGTTTTAATCAAAATGGTTTTTCCGGAAAATAAGTTTTGTTGATTTTACCACTTGTAAAGTTTGGGGATCAAATCATCACTTTGTTTTACCAATATTTTGAATGATAGTTAATTCAAGTTCAATTTAATGACCTTGATTAACCGCTTGTAGTATCAACCTGATTCAAATTCTGAATCACTTGTACAAACAACAAATAAACATATCAAACCTGTTTTTCAACCAATTACCATCTGTTGGTTGAATTCTCAAGATGCCGATTCCTACTCCACGCTTACAAACCTGGGAGTTCCGGCAATTCCTGCTTTTCAAAAACAAATTTTATAAGCATTTTAAAGAATGATGCCGATTCATGCTCCGCGATTACCAACTTGGGAGCTCCGGCAAGTCAGGTTTTTATTCTTTGAAAAATATATCCACCCAAGCCTGACCTTCCTTGGGTGTATCATCCTCATCTTCTTCATTTTTGCTTTCAACGGACTTGTGAACACGTCTTTTAGAAGCATAAAAATCTTTGACATTTTTGGCCTTTCCATTGACCATTTGTCCAAAGATACGTTTCACATTTCCGTTGAAAGTCTTTTCAACATCAAATTTCTTCTTGTCAGAATAAAATTGATTTGAAATTTCTATTTTTCCAACTTTCTTCATAAAATTTTCAGCACGCAAAGGTGGAAAATTTTCATCGTTCATAGTTGGAACTGATTTTTCAACCTTTTTATCAACATGCGGCTCCTCTGATTTTGTGGAATCAGATTCATCACCAGAATTGTTACCTGAACCTTTCACAACCCATTTTTGATTTGTCACATTTTCTTTTCTTTTCAAAGCACTCTTTGAACATTCTCCCTTCTCAAAGGTTGAATTTTCAAAGCCAGTAATCTTTTGGGTTGACAGTTCAGTTTTCTCAACAACCATCTCCTTTAGTTTACCAGAGACTTCCTGTTTTGGTTTGAATGTCTTCGGACAAATCCTAGAAACATGACCAACAGTTTTAAACTGAAAACAAGTTCTCTTTTCAATCTTCTTTTGAATAACATTCTTCTTCAACTCGTCTTGCTTCTTGGCAAGGAATTCTTGATTCGTCTGCTTTCTGAATGCTTGTTCTTTCTCAGCCTCTTATGTTTTCCCTGAAACAAACACAGTTTTTGGTTTATAAATTTTTTCATTTTTATAATTTTTCGGTTGAATAAAACCTAATCCTTTCTTTTTGTTGTTACCATTCTGGTTTGATTTCTTTTGGAAACCCGTACCAGAATTGTAACCTTTTTTCTTGTTTAATCGTTGTTGTACTCTTGAGGTGTAAGGTTTAGGTTTTCCGATAAGATTTAAATCTTTTATTTCAGAAATATTAATTTCTGTAATTTTGAAAACCTTTTGAATCATTTCAAATCTGACACTTCTTATTGGAAAAGCTTCATCAGAATATAATTTGTCAGAATCTTTCAAAGTATATGCCACTTTGAATGATTCATCATTCAAATTAGATTTTGATAACAAAAATTGTTTGTCATAAACCCGTTTGTCCTTTTTGATTGTTGGCTTTCACACGTCAGACTCAGACTTTGACTTGGATTTGGACTCCGGTTTTAACTCCTCACAGTCATCTTTATCTAACACCTGATCGACCACACTTTTTATCAACTTTGACTCATGATCAGTGTCGGATGACGTGTACGTGACATCAATGTTTTCGGGCAGGTTATCCGACGGTCCAGACTCCCATTGTAAGTTTATTGCCTTTTCGACTCTTTCGGAATTAGGATTTCGAAGTGAATATCCATTTTCGATCGGGGGCGGGCATTTATTGTAGACCACACTTGGTTTCTTACAAGAAATATTCACTTTATCTTCGTCTTTTGTCACGGATTTCTTTTCTTCTGAAGTCTTTAATTCATCAAAAGTCTTCAAATTCTCCACAATCGGATAAATCCTGTCAACAACAAAAGTAGAACATGAGTAACTTTCTAATAACTTGTTGACTCTTTCAGTTTCGATTCTTTGTGTTTCCAGCTTTAATTCCAGCTCAACACACTTCTTTATGTGACAATTAACATTATCAAGCTGTCCTATGTAAGCTCTCTTCAGTGTATCCATTGCCACAGCTTGTTCACTGTTTGAATCAGTATACTTGTTGATTTCTCTGTTCATTGTATCATAGGATTCTTTTAATCTGTTTATATTGTGCAACAACTCATTGTTTTGCTTGATTAAAGAATCACAGTTCATGCACTTTTCAGGAACTTTGACAGGTTCTGCATCAACTTTGACTTCAAATTCAGGAACATCCTTGATTGTTCTGTTTGATCGTAAAAATTCAGCTCTTCTCTTTTTCTCGGCTTCAGCTTCAGCTTTTAATCTCTCTTCCTCTTCTTCAAGCTTTCTGTTGGAAAATTAGAATAATGTGAATGGAAATTAATTTAGTGATAATTTATGGGACTCTTCATGGTGACAAACTCTTGAGTAGAGTTTTTATGTCACTTGACTAGCTTTTATTAGAGTTTTTATTTCTCTAATTAAATACCTAATTAAGTGAAACTTTACTAGAGTTTTATGTCTCTAATAAATCACCATTTAAGAGAAACTTTTCATAACTCACATCTCTTGTAAAAATAGTAGGCTTTGTGCCTCATTTTGAGATAGAGAAAAATGCTAGAAAAATACAAGAGAAGGGATACAAGAAATATACATGAATATATGGAGAGTTCTTGGAAAGAAGAAATACTTGGAGACCCATGTGATGGGTACTTAGAGAAATATGTTTTCTCTATACGATTTCATCACCTTTGTATCATAATTTTCCACAAGTTCTAACACTACAATTACCGGATGTAACCTTGGGCCCGTGAGCCATCTCCGGCAGTACAGACTGCTTCGGCTGTTGTACCCTGGGAGACAGACGCGTCATCTTTAGTAGAGGCGCGCAATCTGTTTTAAGGGAAGCGTGTTGAACACGTGCCTCAACCAAATTCGTCAACGTTTTAGTGTGCTCTTTGTTGCAGTCAAGGAGTATTTTTCAAGACTCAAGATGATGAATACTCGAGTCTAGGATGCTATCAAGTGCGCGTGAAGGACCCACCAGAGATGCGGCTTGAATTAAGATTGGTATATATAATTATATTTATATTCTTTTATTTAGTTATTGCAACCAGTATTGTACCATGATATTTCCTAAGAATAACGAGAGTCTCGTTACGATATATTTTGTAATTATATTTTACAAAAGGTGAACCTATTTCCTACAAACTTAAAACAGATTTCATGAGATTGTTGCTACAATCTTAAAACCTTATTTAAAAGGATTTTGGGTTCACAAAAGGATTTATAATAATAAAAAAATATATATATTTTAAAGATTATGATCTTGTAAATATTTGCTTTTGGGAAATATGTATGTGGTACAACTTGTTGTGTTTGGATTTCTTGAGATTGAGATACAATCTTAAATCCTATACCGCGGTACAAAACGAATGGTTTTGGTTCAACCATTTGATTTTTAAACGATTTTGAGAATCGTTAATTTTTCTAACTTTTGTGTTAGATCGGGTTCATTAGTGTAAACCATACGTTTTTTGTAAACGTTAAATTCTCTAACATGTGTGTTAGACCGGAATTATTGGTGTTAACCATACGTTTTTGTAAACGTTAAATTCTCTAACATGTGTGTTAGACCGGAATTATTGGTGTAAACCATATGTTTTTTGTAAACGTTAAACTCTCATAAGTAGAGTTTTTTTTATTACTTTAAATAAGAGTTTTATGTTAGTTGATTAGAGTTTTATGTCTCTAATTAAGTCTCTATTTAAAGTAGACTATTCATCCACCCATGGATTGATATGAACAAATAAGTCTTATAATGATTTTTGTAATCATTTGTCTTCTAACATGTGTGTTAGAAACGTTCATGAAACGCGTTAGTTTGAAGCAATTTTTTAATTGTTTAGTTTCTAACGGTGTATTAGAAATGACTTATTTATTTGAACCATATATGTGTTTTAGCAAGTCGAATTAACATTTTGTGGAAATGTTAATATTTCTAACGTGCGCGTTAGAATTTCTTTCATTTTAACATGATTGTTGAAAATGGTTAAAATACAAATGCTTTGAAATGTTTTATGTTGACATTTTATATAAGCAATTTGTTATAGCATTGTTTTAATGCTTTGTATGATTTAGAAATAAAATGTCATACATTGAAGTTAATGGTTGATTGGCTTCAAGGAATTAAATCACCATAAAGTGATGGTGTGGTAGTTATATGAATTTAATGAAATTAAAATCATTTACTAGACTCTTCATATGGAAGATAAACTCTTAAGGAGAGTTTCAAGTCAATTTATTAGTTTTTATCAGAGTTTATTTCTCTAATAAAATCTCTAATAAAGTGAGACTTTTACTAGAGTTTTAATGATGACATTTGATGAGTTTTATTAGAGTTTAAATATATAATTATTGAGACTCTTAACTCTTCATATGTGAAACTCTTGAGTAGAGTTTTAATGGTGACATTTGATGAGTTTTATTAGAGTTTAAATATTGAGACTCCTAACTCTTCATATGTGAAACTCTTGAGTAGAGTTTTAATGGTGACATTTGATGAGTTTTATTAAAGTTTAAATATATAATTATTGAGACTCTTAACTCTTCATATGTGAAACTCTTGAGTAGAGTTTTAATGATAACATTTGATGAGTTTTATTAGAGTTTAAGTCTATAATTATTGAGACTCTTAACTCTTCATATGGTGAAACTCTTGAGTAGAGTTTTAGTGATGAAATTTGATGCTTTAATTTGGTCATGTTATATATATAATGACTTAAAGTTTTCTAACATGTGTGTTAGAAAATGTGTATCACGAATACGAGGTTAGAGATTGTTCATAATGGACATAAATGTTTTATGTAAACATTTAATTGCCTATGTGTGCATTAAAACTGATGAGAAACAGTTTATTTTATAAACTATATCTTTGGAAAACGTTTTATGTAAACGTTCGATTCTATAATGTGCTTGTTATAACATTTTTTTAACATGTGTGTTAAAAAAAATGTTATTTGGTGAAAACAACTTGGTGTTGTTGTGAACAAATTTAATTGTTCAAGTTTACTACTTACATGTAGTATTTGTAACAACTTGGTGTTGTTTTAAGCATAATTGTCCAAGTTTAAAGTTTCAAGATGAAATGGGAAACTTGTACTTACAAATGCATGGAGTCTTATTGAGGGAGTACCTCAAGACACGCCATGGGACAATATTGTTGAGAAGATTTCGGTCAGATTATAAAGTGTTGAAGATAAAAGCACTTTGCTATTTGATGTCTACATATTCCAATGTATTAATTTTATTGTTTTGTGTTCAATATCTTCGGATAACACATGCAATTTTTTACAAAGAAATAAATCACTAATGGTTGTGACGTATAAATTATTTTTGTGGAAAATAATTATATCGTCGGTTATACATTGTTTAAAAGAATATTATTTTAAACGGATAGCACATGAAAAATACTTGGACATAAACAACTTGAGAGTTGTTACATTGACTAAAAGTCAAAGATGAAACATCAAATGTATAACCACATCATGAATGAGTAATGAAAGAACGTAGTGAGTGTATTGAGATGAAATACACTAACGACATTCATGTCGCATACTTCATTAGAAGTCATTGAAAAATTCACAAGTGTGAATTCTAACATATGAAAGTAAAAGTACTATATGTTATTGTATACCTTTAATAAATCTTGCGAGATTTATAAGTAGATGCGTCTACCACTTGATTATTGTTAGATCTATATGGAGATTTTACATTCATTAGGAGAGCATCCTAAATATACATATCTCCTAATGAATAACAATAGATGTGTGCAAATCACTTATGGCAAAATTATGAATGCCATGTTGTTGAGTGTCGATCTAGTTAACTCTATCTCACACATAATAGTGATTGTAGACAAGAAACATTCATCTTGTTGGTGATGAATGTGTTCAACAAGTGACTTGGATTAAGACTTATGTTTAAGTACTTACGAGTCAATGGTAGATTGTTGGAGATCAAAGGTAATCAAGTTATGTTCCTTAAATGAATGATGAAATTTAGCTTTGTGCTATATACAATAATTTGTGAGACCTTCCTAAATATTGATGTTTTAGGATTATGAATAAGTCTCATTATTTTGTCTTAACAAGGGATGAATGTTGCAAAGTGATATTATGATATCCTTAGGGCTGTGAAGAATCAGAATGATGCATCTTCTGTTCACATGCTAAAGTATTGTAGTCTAAAGCATGCTAGACTAGTACTTGGTTAATTATGGGTCTTGACGGAGACTAATTAACTCTAAACATTCAAATGTGTATGAACACAAAAAGAATTTGTGTATGGACAAAGTTGAGAGAGAATTTTCATTCATTATAAGGAAATGACATGTAACTTTTAAAAGTTTGTTCGAAAAGCTAATGAGGAGAACTCATTGTCTAAGCTTATTCTAGATGTTAAATTAGAATTATTCTAAGTTGGTGACAAACTTATGACAATGGCATGTGTTGCTTTGGTCAGCTTGGAAGCTTGTGTAAGCTAATGCAATATGAGTTGAATTCACTGATACAATAAGGTTGGTCTTGTTCAATCATATGTGTATAAATGTCGCCATAAGTGGTGTTACGGAAATGTTTATCAAATGGCAAGAAATGTGGGGGAGGAACCATTTAAGAAACAACCCTATAAGGGTATGTAGAAATGGTTCTCATTAACACATCTAAATGTTATCCAATAACACTTAAATGTGGGGGGTGTCTTGCATTTGTTTTTAGCAATAAGGATTTTGTAATCCAATCTAACATTGCAAATAGACGACTAAGTGGAGGACACAAAGGTCGTAGTGTATAATGGAGATGTGTTTGCCTTAAATGATACACGTATCTTACGAAGACATATGTTATAACCAGATTCAGATGGCCACTGAGGTTATAGTCTTAGAAGTTGACAATAGGCAAAATTAACTTATGAGTTAAGAACACATCATGACAACTGATCTCAAATACGCAAAGTTATTTGCTAATGTTATGGATCCAACAACCTGAGGGTTTATTAGAGATCAAGTAGCCCTTAAAAATGAAGTTCATATGATGGAAACCTAACTCAGTAGACTGGAGATCCCAAGAATTGAGTTCAATAGGAAAACCTAATTGTATGAATAAGCGAGGTCACTGTGGGGGAATAACCCTACGCATTTAATAAGATAGTTTATTATAAAGATTAATAAACTTCCTAGTCCATTCCTAAAAGTGACAAGTGTGAGGCTAAGCATAATATGTGGTAAATGATTTGGATAGATCACGGTAACCACAATGCTTTTAATGATCTAAGGAGAATCACCTATGTTAGAGAGAAGTGGGGTCGCTTCGAATGGAATTGAGGGCACAATTCCTAGAGCTCTCGAAGAACCAGGAAAGTGTTCCACGACCATTATTGGACACGACTATGAGGAGATGGCCCGGCTAGGGAGAGTCTTGTGTGAAGTGTATTGTCGTCTACACAAACGGCAGACGAGTTCAAAGACATCGAGATCTACTCAGAGTTAGTGGGCTAAGTGCATTTCATGAGCGAAGGTTCAAAGGGTAACACCTACCTATCGTATGCAAAACTAAACTGTCGAGGTTCCATTGGATTTTTGTGTGTTTTGATTAATCTCCATTCATGTGGGGGATTGTTGGAAAATTAGAATAATGTGAATGGAAATTAATTTAGTGATAATTTATGGGACTCTTCATGGTGACAAACTCTTGAGTAGAGTTTTTATGTGACAACCCGAACTTTCAAGGTTAACTTTGTTTAAATATCGTGACACTTGACTGGTGTCGCTGCTATTCATGTTCTTCAACACGTCGTTATTATGTCTACGTTCCGTAAACCTGGTAACTTGTTTAACTACACTTAATTTTATGATTAATTGGTGGTGTGTTTACTATCTATTAAATGATAAATGCTTGGATTATGTGTATATATTCAGTCATATACTATGAATATATGTTTAGATTTTATGTTCCTCGTGTGTTATCTCGGCCCGAAATCCCCATCACACGTGCGTAGTATTAGCCCAATCAAAGCCCGAAGGCAGGGTTTATACATACATGCATGCCCTTATTGTTTCTTAAAAAAAAAAAAAGAAAAAGAAAACAAAACAAAAGAAACGTGATCAAACCCTAGCCCCCAACGTATTCAGTCTTCCCTACAAAACACACGATACATAACCTAGAGAGAGAGAGAGAGTCGCAGGAGGGAGAGGAGGGCCGATCACCGTGTCGGCGGCCCCTCCGACGAATAACCATGGCCATCACCATCTCTAGGGTATCTCTCCATTAACCTCCGAGACATAGGTCCCGGGTCAGCGGTTTCGACAACAGGACGACGGCGACAGCCGTGTTTGACGGTGGCAGCATCAGCCTTCGGGCCTGGAGTGAATGTTGGTGACGTTAGGCAGTACGGTGGGTGTTTTTGCGATGGTGAGGTAGACGGGCTGCAGCGGTAGCAGAACAGTGGTGGGTGATTCCCGTTTTCGCATAAACTCGACGTCGACAAGAGGTTTTGGGGAAGTAGCTTGTGATTTGTGTAATACACCAACTTCAGGTATGATCCTTCAGTGCATTATTGATAGAAATCACTGAGTTGAGACGGTTACGTAGACATGGTGAACACGTGTCTCGTGCGCGAACCCGCTTCGGTCGGTTAAGCGATGAGGTGTTTGACGTTTGGTTGCGGGTTGCGGTAGTCGGTAATGTTGGCATAGTGTAGTGGAGATCGGATGAGGTTATGGCAATGATATTCGACGATGATGATGTGCGAAGAGGTGACCGGTGATGATATTAGGGTGATGCGGCGCAGCAGACGTAGCGGAGATGGTGCCTATTGAGCCTGGTGATTGCTAAAAGCTTGCATGATGAAGATAGATGGGGTACGTTACGGCATAAATTCTGATTAACGTAAGCTTCTCCTTCTTCGTACCCTTCAACGGCAGCCTTCGGGTCTCTCAAAGATCTATCCTCTCGGTTTTAGCGTACAGACTCTCGGTTAGTATGTTACCTATGGATTTAATCTATATTCCTTGATGTCTCGTTCATGTGTATATCCTGTTTATGTGTATATCTTATTCATGTGTGCGTCTTGTTACATGAATGTGCATCGGCAATATGGGATTTAGTGGTGAAATAGATGGCTTAATTGATTGAACGACAGGATGAATGGCTAGCTTAGTTTAGTCTTAGAAATTGTACCCGATGGGTTGTGTTGACATCAGTTAGCATGGAATTAGAGATTAATTAGGATGGGTAATGGGTGCTAGAATGATGAATATGGTGGATGATGACTTGACGGATTTAACTGTATGGTTTGATCATTTGACGGTAAGCTAGGATCCCATGATTAGATGATGATGGGGCAACCGGAATGAATTGAATGTTGATATTTATGTGTAGTAAATTCTAAAATAATAATATAATGAACTGGTTACTAAGGGTGTTAAAAAGAAAATGAGTGAATTAATATTCTGATGGAATTGGGAATCACTTTGAGTATGTGCTGGGTTGGATGGATTGTTAGCAGTTAAGAAGTGGGTTGTCCACCAAGTTGGGCCAGCTTGGCCGCACACTATGTTAATAATAAATTGGGCCGTGGAACTATGGGCAGTGTTAATAATGTGATGCGATATAAATACCTAAACAAATTATGGGATGATAATTAAAATGATATATGCTAGGGAATCATGGACGTATATGTGCACCATGTGAGGAACTTAGAATATGAAACATGATTACTGTATACGAATTTGCTAGTATAGTTGTGGTAATGTGTTAACCACGTGTATGTGAATTGATCTATATTGATGATTATGTGAATTAGTGGGAACTAGTAATTTGAGAACATGAAAATGTGGGGGCTTAGGAATGCAGGTAAAACGTTCAGTTGTATATATATTTGATGGCAGGATTTTTGTAGCACTTGTATAAATATATTATTATGTGGATACTACTGTATGACGGCTTGTTAATCTGATTCACTTAAACCTTGGATTGTTTGAAAACACTAGAGTATTGCATGACCCTACACACGTGTACTTACGGTTATTATATATTAGGTCGCTTGTAACGGACTTAACATTTAACGCACAGAAGTACGTAATCATAAACCGAGCAAAACAAAGGTGAGTTCACTACATTCGAGCATGCGTCCCAGTGGTTGGGGACAGTCAGTGGGTATCCCATGGGGGGGGGATGAGTCCTTGGGTAAAAACGAGTATATTGGTTAATATTCTCACCTATCATCTTTTGTAAGTCCCTCATCGGGTATTAGTTAGTAGCGCTACTTAGGTTTGGCACCCTCACCCCGTGCCTGTAGAGGACGGAGGTGAACTAATGACCCAGTCTGGCCCAGTACTAGATAGGAGTACGTGGGAAGGGCAGTCGTGTATTTCAGGAGCCGTCATTGTTCGGAATTGAGATATTAACAATATTACTTGCATTGGTTATTGAACTGTTTTACATACAACTGGTAACAAACGTTTTCTAAAACTGTGAACTCGCCAGCTTTGTCTGATACACTTGTTACATGCTCGCAGGTCGTTAGGTACTTGGGAACAGGAACTTGCTGGCTGGAGGGCGTGAGTGGTCATGGTTGCATTGATGAGTTATTTATCAAACATTTATTTACTATGGATGTTTGGAAAGTATTTACATTATGTTACGTTAACGCTTCCGCTGAACTTGATGGTTTTTGAATTACTTATGTTTGGATTTTATTACTATTAAATGTTGAAACTTTATTTTAAACTTATAGATTCAATGTAATTAGTGGCTCATTACTAGTGGTCACATGCCTAACAGGGATACTCCCTAAGTGGTAATTTGAGGGTGTGACAGTTTGGTATCAGAGCCACTGGTTATAGTGAACTTGGTTTTAAAACATTTTTGTAAAACCAGACTATAACCGAACAATTCTGAATACGTGAAAACGACCATGACACTCAGCTCCAGATAGCAAGGTTCGTCCTTCTCACTTGTTGCATACACTACATGGCTAGTACACATTTGTTTATGACGTAGCATACAGACACACATTTGTCACCATAGTATCATTAGATGAATTGTTTGCTTACATTATGATGCAATGGTAGTATGTCATAGTCTTGGGATTTCTGCGATCTTATCGTTTTGATAACCTCAGTTTGGCACTCGAGTTTGGGGAACCATTTGACATGAGTTAGGAGGAACTGAGATGAGCATGCAAATCGCAATATTATTGTGGGTGCACACATAATAATAATGCGGGGTGCATGTGAGTCCCAGTGAGGCTTAACAAGTGAAAAAGGGGTTCCGTTCCGTTATTTGGTGGATGTAAAACACAACAATCTATAGGAGTCATAGCAGTGATTGTCTCCTATTTGAATGTGATCTTTTCACCTCCCTCTGAAACCTTTCGAACCTCGATGCTATCGAGAATTACCTGAACACCCATCTGAACGCCTAGCAAACTGGACAGAATGTTAGGTGCTTGTACGGCCATCCCTGAGTTGGATATCGCAGCGTCAACTCAATCAACTTGCAAGAACGATGACAATCGACTGTAGAATGGAATGTGTGACTGTCAGCACGATGAGTAGCGCTTTAGGACGTGGCACGGAATGTGAAAAGATGGACCCTGTTGGTGAAAGATTGTAGGGCTCCGCCTCAAGCAACGGCGTTAACGGCAATAGTCACGGCGACATCAAAGTACTCATATTCGTAGCCTACCGTATGGAAACAAAGGTGACTTCGACAAGGATTGACTGGTATTAAGTCAAATGTTAATAACCAAGGGAACGATGACAGTATTGGGAATCCACGTGACCGTAACAACACTGGTAGTGGTGCTTGTGGAAGGGCATATAGGATTGGCGTGAGCGACGCCAGACATAACAGCAACATGGTAGCTAGTATGAGTAGCGAATCGCTTCGTCTCTGTTCTGTTTAATCCTGATACTTCTTGAAACCAAACCGGATGAAGAATCGACTGATGGCAACTCAAATGAAATCTCATATGTTCGTTGGGGTGCAAACACGACCTTGTGGGACAAGTATTCGACTCCGACCTTCCTTCGACTATCCTCAATGGTTACAACGCAGTAGTTAGTGTGGGTTTGTTATCCAGAGATAGCGCATATGCACCGGTGAATAGAAAATTTTGGGTGGAGAATCATTATTTGTTCTAAAGCGTCAGAGTGGTGCAAAGGATAACGCCATTTCAGCTATGAAGGCCAGAAGCGTCTACGGAGGGACTACCCTGCTATGTTGGCAACAATTACTAATGTTTGGGATAAGGAAAGAGGATCAAGGATCCACCGATCGTTCGTGATTCCACTCAGCGTGCTACTTGAGGGCTTCCGGGTTTACTTCCACAACTGAGGGGGTAGAATCTCAGTTTGATCACACGCTAGAGGCAGCCCTGATTACTCGTACTCCTTACCGTCTTGCACCAGGAAGGTTGCAAGAACTATCTAATTCACTACAGGAACTGTTGGACAGAAGTTTTGTTGGAGCTAGCTCTTTTCGCGTTGGGGAGCCCCAGTTTTATCAGTGAAGATAAGCCTTATCGTTGGACATGTGTAATGATTATCGAGAACTCAGTAAGTGACAGTCAAGAACCGTTTGCCTCGACCATGTATTGCCAGCCTGTCGACCAGTAGCGAGGGTCAAGCTCCCAAACGAGGGTTGACTAATGAACAAACTATTATCAGATGGAAGTCCAAGGGGAGAATGTTCCTAAAACGGCATATCGAACGCGGTACGACCATTACGACCTTGTATTCCATGACCTTTGGGTTAATCAACGCACCAGCAACTTTATGGATCACATGAATCGACCGTGTTTATTGAGAACGTCTTGAATCATTTCCAGGAGAAAGGAACACCATGGGCGGGATTCGTATCCTATCTTAGAGCTCCCGAGGGAGGAGCCACTACTCGCGAAGTCTCGTTGGGTGTAACTTCTGGATTCGAGAGGTACATTTTTTTTTTCTTGGTCACGTAGCCAACGAAGTGGGAATACACGTGGATCTCGCTAATATCCATTCTGTTAGAAACTGATCGACACCAATGATCCCTTTTGGGGATACGACAAATCCTTGGTTTTTCAAAGATTACGCAATCCTAACCTCTTTAACACAGCAGTGTGTTGTGTATCTGTGGGAGACAAAATAGGAGAACGTCTCTTCAGCTTTTGAAACTCAACTCTACGATGTACTGAGTATTGTCTTTACCCGAGAGTACGGTGAACTGGTGGTATACTATGATGGTCCGAATCAGAGTCCCAGTTACACGCCGATGCAACACGAGAAAGGGATAGCTTACGTAATAGACTTACAAGGAGGATTGCACGACACACCATCTGCGGTGGAAACTGTGGTCTTTGGATGTAAGTTGGAGGCATTAATTGGACGGTACCGAATGGCTACTTAGACCGATCACAAGGGCCTCCCGTGTATCCTGGTTTCGAAAGAGCTAAATCAGTTATGGCATCGTTGGATGGAGTTTTTGGATGATTACGACAGCGAAACTTGAATGTGCACGAGCTCTGCATCTCATTATCGACTCTAACCTACCTGATCAAACTCGCTCTGTTCAAACTGGAGGATTGGAGGAAGAGGATTTTCAAGTTGAACCCATGCGGGGCATGGAGAAGTAACCCTGGCAGGTCAGACGATATTCTAGTCGTCTGGGTTTTGATGAGAGACATTAAGATTTATAAACCTTGTACTGATGATCGGGCACGAAGGCCCACCTAGCTAGGTATGGGAGTGAGGTTTGACTTATGGGAAGGTCAAGGTGAAGTATTAGCAACCAGAAACACCCATATGGAAACGAGAACAGACTGCCATGGATTTTGTCACTAGGCTACCTAGAACTCGAAACGAAAATAATATCACCTGGGTGATCGTTGATTGTCTCACGTTACTAGCACACTTTCTGGCAATCAAGGAAACTGACGAGTCTTAACAGCTGTGAATGTACCTCTGAGAGAGGCGGCTCTCAGGCACGAGGTGCCAACTCCTGCTACCCCTGATCTTGAACTATACTTGATTTATGGCAGGCGACACACAACACCCTTGGCTCACATCTAGACATGAGCATTACTTATCACTGAGGGACAACCGGACAGAGTAACGGACCATCCTGACACACGAAGACACGTTGCGAGCATGTGCGTGGTTGACTTTAGTAAACAATACGAAGGACACTTATCTTTGGGCGAGTTCTACTGCAGCCGTTAGCGTATTAGTATGCATACAACTCTGTTTGAGGCATTGCATTGATGATTATGCTAACCCCTAGTGGACTGGGGTGGATGTCAACCTAATCACGGGTCCAGGACTTGCACTCGAAACTCTTGGGAAGATTATATAGATTGGAAATCGTGTAGCGACAACGCGTGATATATTGGAAGTCTCACCCTGGGAGGGTGTCGCACGCCTTGGGAAGCGTGGCAAACCTAACATACGTTATGCTGGGACATTCAAAAATTCTGGAACGTATTGGCAAGTGGCGTACAAGCTCGAATTACCTGATGTTTTTCATGTCTCACACCTAAGGAAGTGTTTGTCTGATGAAACACTTGTTACCTTACTAGAGCCAAAGATTAACGACAAGTTGCAGTCTAGAGGAAACCATTGAAAACATGGACCGGGAGTCAAGGTTGGTAAACACAGTCAAATTTCAATCGTAAGAGTTCGTGGGAACTCAAGACGTGAACCAAAGTTCACGTGGGGGCGCGAGGACCAGATAAAGTTCAAAGATCCTCAACTATTTCCTGTTGACCAACATGATTCTGATATCACTTGTGAATTTCGGGACGAAATTCCACTTCAAGTTGGGGATGATGTGGCACCCGCGGAATATTCGCAGACATCCTAATCTATCACTTCACTTCTCTGTGCTTATTTATCAAATTTCGGGACGAAATTTCTTTCAAGTTGGGGATGATGTGACAACCCGAACTTTCAAGGTTAACTTTGTTTAAATATCGTGACACTTGACTGGTGTCGCTGCTATTCATGTTCTTCAACACGTCGTTATTATGTCTACGTTCCGTAAACCTGGTAACTTGTTTAACTACACTTAATTTTATGATTAATTGGTGGTGTGTTTACTATCTATTAAATGATAAATGCTTGGATTATGTGTATATATTCAGTCATATACTATGAATATATGTTTAGATTTTATGTTCCTCGTGTGTTATCTCGGCCCGAAATCCCCATCACACGTGCGTAGTATTAGCCCAATCAAAGCCCGAAGGCAGGGTTTATACATACATGCATGCCCTTATTGTTTCTTAAAAAAAAAAAAAAAAGACAACAAAACAAAAGAAACGTGATCAAACCCTAGCCCCCAACGTATTCAGTCTTCCCTACAAAACACACGATACATAACCTAGAGAGAGAGAGAGAGTCGCAGGAGGGAGAGGAGGGCCGATCACCGTGTCGGCGGCCCCTCCGACGAATAACCATGGCCATCACCATCTCTAGGGTATCTCTCCATTAACCTCCGAGACATAGGTCCCGGGTCAGCGGTTTCGACAACAGGACGACGGCGACAGCCGTGTTTGACGGTGGCAGCATCAGCCTTCGGGCCTGGAGTGAATGTTGGTGACGTTAGGCAGTACGGTGGGTGTTTTTGCGATGGTGAGGTAGACGGGCTGCAGCGGTAGCAGAACAGTGGTGGGTGATTCCCGTTTTCGCATAAACTCGACGTCGACAAGAGGTTTTGGGGAAGTAGCTTGTGATTTGTGTAATACACCAACTTCAGGTATGATCCTTCAGTGCATTATTGATAGAAATCACTGAGTTGAGACGGTTACGTAGACATGGTGAACACGTGTCTCGTGCGCGAACCCGCTTCGGTCGGTTAAGCGATGAGGTGTTTGACGTTTGGTTGCGGGTTGCGGTAGTCGGTAATGTTGGCATAGTGTAGTGGAGATCGGATGAGGTTATGGCAATGATATTCGACGATGATGATGTGCGAAGAGGTGACCGGTGATGATATTAGGGTGATGCGGCGCAGCAGACGTAGCGGAGATGGTGCCTATTGAGCCTGGTGATTGCTAAAAGCTTGCATGATGAAGATAGATGGGGTACGTTACGGCATAAATTCTGATTAACGTAAGCTTCTCCTTCTTCGTACCCTTCAACGGCAGCCTTCGGGTCTCTCAAAGATCTATCCTCTCGGTTTTAGCGTACAGACTCTCGGTTAGTATGTTACCTATGGATTTAATCTATATTCCTTGATGTCTTGTTCATGTGTATATCCTGTTTATGTGTATATCTTATTCATGTGTGCGTCTTGTTACATGAATGTGCATCGGCAATATGGGATTTAGTGGTGAAATAGATGGCTTAATTGATTGAACGACAGGATAAATGGCTAGCTTAGTTTAGTCTTAGAAATTGTACCCGATGGGTTGTGTTGACATCAGTTAGCATGGAATTAGAGATTAATTAGGATGGGTAATGGGTGCTAGAATGATGAATATGGTGGATGATGACTTGACGGATTTAACTGTATGGTTTGATCATTTGACGGTAAGCTAGGATCCCATGATTAGATGATGATGGGGCAACCGGAATGAATTGAATGTTGATATTTATGTGTAGTAAATTCTAAAATAATAATATAATGAACTGGTTACTAAGGGTGTTAAAAAGAAAATGAGTGAATTAATATTCTGATGGAATTGGGAATCACTTTGAGTATGTGCTGGGTTGGATGGATTGTTAGCAGTTAAGAAGTGGGTTGTCCACCAAGTTGGGCCAGCTTGGCCGCACACTATGTTAATAATAAATTGGGCCGTGGAACTATGGGCAGTGTTAATAATGTGATGCGATATAAATACCTAAACAAATTATGGGATGATAATTAAAATGATATATGCTAGGGAATCATGGACGTATATGTGCACCATGTGAGGAACTTAGAATATGAAACATGATTACTGTATACGAATTTGCTAGTATAGTTGTGGTAATGTGTTAACCACGTGTATGTGAATTGATCTATATTGATGATTATGTGAATTAGTGGGAACTAGTAATTTGAGAACATGAAAATGTGGGGGCTTAGGAATGCAGGTAAAACGTTCAGTTGTATATATATTTGATGGCAGGATTTTTGTAGCACTTGTATAAATATATTATTATGTGGATACTACTGTATGACGGCTTGTTAATCTGATTCACTTAAACCTTGGATTGTTTGAAAACACTAGAGTATTGCATGACCCTACACACGTGTACTTACGGTTATTATATATTAGGTCGCTTGTAACAGACTTAACATTTAACGCACAGAAGTACGTAATCATAAACCGAGCAAAACAAAGGTGAGTTCACTACATTCGAGCATGCGTCCCAGTGGTTGGGGACAGTCAGTGGGTATCCCATGGGGGGGGGATGAGTCCTTGGGTAAAAACAAGTATATTGGTTAATATTCTCACCTATCATCTTTTGTAAGTCCCTCATCGGGTATTAGTTAGTAGCGCTACTTAGGTTTGGCACCCTCACCCCGTGCCTGTAGAGGACGGAGGTGAACTAATGACCCAGTCTGGCCCAGTACTAGATAGGAGTACGTGGGAAGGGCAGTCGTGTATTTCAGGAGCCGTCATTGTTCGGAATTGAGATATTAACAATATTACTTGCATTGGTTATTGAACTGTTTTACATACAACTGGTAACAAACGTTTTCTAAAACTGTGAACTCGCCAGCTTTGTCTGATACACTTGTTACATGCTCGCAGGTCGTTAGGTACTTGGGAACAGGAACTTGCTGGCTGGAGGGCGTGAGTGGTCATGGTTGCATTGATGAGTTATTTATCAAACATTTATTTACTATGGATGTTTGGAAAGTATTTAAATTATGTTACGTTAACGCTTCCGCTGAACTTGATGGTTTTTGAATTACTTATGTTTGGATTTTATTACTATTAAATGTTGAAACTTTATTTTAAACTTATAGATTCAATGTAATTAGTGGCTCATTACTAGTGGTCACATGCCTAACAGGGATACTCCCTAAGTGGTAATTTGAGGGTGTGACATTTTATGTCACTTGATTAGCTTTTATTAGAGTTTTTATTTCTCTAATTAAATACCTAATTAAGTGAAACTTTACTAGAGTTTTATGTCTCTAATAAATCACCATTTAAGAGAAACTTTTTATAACCCACATCTCTTGTAAAAATAGTAGGCTTTGTGCCTCATTTTGAGATAGAGAAAAATGCTAGAAAAATACAAGAGAAGGGATACAAGAAATATACATGAATATATGGAGAGTTCTTGGAAAGAAGAAATACTTGGAGACCCATGTGATGGGTACTTAGAGAAATATGTTTTCTCTATACGATTTCATCACCTTTGTATCATAATTTTTCACAAGTTCTAACACTACAATTACCGGATGTAACCTTGGGCCCGTGAGCCATCTCCGGCAGTACAGACTGCTTCGGCTGTTGTACCCTGGGAGACAGACGCGTCATCTTTAGTAGAGGCGCGCAATCTGTTTTAAGGGAAGCGTGTTGAACACGTGCCTCAACCAAATTCGTCAACGTTTTAGTGTGCTCTTTGTTGCAGTCAAGGAGTATTTTTCAAGACTCAAGATGATGAATACTCGAGTCTAGGATGCTATCAAGTGCGCGTGAAGGACCCACCAGAGATGCGGCTTGAATTAAGATTGGTATATATAATTATATTTATATTCTTTTATTTAGTTATTGCAACCAGTATTGTACCATGATATTTCCTAAGAATAACGAGAGTCTCGTTACGATATATTTTGTAATTATATTTTACAAAAGGTGAACCTATTTCCTACACTTTCTACGTTTTTCCTCTGCAGCTTCCATGACTTTTCTGCACTTTTCTGCCCATTTCAGATCGTAGGCATTTGCAATGAAAGCTTTAACATTTGAAGTGTCTTTGGACATCTCTTTGGCCATGAGTTCTTGATCTGGGCAAAAATTGTCCCAACAGAACCCTTCAGCCAATTTTTCATCATCTTGTTCTGCCAAACACACTTTGCTGTTTGTTGGAAGATATTTATCCTAGCTAAAATTATCATATTTTCCCTAATTAACTAGACATGCTCTTTTTGAACCTTCAATCACATCTCTCCCGTGTGCAGTTTGTGCCTGATGCGATGCTTGGTGTGTGATTTGATGATAGATCGCCTTTTTGTGATAATCGTTGTTTCCGAAAGGGTTCTGAGCTCCACTTGCTTCTCGATTTGTGCACTCTCTCTTGAAATGCCCATTTTCCCTGCAACGGAAACAAGTAACTTTAGTCTTGTCAAAACCTAAAGGTGAAACATGAGCCTCACGAAAATCATCTCGGCCTGTAATTTGTTTAAACTTTTCGGCTCATCTCAAAACACTGGCCATGCACCATTTAATATCCATAAGTTCCATTTCTTCAGCATCAATTTGATCGTAATCCTCTTTCGTGAGCATTGGATTACCGATCTTTCCGGCCACAAAACTACTATAGGATTCTAACACCATTCCCAACAAAGACATTTGATTTTTAGCAACGTCTTCAGAATAATCTTGATCATTTTCAAGATTTAATACAATATTGCATTGAAGTTTTCTTCCGTTCTTTGTTGCAGAAATTTTTGGATCGAATGATGAAAATCTTGGGCTGCTTGATCCCTGAGATTTCTTTTCAGAAGAGTCTTTCACACTGAAAGCAGTTTCAATTTTTGGAGAATGATTTGTTGTTCCATTAACACCACTCTTGTAGTACAAGCTGATGTCCTGTTCTCCATCATAATTCTTCATCCTGGCGATCTTCCTCTGCTCCATCTCTTGAGCTTCCAGGTGTTTGATGAAATCTCCCAGTGTCATACTTTTATAATCTTTTCTGTTGGATCTCAGCATCATCAGAAACGTTCCCCAGACTTCATGAGGTAGCGCATCTACAAGTTTTTCAATCAATTCATCAGTATCCTTTTTAATACCAAGTTTTGACATATTTCTCACCAAGTTACAATATCTCTCGATAATTTGCTTGGTGTTCTCAGATTTCAAACCGCGAAACAGATCAAATTCTTTCTTCATGAGAGACATTTTGTTTTTGAGCATATCATCACTCCCAACAAATTTTGCTTCCAATTCTGTCCAAATTGAATAAGCAGTTCCATCATGTTGAAGCAGTATCAAGAAATCTTCTTTTATCGCTTGCTGAAGCAGACTTACCATCAATTTCTCATCCCTATATTTCTTTTTATCTTCAGTACTCATTTCTCTAATTGTTAACTGAGTATTATTTCTTGTGGGTCTAACATACGGCTCTTCAGTGTGTTCCCACGCATCCAAATGATATGCCTCAACCCAGTTTCCAAACCGTTCAGACCATGCATTATAATCATCAATATCCATGAGCTTAGGTGGTTTTTGAGACGTCCCGGTTTCATTTTCAAGCAAGGTACTCTGAGTTATGTTCATTGGACTAGCAAAGGCGTTATAGAATTCGTTGTCCATTGTTCAATTGTCCAAAGTTCACAAATTTCCAAGTTTAGGCAAAATTAGGGTTTTGAGCGAAATTCCAAAGTGACCTTAGAGCGAAATTAAGCTTGATGGTCACAAGAGCGAAATCAGGTTTGATGGTCACAAGAGTGAAATCAACAATTGGTCTTATAAGCGAAATCACCTAGTTCCTTTTGAGCGAAATTAACCCTTAACCTTGGAGCAAAATCAGACGTAGCTTGGAGCGAAATCTGATGTAAGATGACTGTATGAGCGAAAACAAGTGTGAACTCTGAGCGAAATCAGCATGATGTCACCATTTTCATGAGTCACTATGAGCGAAACCTCAAAAATACTAAGATTTAAGTCGATTTTAACTTTGAAACTTTCAAGGGTTTATTAATACATGATTACGAGTGCTGTGTGTGAAATTGAGCTGGTTTTATTGAGAAAAATTTTCAAAAATGACAAAGAAGGTGTAGAAAATCAGAATATGCAGCTGAAATGGCAAGAACTCTTCCTCCTGAGCTCTGATACAACTTGTAGGATCGTTTTCGGCCCTGATTGAGTCGATCAGAAGAATTCCTATCCAAAACAAGAGGCGGAAACTAATGCTTTGGTGAGATTTCAGCTGGATTCACTTTTAACTGTTGTTGTATTGATCTTGATAACGTTTACAAGCTCTGACAACACTTCGGCAGCACTTCGTGGCTTACCGGAAGACAACACCTACAACTATGTGTTTGATTTCGCTCATGAAACCCTTTATATAAGGTTCTGATTTCGCTCTTACATACCATGTACATATAAGCGAAATCACATAGTTACCACATAAGCGAAATCAGCACCATAAGTACATATGGGCGAAATCAGAATGAATAGGTTTCGCTCCAAATGACATCTTGTCATTTGGGGCGAAATCAACTCCTAATACAAGTTTCTTGATTTTCGTGCCCTGTTTTATTCTTTACAACGTAAGACTCGATATAAGACGTAGTTGACAGAAGGATGCACCAACACTTTTAGAAGTCAAAACTGACCTATAATAGATTAGAGTGAAAAAGATGGTAGAAAAATCCATAAGGTGATGGTCATGGTATATGATGACTAATCTAACCATCTTGCGGATATTGTATTATAGTTTAACTCTTGACAAACTAGGTGGAAGCTTGGAAATGAATGAGTCAAACGGGTCAAAGATGCGAGTAAGCATGATCAGATGCAAGGTAAGTAAAACTTACCTCTTATAACAGGATCACTATATAAGAAATGTGAAGTAATTAGAAATAAACAATGACTTGTTAAAGTCGAGACGCATTGTGTAGACTAAATAGGTCAAAAGGGATAATATTATGTTAGATCACACTGTGGTGATCAACTAAAGAATTTTAGAATTAAGACCCTAAGGTGTGAACCAAAATGGATCAAACGAATAAAAATGAGTTTTTGGTGGTAAACACTTGCTTACGCGAACCAAAATGGGTCGAGTGACTAAAAATGAGTTTTGGTAGTAATCACTTGCTGACACGAACCAAAATGGATCAAATGAGTAAAACTGAGTTTTTGGTGTAAACACTCGCTGACGCGAACCAAAATGGGTCGAGCGAGTAAAAATGAGTTTTTGGGGGTAAACACTGCTGACAGGAACCAAAATGGGTCGAATGAGTAAAAATGAGTTTTGGTGGTAAAACTACGAATTATACAAAAGAAACCATATGGTGTAAACCATAACATGTCAAATAAGTGAAATGGCAAGTAAATCACATGTTAATGATTAGACAAAGAATATGAAAATGAGACCTAACAACGTAAGCCATAACGGGTCAAATGGGTTAAAATTCGCATTGAATCACATCACGGTGATAAACAATATAAATATTAGTTTGAAATGAAAAAAGGGTAAGCCAAGAATGGGTGAATTGACAATCGGGTCAAATGGGTCGAATGGTAAGCCAAGAACGGGTGAATTGACAACCAGGTCAAACATGATATTTAATGTTTGTTTGTTATGTTCCATACTTACAGGTAAGCTACTTATAGGTAAGCTACTTACAGGTAAGCATGAAGTATGGTCATGAAATGTCATGGATGGTAATTAGAATCGCTAGGCATTGATAACGGGTCATGGTTTTGACTCGTTCCTGGTATGTATAAAAGGTTATGTTTTCGGTATGGGCTTCTAGTCCGACGAAAGATGGTTGGGCCAGATGTGACAAATAGATTAACTCAAATAAGATATATCTAGCATTTGGGAAAACAACCTTTAGAGCCAATATCATGTGAAATTACAGCTAAATGGGTTTTAAAGTACTAAACCATTGGAAACCTTTATGTCCTTAGGGACATAATAAATCTAGATGGGATAACGAGTTCAAAGTGCCACTAGTTTTAATCTAACCTTTAAAATTTCTCCGATGTGGAAAAGAGCTTAAATTTGACTAAAACACCCTCGGATAATGGGTTTTGGGTAAACTAGCTCCAAGGGTAAATTTGATAATGAATCCTTAGATCGAGTTGATCCTTCCGGTAACTAAAAATGGGAGACTTGACCTAAAAGGCTTTAAGTCTCATAACGGGTCGATTTGGGTAAAGCACCATACCGAAGAGTATAATAAAAAGTTCAAGTTTTGTCAAAAGTAACCAACCATAATTTGAGTTGTGGTTGGTAAAAACGATAAGAACATTGATAAGAAAGTAAGAGACATGAATTAAGTTCATAACGCCTCCTAACGTGTCAAACAAGTATTAAACCCATACCGAATAGTAGGAGTGAAAAACTCAAGGAATATGGACCCGGGTTGTGGGTTATAGTTTAAAAGTGTAGAGGAATAATCCTCTAAATAATTAAAAGTAAAATGGACCGAATTGGATGTCAATTGGATTGGATTGTAGAGGAATAAACATTTAAATAATAATTTTGTTTTTCTTTGTTGATTTAATCACGTTTGGCCGTTTAACTCAAACACTAATTGTTTTTAGTGTTTATGTTAGGGTTTTACAAAGGCGGGAACCGGGCGGACGACTAATTATCCGAAGAACCGAACACTATTAAACCACTATCTCTTTGGAGACGTTCACGGGAATGTTGAAGCATGATCATGCACGATAAAGTTTTTGAGTTAAAAACTTTAAAATCTCTAAACTACAAATAAAGTGTATTAATCTGTTACGTCGGTTCGTCTGGGTAACCAACCATAATTTGAGTTGTGGTTGGTAAAAACGATAAGAACATTGATAAGAAAGTAAGAGACATGAATTAAGTTCATAACGCCTCCTAACGTGTCAAACAAGTATTAAACCCATACCGAATAGTAGGAGTGAAAAACTCAAGGAATATGGACCCGGGTTGTGGGTTATAGTTTAAAAGTGTAGAGGAATAATCCTCTAAATAATTAAAAGTAAAATGGACCGAATTGGATGTCAATTGGATTGGATTGCAGAGGAATAAACATCTAAAGAATAATTTTGTTTTTCTTTGTTGATTTAATCGCGTTTGGCCGTTTAACTCAAACACTAATTGTTTTTAGTGTTTATGTTAGGGTTTTACAAAGGCGGGAACCGGGCGGACGACTAATTATCCGAAGAACCGAACACTATTAAACCACTATCTCTTTGGAGACCTTCACGGGAATGTTGAAGCATGATAATGCACGATAAAGTTTTT
The DNA here is from genome assembly GCF_002127325.2 of Helianthus annuus. Lineage (NCBI taxonomy): Eukaryota > Viridiplantae > Streptophyta > Magnoliopsida > Asterales > Asteraceae > Helianthus > Helianthus annuus. Next base: position 1,064,835 of record NC_035437.2, read on the forward strand.
GAGTTTAAAACTTTAAAATCTCTAAACTACAAATAAAGTATATTAATCTGTTACGTCGGTTCGTCTGGGTTTTAAGTTAACCTATGCTCGTTAGTTATTCGTTTTATAAAAAAAAAAAATCTAGGACCAAAACAATAGAATATGTAAGATATTCGGTAATAACGAGATAAAGTGTAATACAAATGATAGGTAGGCTTGCCTATTGTGTGTGTCTAGCCTAAGAAATTGGCGTATTCAATACGCCCTGACACTTCTTGTGGATTTTCATAACCCTGCTGTGAAAAAATAAGAAATTTAAAACTAGGTGAAAGTGTCTAAAATTTATTAAGTTAACCCACCTTATACGTGCTAAGAGTTAATATATTAACTAGACCAACACATCGCAACAAGACACCCCATCAGTCTTGCTTCATAGCTCTATACGCTCCCAAATTCGCCAGCCAAGGAGCTTTTGCTTGACGACTCGGCTAGTTTTTATCTTTCCGATTTCTTCTTGTTGGTGTGTTACATTTGTTGAGATCCGGCATACTACCAGTGAAGGCGCCACCCGGTGTCGTTTTTTGGTAATTACCGGATTCCGATGGCTTTCTTCTCTTGTCGAAATGATTGCCCGACGCTTCACCCATCGTTGGAACTTTGGCCCATTTTGAATGCTTTCGAACAATCTCCCATGCATCAACCTGATCAAAACCATCCGGACGTGATTTTTTGTAATCCTTCAACGGTGTTTTCATCGCCTCAAGATCACTACATCCACTTCTCGAAGAGGATGAATTTAATAAAATAGTTGTTGCTATATATTTAACGACAAAAATAATTGTTACTATATTTAATAAAATTTAAACTTAAAAATACATATCAGTAAGGATATCACCGCTTGAACCCAATAGGCTTTCAACAAATATATTTGCGTATTCAAAGAGGTCCATTTTGAATTTAGTTGATGATTCGAACAATCGGATCCACCCAATTGTAGTTGAAATGTTTTAGCATTGATTTCCAAAAATTATTCCCCGTTTGTTGATTTGCCTTCTTCGTGTTTTCCGAGGCATAACACCATGCTTTCGCCAAAGCTACCTCTTATGTGTTTATCCATGGCTTACTCTTTGCACATCTGGCGAATCTTCCTTCTGGTTCACCTTCTTTATCTACATCTTCATTGTCATCGTCTTGAACGTGTATATCTTCAATATCATCATCCAAATTATATTGTTGATATTGTGGGGAACAATGAGTTGGGCTCCTCATCGTTCCAAAAGCATAGAAATTTATTTCCTCTTCTTGCGAATATTCGTATCAACCTGATACTCGATTAGATCGTGTAAAAGATTGTGTGGTTGAAGTGATGGTTGTGAAAAAAATAGGAGAAAATTGTGAAATCCTGTATAATGTTGGATATTGATAAAATTGGGGTTATGGTTGTTGTGTAAAATATTGTTGCGGCCTATACAAGTCATCATTTGAATCACCTCCTCTAGCCCTAGACCCACCAAGTCTCAAACTAGACCCACCTCCTCTCGAACTAGAACCCGCTCAAGTCGATTTCTTTATAGTACCCTTCGGTTTTCTTGCATCCATACTAGATGGGAGTGTTAATTGTGACTTGTGAGAGCATAAATATTTTGAGAGTGTAAATATGTAGAATGTTGTAGTAGTAGGAATTAAGTGTTGTATGGTATGTATATGTATAGTTTTTAATAAATTAGGAAAATAACTTTCTTTCCAAAAAAGGCTTTGACTGTTAAAAAAAAAGTTGTTGAAGACGTTCACTCATTTTTCTAACCATCGCCTGAGCCACCTACCCGTCTGATACTATCCGTTGGGCCAGCAACGATGTACTCGCACGGTTAGCACCTACCGGAAGCAACGATGTCTCCTTGGGCAACAAAAGTTTTATTTCAATCATGTTGAAGAGAACCATGACTATTGCTTTTCCATGCTATGACTAAAAGACTAAAAGTAAAATAAGAAGACATATAATGAACTCATTACATGTCCTATCTTTTCCCTCTTTTATTTAACAAAAGCTTGTCATATGCCAATCAAAGAAAAGGGTTATTGGTTGCCTTTTGCCAAAAATGTGGGAATATCTTGGAATCAATTAACTAGTAGTTTATGTTTAAGCGCGGCTTAAGTTATATATTTCCGTGTCATAATATCAAAATTATTATTATTTTTTTAAAAGGTGTAAATTATTCGTGAATGTCGAAAGGTCTGGCATACGTTGTCTTAACTAGGTCCGTGTTAGAGAGCCCCTCGCACAATAGATCCCAATTTAAACCCCTCAATGAGAAACCCCTATCAACCAGACTCGAACTTGAGACCTAAAGGGGAAAACTCACCCGGACCCACCATGTTGGGGCTAATCTTGTCATAACTCAAAAGTTGGAGGATGCTAAGTGTTTTAGTTTATTTAGGTTTCCTAATTCTAGTTTAAGGATGTTTTCTTGGGCATCAAGGTTTATTAGATAGGTTTATCTAGTTTGTTTATTTATTTTATTAATAGAGTTTGAGTCGGGTTAGGATTAGAATAAGTTTAGTGTAAATAGATGGTTAGGGTCATTGTAATTAGTGTGCTCTCATTGATAAACTAATAAAAGAGTCGAACAAGTTTGTTCATATTGCGTGTTTGTTTTATTCGATTAAGGGACTGATTTCCAACAATTGGTATCAGCGCTTGACGGTTTTGAGAGTCGTTTTTGAGAAAGGGGAGCACCCCTAGCGGGGTGCAACGCCGTTGCGACGGTAAAACCACGGTACATGAAGAAATAGAAAAAAATCTGTTGAGGTAGCAATGCCGAAGTCAGTCTGTAGAGTTGGAGCTTTTATCTAGGGAGAGAATATTGGGTTGTGAGGTAATTAAATTTGATTGTGAATGAGATATATTTGCAATTAATTTAACTTGGTGGCTTGGTGATTTACATCATGTGATGAAAGTGGAACTTACGTGGCAATCCAATAGTATTCAAACAATATTAATTCCTAATTACATGCAAGAAATTTCATTGCATAACCGATCAAAGGAGTGACGTCTGATCGTATTTGGCAATGATTGCCATGTCAAAAATCAAGCAATGGTTTACTTAGTAGATTAGCAGGGGCTGATCGAATAGAGGAAAAAAGAAGGTTCAAGGCTGTTCGGTTATTAGTTGCAGGTTTGAGCAACTGGTATATATCCGGTGACAACAGCAGGTTTCGCAGGTGCCTTGATCGTGTTGTTTCGTGATAAGAGGAGACCGACGTGTTGCGTAAAAAACGGGCGTAAGGGATCCGTCAAAGCAGGTGGCTTTGGATTCGGTTCGTTTAGCAGTTGAAAGAAAACGTTATAAGCGGGTGGCTTTGTTTTCTTGGTCGGTGGAGAGGCCTCTTGGAACAAGTTTGATCGGGAAAAGGTACGGGTGTCAAGATAATGGCATTGGAGTTCAAATCGGGTGACTCGGATGTGACCGGGTAGAGGTCGTTGATCCGTGATGAGTCAAGATGTGAATGAACGTTTCCAACGTGAAGCCATGTGATATGTTACAAGTGTAGTGGAGTTGATTTGGGTTGAACCGAGAAGACGTTGGACGTGACCAAGTGAAAGTCGGGTGTCCGGTAGAAGTCGAGATGGTAATGAGCGGTTCCGGGATAAAAGTCACGTGAAATGTTATAAGTGCGGAGAATATGGTCAATATAACGAGTGTCCGAAGTTGAAAGATGAAGAGGTGAACTTGACCCGATATGAGGATGATGAACCGGCTCTAATGTGAAGAAAGTTATTAACAAGATTAGGGGGGTGATTGTTGGGGCTAATCTTGTCATAACTCAAAAGTTGGAGGATGCTAAGTGTTTTAGTTTATTTAGGTTTCCTAATTCTAGTTTAGGGATGTTTTCTTGGGCATCAAGGTTTATTAGATAGGTTTATCTAGTTTGTTTATTTATTTTATTAATAGAGTTTGAGTTGGGTTAGGATTAGAATAAGTTTAGTATAAATAGATGGTTAGGGTCATTGTAATTAGTGTGCTCTCATTGACAAATTAATAAAAGAGTCGAACAAGTTTGTTCATATTGCGTGTTTGTTTTATTCGATCAAGGGACTGATTTCCAACACACCAAAGGTGGAACTTAAATATCCGTGGCCACCACTAGAGCACTAGTGATGGTCGTAATATGAAAATTATAGTTTCAGATACTTATTTTTATGTTGTACCCTTGCACACAAACGCTTTGATATAAGTAAATGTATATATAGAACTGTAAAAAGACACTTGAGTTGTTAAAAGATAAAGATATCAAGTTTAACGGGAATTTTGAAGTTAATCAGGAAAAATATAGAAAAGAAAAGGAGTTGTCATGTTTAGCAACTACAACCATAGAAAACAAATGATTTGTTCTGTAAACCAACCTTTTTAGAGTATCATTATGGTGTTGGAGGACAGTTGCAGATGCTCGAATAAAGTCATGGTTGTGGAATACGGATATAAACATATAAAACAAAAGTTAATAGCATTTTGGATAATTGTGTTTAATAATTTCTATTTTTTAATGGATAATGCTACAACTTGATTGTGGAATTAACCTAACCGAAATTTGATATGAATTTTATATAAAAAATAATTAAGTTTTATGTTGGTCAATCCAAATCGTGTAATAAACATATTTGGCTTGTAGACACCTTTAGTAAAGATATCTTGTTGGAGTTGTATCAAATTTAAAAGTGTTGACCAATTAATTTATTTAAAATAGAGGAACTATAAAATTATAATTTATAATTTTAGCTTGTCAATTCATTTACAACTTTATTATAACATGTTTACAGTCCATCAACTCATACGACACACCTCTAAAAATTACAAGGTAGATAAAATGCGCATGTATAAATTTATATGCGAGTATATTGACACACGAAAATGACATTAGGCTGATCAAATTCTGTTTTAATTTAATGTATTTGTCTAGATGTAAATTACACATTCAGAACAGAGTTTATGCTCTCTGTAATGTTTAGTTTTCATTGGTTTATATTATTTTCTTTAGCATTCTCTTCTCTGTTGGAAGTTTTAGGTGTGTAAATAAAAGTCTTAAAGTGGTAAATACTTTGTCCCACATTGGTGTGGGAACAAAGTGAAGGGTTGTTTATAAGGTAAAACCTTTTTGAATCTATTAAACTTTATGACATGTTTTACTACAAGTCCTACTTGTGCGCAAGGGGATGCAAAAAAGGTGAGTTTCGAAACTGAAATTTGGTTGAACTCGTGCGCGCCCGCACATCCTGTGGACACGAATGCAGCTCCGAAAACCTGGGCCCGCGTTAGGACACACCATAATTACTTTTCAATTTTAAACTATAAAACCAAACGAATCATTTTAGACACACCACAACGCATTCTTCACTCTCAATCTCTCTGCTGCAACATTTACTGTTTTCTTTTACTTTCTTTGTTTCTGTTTCAGATTCTCTTTCGAGTTCATATCATCAACAGATTATTAACAAACTTAAACATTTCTTTTACTTTCTTTGTTTCTGTTTCAGATTCTCTATCGAGTTCATATCATCAACAGATTATTAACAAACTTAAACAGACTATTTTACTAATTGTTCCTGCACTGTTTTTCATTTCAGAATGGAATCTCAGCCCTTGAACACTGTTGTTTCTGCAATCATGACTTCTGCTGTTGTTGTCACAACCGGTTTGGTTGCACCACTGCCTAATGCAGTCACATCGCATGCTGAGAAACCAGAAAAATTCACCGGTGTGAATTTCAAACAGTGGCAGCAAAAGATGTTCTTTTATCTGACAACATTGAACCTAGCAAGGTTCTTGACTGAAGCCATTCCCCGTGTTGATGAAGGGGAAATGGATGCTCAATCAGTGAGCGTTGTTCATGCTTGGAATCATCTTTGTTGTTCATCCATAGATGTTCTACCGGCGAAGATTAATATGTGTTTATATCACGTATTCTCTATATAATAGTCTGTTACTCTTTGTCGTTTAGTAGTAAAGTCGTTAGTTGGATGTCATCTTCATAGTGTTGACAAATCGCTTTCCGCGAGTCCTCTAATATCATATTATCTAAAATTGAACAAGTGTACATAATGTTCTTTACATTTTTTTGTCCATATTCATGCAGGTTAGGCAATGATACCCCGTCTTTTTTTTTAAAACTACGAATGCTCGTTCAACATCCCTCCTTACCAATCCTTATTTTTTCTTGAAATATATTTTTTTCCTCATATGGGCATGTATATGCTTTTATAAATGTGGCCCACTCTGGATAAAGTAACATTGGTATAAAAATTATTGTACTCGTACTCCACATCATTAACATAAAATTAAGACCTGGATGAAACTCAATTTATAATGTTGACGACATGCGATTACCCCGTATCATTTGCGCTGCCACACCAAAGAACGCATGCCAAATCCAAAGATCATACGACGCTATTGCTTGAAGCATCAAGGTTGGGCTATTATGATCACCCTAGTGATGCTAACATAGGCAACCAGTTCGACAGGTAGACTACGATCAATATGTGTAATCGATGTTGCTAAGCATCCTTGGAAAGCCTTGTATTTCTTCATGGACTTCATATATTTGGTCGATATCGCTAAACATCGGCCATCTTAAATATCTCTTGCCACATAGACCAATCACACCTTAATTAATTGTAACTATATTAGTTATAATAGCAACAAAAATAAAAAATAATAACAACAACAACAAAAACCATAATAATAACAACAACAACAACAATAACAATAATACTAATAAAATAAGAGTACAATGCAATTTGCGTCCCTGAGGTTTCCTAGCGGAGTCAGCATGAGTCCCCGCAAGATTTTTTAGATCCTTGAGTCCCTGTGGTTTTAAATTCGCTACACTTTGACCATGATCACTTATCAGTTAGTTTGATAGCTTGAGGGATGGTGAATTATCCATTTTGCCCCGCCTCTCTCTCTATAGATTTCTCTCTCTCTCTCTCTCTCTCTCTCTCACACACACACACCTGCAATTCAAATCCTTTACTCAATCCCCAATTCAGGCTTACCTGCATCACAAAGTGGCTTAACTAATATCCTATATGATACTTTTCTAGTTTAAACCCATACTTCGCTAGCATTTCGTCGAATAGTTGGGGTGCAAGATCAAACTTTTTAGAATTCATACAAGCTATAAGCATCACATTGAACGACAAAGCTAACCTTGGGGGTTTTTAACATTTCCATCTGGTTATAAGTCCTAAGAGCCAGCTCAAACATTCCGACAATACCATATGATTGATCAAGAGACAAAACATAATGCTCATCGGTGATAAAAAGGTTATTTTGGGGACACGATGAGGGTTTCTATGTCGGGGAGTGTTGCGTCTCCGGAGAAGAAGATGACGGTGGATCTTGTGAAGTTCACCGGTCGTTCAATCTAGTGAAATCAACTAGTAAAATTTGTGTTAGTATGTTTAGATTTTTTATGGTAACCGGGGGTGGGGGTAGTGTCGTGATGGTTTCACGTGCACAGAGGTAGAGGTTGGTGGTGTATGGTGATGGTAACCAAAGGTGTATCAAGTATGATGGTGGTGGTGGGTGGGTGGTTGGAAGTGATGGCCGGAGTAGATAGTGACGGTGGTGAGGAGGGTGGCGGTAAGTGGTTATGGTGGTGGGTGGATGGAGATGGTGGTGAGGAGGGTGGTGGAAGCTGGAGGGCGAAAATGCCAAAATACCCTTTGACCTAACAATAAAACTAACTGAGACTTGACAGAAGGACGCAACGTGCAGTGAATTTAAAACTACAGAAGCTCAGGCATAATAATAATAATAATAATACTTTCACAAAAATTGTGAAAACTATCTCTAACGATTTCTCCGACATATTCAATACCCATCCCATGAATCATGTGAACTGTTGTACGTTAGTTAACGAAATGTGGCCATGCACTTTTGTAAACCTGTGAAGCTTAGTTTACGTCTAGCGTCTTCCCTTTGTTGGAAAAAAATAAAACTACACTCTAAATTGCTAAGAATTCCCAAGAATAGTTGGTGACTCATGCGAAGCGGAGCCGAAAAGTATTAAGATCATATAACAGAATTTTAGAAAAATAATCATTAACCAAATGCCTATGAGCAACTTCACGGTCCTATTCAAGTGGAGCTCGTCGTATAAGTGGTAGTGAGCTTTCGGCATGTTCAACTAAAAACGGATCCCCACTCAAACTATAGAAACGACCAATGCATCTTTAAAGTCTGGATCTAATTAATAGTTGGGTGCGAAATCCATTTTTAGAAATAACTGAAAAGAATTAAAAAGTACGGAGAGAGTTATGGATAAAATAAAAAAGATTAGTGTATATCCATGCGTTTAAAATTAAAATAATTATTTTGTTAAGTAGACAAGGACTACTTTTTCCTTGGTAAACGCAATCACCAACACCTTTTTCCCCTCGCACGCCTATTTCTTTAGCCGCGCCCCCTCACACTCTGTTGAATGCCCTTTTGGAGTGGTCTAACATGAGATGTGGTGCTGAGCACCACCCCACTACACATAGTTTAACTATTTGATATTATATTATATTATATTATACTATACTATACTATACTATACTATACTATACTATACTATACTATACTATACTATACTATACTATACTATACTATACTATACTATACTATACTATACTATACTATACTATACTATACTATACTATACTATACTATACTATACTATACTATACTATACTATACTATACTATACTATACTATACTATACTATACTATACTATACTATACTATACTATACTATACTATACTATACTATACTATACTATACTATACTATACTATACAATTACAAAGTTATGATGAATAGTAACTCAAAAATTTTAGGTATTTATTTTTATGTTTAGTAATATTTTATTTACTATTTATTTGATTTTTTTGTAATAAACAGTAACTGATAATTCTTAGGTATTTGTTATTTTCTATTTTTTATTAATACATAGTATTTTATTTAGCATTCAATTTAGTTTTCAGTAATATCTTACTTTTGTTAACCTTTAAAAAAAATCTAAATTGGCATCTATGTTTATTTATATTTTTAACATTCCATGTTATTCGTCAGCCCATGGTGATGGTACGTTACCACGGGCATCGGATCGGTATCTATTCGGTATGCACTTGGTATAGAAATCATCACGTGTTTTACATTGAACGGAAACATTAAAAACGAACACATGGGACCGATACCAATGTTCTTCAAACGGTGTCAGTCGGTTCAAATTGTCTCAATAATTTTTGAAACCGGAAACCATAAAAATGAATACAAATATCAAACCGATGTTGTTTGGTGCGGTACGCTAGCGACACGATGTCAGTTTATCAAAAGTAAAAAACAATAAAAATAAATACCAACACCGAACCGATGTTGTACGTTAGGTTCACTACGGTAACGGTAGGATATATGTTATCAAACAAGAACCCAGAAAATTTAATACATACTGGTACCGATGTTCGGTTCAGTACGGTATGATAGCGATACGATCTTCGTTACCGGAAGAAAAACAATACCAGTACTGATACAAATGTTGTGCAGTCAGTTTTGGTTATGTTTGGTACGATAACAACACAATAGGTACCGTATTGACATTTGTTTTTATTGTTTTCGAACGATGTTAGGTTTTTTCTTTCGATTACTATAGTAAAGGTTGTTGGTACTGTAATAAATCGAACAGATACCGGTCGAAATCCCGCCACAAAGAGTGAAAAAATACTAGTTATTTTGTTAAAGACGTGTAATACTCGGTTTTTAACCTTAGTTACTAATAAATAACTAAGCATGTAGATTTAGGTAATCAGATTTGAATTTTCTCCAATTAGTCGAAATGAGTTTTCAAACAAGGGAAGATTCAAGATACAAATTATCGGAAAAAGAAAATTTAAATTGGCAAGATATATGTGGTATGATTTGACGTCTACAAAAACATGTGGCCACTCACCAATTTGGATGAATACTATGAATCCAACCTATTTTCTGAACTATTTTTAGCCTTTAAATAAAGTCTGAGTTGTCTCAATCTTTAATCTTCTCCTTTGTTTCTTATTGTTTACCAAGTCTTACTTCGACTCTTTTGATTTGCTGAAATTAATATTTTTAGCATAAAGTCTGAGTTGATTCGTTTTTACACCCTACACATGATGCATTACACATGAATCAGCCACTAGCTAGATAAACACAAGAGTTAACGGCTTTTAAGTCAATAGTAATTCAGTTCGTTTTAACCTATTATACAATACAGGGAATAATCATTAAAAAGCCACTTAACAATGAATGATCTAAAATGCTTCAATCCATCCGCCACAATTACGGGAATAGATCATGTATAAAACAAGCTTAGTATACAACTTCAGGTGGTATATGGGTGAAGGGAATTATGGTCTTTTCTCGTGTGACCTACTTCATCCCGAAATCGTCAAACGCCTATAACTTTTTATACAATAATATATAAATATATAAATATATATATATATATATATATATATATATATATAATATATATAGGGTAGGAGGTGGCTGCAACCAACTTTTCCTTGTGAAATGTCACAATTAGTTATTTTAATCAAAATGGTATGGTGGTAATTAGATAGTTATTTTAATTATGGAATATATTATATCCTAAACTAACTAACGAGAATTTTAAGGAAACTAAATATCTCTTTGATTTCAAATGTGACGGTTATCAGCGATTATAATACAATCACTACAACATATTCGCATTCAATTTGTATTTCATCTACTTCGTCACATTGTGTTTTATCAATAAAACACACTACTATGAACACATCTACGTTGTGTTTTAGCAGCCAGTAACTGATTCGTCACATTGTGTTTTAGCAGTCAGTAACTGTAATTGGTACATCACATTATGTTTTATCATAACAAATTCTTGACGTTGTGTTTTAGTAGTCGGTCACTAGTTCGTCACATTGTGTTTTATTACTAAAACATACTACTATGAAACATCTAGATCTGATTTATCGTTATTTTTTGTATGATTTGGTGTTTTCGAATGTGAGGGATTATAGAAAGAGAGAAAAAAATTGCGACAATTATGGAGGTGGTTTTATGATTGGCAGTTATTTGCTTATTAAAAACAAGTTAAATGACACATTTACCCCCAATCAATTAAATTAGCCTATTTTTAAGACACGTATATTACCAAAATGCCACTAAAATGATCTCAACCATCAAAAACACTCATCCAATGGTTAAGATCACTTCCTACACTTTATAGGAAAAACCCACTTTGTAGAGGAACGCTATATATATATATATAGGGTTTGGTTCTAGAGTGAACACTAGTGTATTTTCATAATCAAATCATAGCCATTGATTTACACTTTTGTATTGATAATCAAGGGCTAGGATTAGTTCACTAGTATTCATAATCAAGAGGGTTGTTCACTAAAGAACCTACTATATATATATATATATATATATATATATATATATATATATAAACGGGATCAGGAGAAAACACTCAAAAGTGTGAGAACGGTGAGAACGCTTTCTGGCCCAACACGTGTCACGCCGCTTAGAGAAGGGCGGAGGGGCTTTTTTGTCCTTTCATATTTCTTTTTTTTAACGCGTGTCACTTCATCTTTCCATTTTTTTGGCGTTTAATAAATACGCGGCGTTTTTATTGTTAGATCAGAATCATAGTAAATATTTTGGCGTTTTAAGTATTGTTTTGGCGTTTTTATTGTTTTTTAGATCAGGATACAGGCCTTTAATGTAAAAAAACATCAGTAAGTTTCTTGATTTTATTATATCAAGTGTTTTGCCATATAGGATACAGGCGTATATTGTGACAGGCAATTATGCCATTTTGAAAAGATAAATAAATTTCAATTTTCCATGTAGTGTCATTAATATAACTATAATGTTTGGCAATAATGACACCGTCTCTTTATTTTACTGTTTCTTTCAATTTTCATCTGTCAATTAGTGTTGATTTTTCCAGTAATACTTTGTTTGCGTTTTTTGGCGTTTTATATAGCAACATCGTGCTTTGCTAGCATTAGTTCTCACAGTTTTTCACACTATCAGGCGTTTTGGTGTTTGTAGTTTTTGGCGTTTTATACTCAATTTTTTTAAAATAGTAGAGAATTAGATGATAAACGACAGAGAATTAGATAACAAACAATAGAAAATGAAAAAAAAAATTAAAAATTATAATCTAATTTCTCATCCAAATCTTCACTGTCATCAACCTCTTCTACTTTAACCTTTTTGGCGTTTTGAACCTGTTTTTGAATACCTTATGTAGATCCTTATTTTCCTACATAACGGCCGTCTTTAGAAGATGCTTATTTTTTGTGGCACTCTTTATAGTGGGTGGATATATACTTGTTTGATGACATGTTGAAGACCAATGCCTACTCTAATGTATTGATCCCTTCATGCCATCAATATATCCATCAAGAATAAAGTGACATGATGTCATATCATTGACATCAGTCTCTTTATCTTGAATATTTGTCAATCTCATTCAGCAAAAGATTATAGAGATACCCAACTCAGAGAAGAATCTATTCAGTGAAACTTCATTCAGATCAATACTCAATATAGAAGAATCGAGGTTCTGCATCTGTGGCTTTTTTAACTATTATTTTTGGCGTTTTTAAAGTGAATGGTTTCTAGGAAATATGGCGTCTGTTTCTGGTTTTGTGATGAGTTGATTGTGCAGAGACGTCTCTCTTATAGGATGTTTTTAGCGCGTAGTTTAGGCGAGATTTTATTTATAATAAATGATATTAATAAAGTAGCTATCTTTTCAGTTACTGTATATTTTTACTCTTTTTTTTTGTTCAGCTTTTTATGAGTTTTTAGGGTCATAGACTTTCTATCTCCCAAGTTTGGCGTTTTTGAATGGGTTTAAGTAGTTTTTGGCGTTTTTTCCATTTTTAGTTTTTATTAATTAATATTTCTGCAAACTACTTTCATTATAGTTTGGAGTTTTTGGCCTTTTTACTCCATTTATGGCGTTTCACATGCATTATGACTGTTTGGCGTTTTATTAATATAATGTATTTTTTATTCTAAGTTGAAAAATACATAACAAACAACAGAAAAAGAAAATTAAAAAAATAAAAATAAGAACAATTCATCTTCCAAATCTTCACTGTCATCAGTCTCTTTCTTCTTTGAATCATGTTTGCTGGTGGTTTGGCTTAGCCATGCTAGTGTTTTTGTGGCCGTTTGGAAAGACAAAATGACATAAGTTTTTTGTTTGAATATGTATCTTCAAAAAACTCATCAGTGTCATTCGTCTTTCATGCCATTATAATATTCATCAAGAACAAAACACAGAAAATGACATAAGTCTGACCCCGGCATGTTTTTGTTTATGATTTGTCCATCTCATACAGCAAAATGTTATTTGAGTCACAGCACCTCAGGGAAGAATGCATTATCCGAAACTTTGGCGTAGAACAATATTTGAATATACAAGAAACGATATTTGGCATTTTTGGCGTTTTACTGAGGAAGTAGTGTATCTGAAAGAACCGTCGATTTTTTGGAATCTTTGATGTTTGAGTGTTTTGGCGTTTTCTAATATGAATGGTATATAGTAGAAAATATGGCATTTTTTGAGTAGTTGTGTTTGATGTTTTGGGGATTTTGGCATTTGTAAGATGAATGGTATATAGTAGAAAATATGGCGTTTCAGGTTCTGGGGGTGTGTTTTTATGTTTGGGATGTTTTTGTTTATATAGCGATGTGTTTTGGTCCGTAATGGCGTTTTATTCATCAATATGGCATTTTGGTATAGAGGTGTAAAGACCTTTTTACCTTTAATGAGGCGCGTTCACGTAATAAAATTGATGTTATTTACGAAAACGCCACCGCGCCAATCTAGTCCATAGATTGTTTTAATCGGACGATCCATAAGCGTTCTCACCGTTCTCACACTTTCTACCGTTTTCTCTAAATCCCAGCCCTATATATATATATATATATATATATATATATATATATATATAGAGAGAGAGAGAGAGAGAGAGTTAATTACATAGTTAGTCCCTGTTGTTTGCACAAAATAACATACTTATGTACTAATAGTTTAAAATCACCTTCTAGGTTATTAACTTTTCATTTTGTAACGTTTGGGGGTATTAATGTCTATGGTATTAACATAGTTAGTGTCACACCCCCAAAATACCACATGCGGAAACCCCGCGGGACGTGTGACGTACCGGGATCTAGCCACCAATCACATTGAACTCATAACACTATTTTAAATAAAAACTTTCATTCAATAACATAAAGTATTACAAAACGTTAAACGTAATTCATTGTATACAGCGGAAGCATAAATCACTTGTTAAGCGTTTCATAAACCACGTGTTCAAAAACCATTAGACTTGTCTTGCGATTCCATGTATCTCGGCCCATGACCACTCCAGCCTCCCAGACAGCAAGTTCCAAAGATATAACCCTATAGACATGCAAGCATGCAGACAAGTGTGTCAAACGACGCTGGTGAGTTCAAAGTTTGTTAACGTGTTTAGTTACCAGTTTCCAGATTAAAACGTTTCACAGATTCGATGTTGTTAATCACACGCTTACCGCCGATGGCTCCAGATTATTTGCCCTATTCCCCAAAGCCTCTATCAAAGCAATGGTCAAGATGGGGGTCATTAGTTCACTCCCGACCTCCTCGGTGCGGTGTGAGGGTGCCAAACCTAAATAGCGCTATTAACTAATACCCTGTTGCCTCTCCGGCAACAATCGGTAGGAGGGACTTGAGTGATAGATATACGTGTATTAACCAACAACCCAGGTTTAACATTCCAGTGAAACCCATTTACCCAACATTCCTCCCCGGAATGTTTACCAGATGTCCCTCCCCGGGGCGCATGCTTGGAAAAAGAGCAGTGAACTCACCTTAGATTTGCTCGGTATGTTCCGATACATTACCCGTTCCCAGTTGGTCAACCAAACCCTACCGTGGTTACCAAAGACAGTCAGTTCCGTAAACACATATCCAATTCTCGTATGCAACAGGTCACACGTAATACCATCGTAACATAACACATAGCAAGCATTTAAATCTCATGCACGTTCCATAATAATCAAGTCACGTATTTATCCCAGATTGCATCTAATACAAAGATCAATGTCAACATATGCAACAGGTCACACGTAATACCATCGTAACGTAACATAACACATAGCAAGCATTTTTCACTTGACAAATAATAACAGAGGGTGTTCTATTTATACTATTCAAGTCAGAGTTCTCACTCTCATTCAGTAGGGTTATCACATAATAACAGTATCCCATGAACATAACTACCCATCATCACTAGGGGTGCAAACGAGCCGAGCCCGAGCTCGACAAGGCTCGAGCTCGAGCTCGATTAACTTATGAGAGCTCGGGCTCGAGCTCGGCTCGATTCGAGCTTTGTTTCCAAAGCTCGAGCTCGACTCGTTTATATTTTCTCAAGCTAGAGCTCGGATCGGGCTCGGCTCATTTATTATCTATTAATTAGTATATTAAATAAAAATAATATAAATAATAGACTTTTTAGGCTCGCGAGCTCGATAAATGAAGCTCGGGCTCGGGCTCGTTTACTAAATAAGCTTATTTTTAGGTTCGAGGTCGGCTTATAAACAAATTTAAATAAGCTCGGCTCGTTTACACTAAGGCTCGACGAGCCTAATGAGCTTCACATGCGAGGCTCGAGCTCGGGCTCGATAAACAAACGAGCTTTGTTTTAAGGCTCAAGCTCGGCTCGGGCTCGATAAGGCTCGGCTCGGGCTCGATAAGGCTTGGCTCGTTTCGAGCATTTTCTCGAGCCGATCTCGAGGAGCTCGCGAGCCGCTCGGCTTGTTTGCACCCCCTAATAATCACCTACATAACAGACTGTCACTTACTGTCTACTAGCACAGCGAAAGACCCAGGCGACGAAACACCACCATGTTTCGTCGAGTTACATATGACGAAACACCACCACGTTTCGTCGAGATTACTTATGACGAAAAAGGTCTTTCGCCATGATGTTTTTCATGGAAAGACTGTATGACAGTAAAACATACAAGTTCTTACAGTTGACAGTTTAATCACCTTATTAACACTTACATCTTTTTAATCCAGTCGCATTCAAAATCTTAGTTCTCACCAACCATATGTAATATCGATAACATTACACAAGCGTTTCCCTTATTCATTATGGATAAACCAAGCCACGAAAACACAGCCATATCATAACAAAATATAGTTAAAACATTCAGATCGGATCACATGAAATCATCGATTTATCATCATCACGTAGAGTCTTAGTTAACAATCAGCATTCATACGATCCCTATAAACTGAATCATGGTTCTAACAAACCCAAGATCAATATATGAACATTAATCTAGCCGATTACAACATGTTAATGAATCATTCATGTCCAAACAGTTTGCAAGCAATACCCTAACTCATGTCTTAATTCTACGCATGCAGCTATAATCAACATCTTGCGCATAATCAGAAACAATCAAAAGAAATCATAATAACATACTAACCGATAACTAGGCTAAGGGAGAAGGAGAGGGCTTTGGGTGATGATGATATGGGGACTGTCGTCGTTCGCAAGGGGGGGGGGTTTAGGGTTTGAATATTTGCAAAGAGTTGTGTATCACAACCCCTGAACTTACGTATACATAAGAAAAGAGGAGGTTGGGCCGAGTTTTGTTTAAGAATGGTGGATTGGGCCGAGTGACTTTATCAGGTCATGATTTCCACTAAATGAAATTTTCCAACAATATCAATTCACTTCTGATTTATCATTGGGCCAATCAAATGTTAGGTTTGATATAATTGCGGATCACATGGGTTACTAATTGTATTGAGATAAATTCTTACATTACTCATTAACAACTCTACATCATATTAGTTCAACTATTCAACAAATATGTAGGTTACAACATCAAATATGCAAGTTACAACACAAACAATTATGAAGGAATTAGTGCGAAACAAGTAACGTGTTAAGGAAAGACCTTGAAAACTCGGGTTGTCACAGTTAGTCCTTGTGGTTTGCACAAAATAACATACTTAAGTACTAATAGAATGTGATTTTAAACCTACAAATAACATTATTACCTCCAAACGTTACAAAATGAAAAGTTAATACCCTAAAATGTGATTTTAAACTATTAGTACCTAAGTATGTTACTTTGTGCAAACCATTGGGACTAACTATGTAATTAACTATATATATATATATATATATATATATATATATATATATACATATTAAATTACACCGCATTAACAAAATTTCATTCTCTTTAATTTGAGTGAGCTATTGCTATAGTTTTCTTAATTTTTATTATTTTTATTTTACAAGCTACAAAGTTACGTGATTATGTTCCCATACGTAATTACTTATCATATGTGCAAGCACTAACAAAAGGTCAATGTGATCCTACACCTATAATCACATATCATACGTAATAAATGTAATGTCATATGATTATGTATCAGTACGTAATTACATTATTATAATTTTTTGATTGTATATAACTTTTTTTACTAAAGTTATGTTTATTACGTGATTATATATTTAATATAATGAAAACTTAATTGTTTTTATGCTATTACGTGATTGGATTTGTAATATAAGTTGTTACGTGATTATAGATGTAGTGTTACACTGATCATTTGTTACTGCTTGCACACATGATACGTGATCGTTACATTAAGCATTTGTTACAACTTTTGCACACATGGTATGCGATTTAGGTATTCATTGATCATTTGGTACATGATTATAGATAATGTGGTGTTACATTGAGAATTTGTTACAGTTTGCACATATGGTACGTGATTTAGGTATTCATTAATTGTGTGCAAGTATGTAATTATGTACTGTAACATAATCATGTAACGTTACAAAATGACGTAACTTTATAACTTGTAAATGAAAAAATTTAAACATCAAGAAAACTATAGCAATAACCTACTCAAATCAAAGAGATTGAAATACTCGTTAATACGGTGTAATGTTTTAAAAAAAATATATTATCGTATGAAAAAAGTTATAGTCATTTGAAAATCATGGGGAAGTGAGTTTATGAGTTAACAATATTGGATTTTCCTATTTTGCCGTTTTGTCCACTCATTTCCCTTTTTTAAGTTTCGTGAATTTCAAATTTGGGGATCACTTAATTTCAATCATTGATCTTGCAAATTGACGACACAGATTGTTTCCTACGTTTTGTATGCTAAGTTTGTCTTGTACAATAACATCCCCCTAATTATTACTAATGAATATTAATTCAAAAGGCTTTTTTGTATGATTTGTAAGATACGACTTCTCGTACCACCAGTATTGTTTGTTTTACACATGAGAAGCTCACAAATTTGTTTTTTGTTGCTCTGGTAGAGATTTCTCAAGAGGCTACCTATCCTTGCACTATTCTCATTTAAGTATGCTTAACTGTGAAAATCTTCTCTCATTCATTAACATTAAGCCTAAACCGCAATATTGTGATATTTGAAGCTGGACATGCCTTATAAACCAAAATTTTCTTCTGTCCACGGCCAATGTAAGATTTGCTTAGAGCATTACGATATATATATCAAATGAGAACTTGTATATTTCGTGAGAATCACGAGAACTCGATCAAAAACCAATCAAAACTATAATAAAAATAATTACACAACCATTATTATTAAAGTACCATATAAAAAATTAATTTACACGTTTAAATTTATATGTATACGTAAATTAAAAATATACGCATGTGTAAGTTATAAAGTTATAAAGTTTATAATTTACACATGTGTATTTTTTTTTTTTTACTATTTACACATATGTAAAAAAAATTGTTAAGCCTAATTTAGAAAGGAATGAAAAATAATTGAAGAGTAGTTTTTTTAATGTCATATTCTAATAATAGTTATAATCTTTACTATATAATAAAAGAAACCACCTTAGAGACACTTGTCATCATATTAGGGCATCTGTTATAGATAATTATTATTTTAGTTTAATATCTTCTAATTAATTATAGATAACCCTCCTACTAAATATTATTTAGTTTAATATCTTATGGATAATTATTATTTAGTTTAATCTTCTTCTCATTTATAATATTATTTATTTGAATTAATTATTACTTTTATATTTATCTATTTACTTCAAATTCAAACTTAATTATCTAATTTGATATTAACTATAAATTTGAACATTTTGTTTAGTTTTGTATCAAATAGATTTTACGAAACATAAAATAAAATTAACTAATATTATACATTTACGGAGTTTTAAATAAAGGGTTAAATTTATTGAGACTTCGTTAACAAATTTTGCAACAATAGAATAATCTATTTTTATCATGAAAACCAAACTTTGTGTTAATATATTAAATATTTTTATTTTCACTATACAAAATTACATTTACTCGACCCATGTAATACATGAGGTTTTTTAAGATATAACTTTTTATTATCTGATGTATAAAATTAGATTTATTCAATCCGTACAATACACAGAGTTTTTTAAGGATATGTATAACTTTTTTATTACTTAGTACAGAAAATTACTTTTATTCAAACCGTGTAATACACATATTTTTAAAAATGTATTTTTATTTTGTTATTTGGTATATAAAATTACATTTATTCAACCCGTGTAATAAATGAGGTTTTTAAAGATATATTGTTTTATTATTTAGTATATATAATTTATTTATTCAATCCCTGTAATAATACACGTGGTTTTAAAGATATAACTTTTTTATTTCGTATATAAAATTATATTTATTCAACCCATGCAATAAATAAAGTTTTTAAAGATATATTGTTTTATTATTTACTATATAAAATTTATTTATTCAACCCGTGTAATACACGAGGTTATAACCTAGTATTCGTATATAAAAAGTTTGATTTTATTTATAATTATTTCGAAAGTACTCACATATCTTACCATGTTTATTATACTATTCATTTTTTAATCACCTTCTTAAATAAATAAACACAAAAGAATACAACATTTCTTTAAGTACATGCACTACTACAAAATGTAGCATTAGACAGTGTCAAGGATTTATTTTAGACGGTGTTAAAGTAATAACACCGTCTCAAGGATTTGTTTTAGACGGTGTTAAAGTAATAACACCGTCTTAAAACCAATACCAATAAAAACGTTAAGCTCTTTTAAATAAAATATTCAATAAAATTTAGAAGAACACCGTCTAATGCTTAAAAACCGTCTTATGTAAGTGTAAGCAACAAAAGGGTGGATGGGAATGCGGCTACATGGTTCTCCAACATATGTTTGACTTTGTCAATTTGTATCAAAACCAATTTTCCGATGAAGTAAGTAAAATATACTTGTTTATCAATTTATTACTTAACTGTTTATTTTTTTTAAAACTTAGAAGGTTTAGATGTATATAACATGTAAATATATACATAGCTTTATTGCCGATGTTGCTACCGATTTTTCTCTTTGCCTTTAGATTTAGTCTATAATATTTGTAATAACTCATTCTATCTACTTTTATTTTAGATGTGGCACGACACGAGAGAGGCTAAGGATAATGAAATAGATGTTTTGTTGATGACGTTGATGCCGAAGTTTTTTAGCGAGTTAGGTATTTCGTTAGATTAGCTTATGTAGTTTATTTATACAATTTAACGTAGTTTGTTATGCATTCACAAATGATTCTAATTTGACGGGTTTATCTCCGAATTGGATGTCTAATTTTTGATTTGAATGTGTATTGTTTTGGTTTGATTTGAAAATGTTCCATTGGTTTTGATGTATTTCTGGAAAACCTTTTAAATGTTTTTTTCCAGCTAATGTATTTTTTTTCCAGATATTAAACGACGGGGTTCACCAAGTTTATAAGACGGTGTTAAAAATATTTGTTTTAATAAATATTTTGATATTAAAAGACGTGGTTCACCAAGTTTAAGCCGGTGTTCAAATTGAACACCGTCTAATAAGACATGATTTTAAGCCGGTGTTCAAATTAAATACCGTCTAATGTTCAAATTGAACACCGTCTAATAAGACATGATTTTAAACTAGTGTAGTTTAAGACGGTGTTGAAAACACCGTCTTAAAACCCATATCACCCCGTCTAAAGCTCTGTTTTGTAGTAGTGATGTTATGTTCGTGATTTACTCGGTATATATTATATTCATTTTCATAATTACATTACATTCTTAAATAAACAAACACCAAAGAATACAATGATTCCCACTGATTAAACGTAAATGATTTAAGACAAACACTACTTATTAATGTGTGTTAGTTTGATTTATATACAGTGTTAATTATATCTTTAAACATGAGTTAAAACATAGAACCCTAATCATGTTTATCCAATCATAATCTAAATATAGAGACCAAGATAGAGATACTTACTTGTAGGGATGATTATCTTTGAGAATAAAGATGAAGCCATGATTCCCGTTATGGTACCTTGTGTTGATAGATCACACTAGAGAGAATTCTTAGTATTTTAGTATTGGTGTTCTTGTAGAGTTTTTGATCACCACTTATAATCAATATATAAAGATCAATGATTAATGGTCATGAATAGTGATCCGTTATAAAAACTCTATGTATTCTCTATTAATGGTACCTAAAGGGAAATCATAATTGCCCCTTGAACTAATCAATATTTACAATTACTACCATCAAGTAATTGTCGGGGACTAGTTATGTCATATTGGTAATGTTACCAAATGATCCGTGAGGCCACATCAACGGGTTATTTCTAACATTCTCCCACTTGGCTGAGTGATCATTTGTGATAAGTATAAGTAAGTTTGGCCAAGTTAAAACATTAATCAATGTTTCAAATTGAAATTGTAACAGAAAAGTACAGTCATTGAGTTATTGTCAACTCAAGACCCCCATTAATCATGTTACAATCCCAAATCAAAACATACGTAAATTTAAGACCAAAATGACTGAGGTAAGCCCTTTAATTAATTTGTATAATTATTGTCTATACGTCATTAGGTGCACATATACGTATTTATAGACAAACAAATTTAAACAATTGAGGAAATTTAATAGTAACTAATCATTCATATGTACGATATGTTATTATGTAAGGCCTTTAGTAAAACCCGTCTTTATTATGAGCTCTTAAAAAGACTTTTGGGTGTAGACCTTAGTTATCGGATCCGCAAGCGTATCATGAATGTAAATGTATTTGATACAAATAATTAGTTTTCTCTTCTTGTTCATAAGCGAACAATAATTTTGTATCGAATTTTAATGCAGCACCTCTCGAACTGTTACTGTTCGAGGAAATAAGGTAGCTGACTTTTCACAGTAACTCTTTAATATAGTATTTATATGGAGTTAATAAGTTTGTGAGTCTACTGATAAAATTTCAACAACATTTAGTGACAATTGCGTTGTTAATTAATAACATATTATGTCATTATAATTTAGGTTGTTGTTAACAGTTTCTTATGACTCATCCATGAGATAAATTTGTCTGCAAACATAAGGATGACCCCAAATTGACTTTTAGGTTCTTTTGAATATAACAAAATCAAGGTAAGAATAATCAACCTCTTCTTTATGGTCTTTCTCGTTTCTTAAAGATATCGTAAGATGCTTCACAATAATCTAGAGTGGTCTAATGTTCATAAATGTGAGCAATATCTAAACGAGTATAGACTTGAACCTTCGTAAGGCTTCTAATTAACGAAGCATAAGGAAGTAATATCATTTATCATTTTATCTTCTAAATGAGAGCTATATTGTTTGTTACACATGTAAGAGCCCGCTTTAGAGTAAAGCTTATGGGATGAAACTAATGTCCTGTTGAGTCTATCTCGGTATATTTTGATATCTCTCGCGTAAATGATATCTCCGAGATTCATTATATCAAAATATGTCTGAGAAATTATTTGACTTGTGTAACATATACTTATCCAAAAAGTGTTATCTATATAAGGACAAGCTTACATTAGTTGCTCCCACTCATCTTGAGGTAGGTACATAAATCCACTTAATTCTTGATGAAAAAATGCATTAAGATTTCATCACATTTTGATGTTTGCCTTAAACCCATACATGGAATTAATAGACTTACAAAGTAAGTGTTCTTGACCTTCAGTTTAGAACTTTCAGGTTGTTTTATAAACATGTAAGTCTTTGTTTACGAAAAGTTGTTTTAATGTTCATATAATGTAGCTCTAAATGATTATAAGCCACTAGAACAACAATGATCCTCAAAGAATCATTTTGTAAGAAAAGTAAGATGATTCTTTGATAAATAATTCTCTTCTAAGCATAACCTTTAACAATCAATCATACTTTTAGCATCTTAACGTTTGCATTCAGATTTTGTTTAATGATGAACATCCGTCGGTAATTCAACCAAATCCCATACGTTAAAATCAAATTTGCTAATAACAATTCTTATTCCATTTAGAAAATTGATTGATGCTAATGGCTTAATTAGAGGAAGTAGGACCAGTAAACTTTCCAATATCCATTTCAACTTAAGTCAAGGAGGATACATAATCATCAAAGTTAAACCTAGATGACCTCCGTAGTTGATTATTGGGTTGTATTATGAGTTTCAGTTTTATGGATTAACTCTTGATTAAGTTGCTATCACTTTCAAGATTCTAAGTGTGTAAGAGTTGGTGCAGTATGGTGTGCAAGAGGTGTAATCGGAGTAAAATTTAATAGGTCTCTTCCCCCCGCCTCTTGCACTTCTGGCAAGTCCTGATAAGGACTTTTACTGCTCACACTGACTTAGAAATCTTTAACAATTTAACATGCTTATGGTCAACATTAAAAGACCAATAAATTCTAATAAAGAAACAAATTAATGAAATTACTTCTTGTAGTTTCTCTGTTTGAGGATTACAAGTTTGGAAAGAAATCTGAGTGTGCCCACGTCTAAGCAACAAATAAAACTTTTGTTAAAGTAGCAGTATAATCTTAAAGAGAAAAGTTATGAAGGAGCAGTGTCTTGTACAGGAGGTACAAATTGAGGTAACAACAAGTTTTCACTCCCCTACCTTTTGCAACTCTCGCAAATTAAGATTAAGACATTTAATGCTCCCACTAACCTTTTTAGATCTCTAGGAATGCTACAAGATAAGTTTCAATGATGTACGTGCTGTGGGAACATGTCATATATGTTAGACTTGATTTTCTTAATGTCCAGATGTTATAAAAATTTTGGAGGAGTCATAGTATTAATTTCTTTAATAAATGGATCCATATGAGACATATTAGATACAAGTAAATATTATTTGAAATGATAAATGACTTATGTCTGAATATTCTATTTTGGGATAAGTTCCCGTGAAATATAATTTCTGATGGAACTTGATTTATTCCCTTAGCCATTTAAATATTAAGGCTTTTAACACATGCTCGTAAGTCACTAAAAATGAGATTTGATAATATTTCATCCTTCATTAACCTGGTCCAAATTTCGCATGCAATTTGGTCTTAATGGATGAAATTTGTAGGTCTCATTTTTCTTTTGTTAAATTTTCATTTTCATGATAACAAAAGGTTGTGAAAAAATGTAGCATCATCTAATTCTATCTTATAAGGTTTCTATCCAGATTGAGATGAAAAACAATATGAGAGTTTAAGGTAATAGTGACTTTGTTTTAACCATGCAAACCTCACAACTGTCATAATGCAGCTTTTATATTGATACTAAATTCTGAATAATCTACAGAATATATAAGGTATCATAAAGCCCAATTATAAAACAGTTTATTATGGTTCTTATAGTCTTAACATAAAATTTTGCCACTAATTCTCATATTAATTATTTGTTGATATCTGGTAAGTAAACGTATAGAACTAGACTCAATTCATCATGTGTTAATTGGAATATTATCATTAGCAGACTCAAATATCATAAATATCTAACTACTTATCTTAGCCAGCTGTCGCATTGAATTATGGATAGTCTCGATGCTCATGCCTAGTTAATGGCAAAAATTTGCAGTGAGACTTTCCTTTGAAGAAACTTATAGCTGGAAGTAATACTTGTACACTATCTCTGAATCTTAAAAGTATCCTCCTTTTAGGTTTAGTGGCGGTGAGATGAACAACATCTAATTTTCCAGTTTCATGCATTCCTTTTCCTGTACATATGTTGCTAATCAACACACTCATTTTCCTTTGGTACTCTTGAGTGGTATAGTTGATTCTTAAGGCAACTTATGGTATTGGTGGAAAACTTATATGTAACGCATCGGAAAAGTGTACTGATTTCCATGTGTAAACCTTTAACCAACAGGTCATGGTATTGGACATCATGATGTATTCACATATACCACTAACTTTATAGTAAGAAACTAAAGTAATGCATGCTTTTTAGGAGTTATTTTGATTCTTCCAAAGAAAACAGATTAGTCTTGAGAAATTTAGAATCTTTAATAGCTCCCATGATAGCAATAATGAAATGAGTTCTTGATTATCATAAGAGATCTAATGGTTGACTTATCCCACTAGTCATGCTCTAGTTTTCTTCTGTAATACTTTTATCAGAAAAGAGCAGTAGGATTATCATATCTTAAAATATAATCAACAATACAACAAGAGAAAATTTTGTAGAAACTCTTTAATAAGCAAAATATTTTAGGTTTTGAAAATAGAGTGGATAAAATAGATGAGATACAAACTTAAGAAGAAACTTGGAGTGATTTACATTATGGGGTAATCAAGTAAGGCATACACAAATTATTATATTGAAGATATGGTCTTCTATAACACCAAAATAACAGACTAATTTAAGGTTCTACCTGAGTTTTGGCTTCGCTTTGGCTTTGACCAAAATTCAGACATTATGAACGTACATAAATAACAGATTGTCTTGATGTTCTAAATAAATTTGGCTTCGCTTTGGCTTTGACCAAAATTTATGCATTATGAACATACATAATAGACTGACTCATTGTTCTACATGAACTTTGGCTTCGCTTTGGCTTTGACCAAATTTCATGTATTATGAATATAAATAAATAAAACCAACTTAATGTTCTGCCTGAATTTTGGCTTCGCTTTGGCTTTGACCAAAATTCACGCATTATGAACGATATAAAATAATAAACCTCGGTTTAATGTTCTACCTAAATTTTGGCTTCGCTTTGGCTTTGACCAAAATTCAGCATTATGAACGATATAAATAATAGACCGTCTTTGGTGTTCTACATGAACTCTGGCTTCGCTTTGGCTTTGACCAAAATTCACATATTATGAACACACATAAATATAGACTGTCTCAATGTCATATCAAATGGCGCACCGTTGGGATTAATCACTTAATCTTTCACTGAAGTTACCATTATTTAGTTTTATGCCAAAGTTTTTATTTTAAGACATAAGAGTAAAAAATAAATTTGAGTACTAGATTTTTGACAAAATCACAGATCATAAAATTCTTTTAGACTTTCATTATTTTAGGGATGAAATACTAGTTGAGCATTTGTACTTTATAAGTATTTCTAAGAATTTGAATAAATCCCTTTTGTTATTTGAATCCACAAAAAAAAATCAACATTCAAGTATTGCTCATATATGGAGATAACAAATAAAGAAACGTTCTAGTTACCGATTAGTACATGTGGATGAAAGCCAAATTATATGCATATTTAATTTATGGGTAAAAATCATTTTAGTCAATTAACTTATGAATATTTAATGAATTACATCATGCATTCAATTAATTCATAAAGTGCAACTAATGAGTAATTCTAGAAAAAGAAACGTCACATAATTCTGACTAAAGAAATAATAGATTTTACCATGGTGATTTACTAGTTCTGATTGCTTAAAGAAAACCAATTCACCGACCATAGAAACAAATCAATGTTTTAACGATTTTAGTTTCCAGTTTCATAAGATCGATTTGTTAATACGCTTTTGCAGATAAAAATAGTTATGAATCGCAAAACATAAAATCGATTGAGCAAAAATAGGGCAACAAATAATTAACATGATCGGATTCATATAATCAACATTGCTCTGATACCACATGTTAATTATATCTTTAAACATGAGTTAAAACATAGAACCCTAATCATGTTTATCCAATCATAATCTAAATATA
The DNA here is from genome assembly GCF_002127325.2 of Helianthus annuus. Taxonomy (NCBI): domain Eukaryota; kingdom Viridiplantae; phylum Streptophyta; class Magnoliopsida; order Asterales; family Asteraceae; genus Helianthus; species Helianthus annuus. The sequence goes on from NC_035437.2 coordinate 1,091,936, forward strand.
GATACCAAGATAGAGATACTTACTTGTAGGGATGATTATCTTTGAGAATAAAGATGAAGCCATGATTCCCGTTATGGTACCTTGTGTTGATGGATCACACTAGAGAGAATTCTTAGTATTTTAGTATTGGTGTTCTTGTAGAGTTTTTGATCACCACTTATAATCAATATATAAAGATCAATGATTAATGGTCATGAATAGTGATCCGTTATAAAAACTCTATGTATTCTCTATTAATGGTACCTAAAGGGAAATCATATTGCCCTTTGAACTAATCAATATTTACAATTACTACCATCAAGTAATTGTCGGGGACTAGTTATGTCATATTGGTAATGTTACCAAATGATCCGTGAGACCACATCAACGGGTTATTTCTAACATACAGTCATATACGTTAGTGTTGATGAACTCAAGTGGTATGCTAAATAAAATTAAGCATATAAGGTTATAAGTCATCATATATAGGTAATTTTTTGTAATTTCTTAAGAAAAACATAAAAGCAAGAACTAAAAGGATGCACTGCACCCGTATGACATTTGTCAATTAGTGGCCAACAAAACAATGCATGTGCTTTACCATGCCATTTTTAGCTTTCCAACCACATAGTTCAAATATCAATCCAACACTGATATAAAAAAAAACTAATTATTTATAAATAACTAGAATTGATTCCTGGCATTGCGGGTTCTTTCTTTAATATGATTTAAGTGTAATGATTTTTTGTAATTATTTATCGATTGATACGTTTTTTTTAAGGAAAACTTTATAAAGAACAGGCCGGTCTGGCAAAAAAAATGCAGGACCGCACAAAAACCTGATTACATCATATACAAAGGAAACTTACACCATTCTCTCCAAACTAAGTCTCTATGACAGGACCTATTTTTTAACCAAAAAAAACTAAGAGACTTCACTTTCCCAAAGATTTCAGCGCAATCGCCTCTACCGTTAGAGAAGATCTTCGAGTTCCTAGCTTTCCATAAGCACCAACAAGAAACCACCACAAGACCCCGAACTATCTCCTTCGTCTTCGAATTTCCTCCAAAACTATTATGATAGTCGAGCAGGTCCTTGAAGGAAAAAGCATAAATAGGAGGGATTTTAACCCACTCACAAAGACGGTTCCAAACCCATAAAAATGAAGAATAGGCCGTGAAAAGGCGATCAACAGATTCGGACACTTCCTCACAGAAAACGCAATCTTCAGAGTCAACCGGAATGTTTCTTCTAACCAAAGCTTGTTTAGTCGGAATACGCTCGAGAGCCGCCCTCCAAATAAATATATTGCATTTTGACGGAAGCCACTTACACCCCTTCACCGAGAAAACGGACTCGGAAACCAACGGATCCGAAGCCATCTCTTTAAAAGAACCGGAGGAAAACTTACCTGAAGCCTCAGGAAGTCAGCGCCATCTATCCTTCTCCGACGACAGAACGAAATCAGCCAACACCATCGAGCTCTCGGTTAACTCAGCCACTTCACTAGAATAAACCGGAAATCTGATCCACTCCCAAGCCACAAAACCGCCCACTCCAACAGCCGGAATACGATCCCTAACCCAACAATTTTTGTTCTTTTCTAACGCAAACAGACTCGGCCATTTATACATGAGAGAGATGTCACCACACCACAGGTCGATCCAAAACCGGATCCTACTTCCGTCCCCCACCACCCCTTTAATGTAATTAAGAATTCTTTTGCCCTTTAACAATACTTTAGACTCCACTCTCGTAATATTTTTCCACACTCCCGACATCCCCGTATTGGATGGCAAATACACCCACTTTCTACTATTTCCGTGGCAAGCCAAAACAACTTTCCTCCATAAGCTCTCGTCTTCCACCCTATATCTCCATACCCATTTCGAAAGAAGAGCATCGTTTACCGCTTTGAGTTTACAAATACCAAGCCCACCAAGTTTTATTGGGAGAGTAACTTTGTCCCACGCCACCCAATGCATTTTTCTAATGCCCTCCGAAACACCCCCCCCCCCCCATAAAAAGTTTCTCATCAAGGACTCCAATTTATCAATAACTTTGGCCGGCACTTTGACAGAGAGTGAGCATGGGAATGTATTAAATTTAACATGGATCGTTTTTAAAATATTTACATCAAAACATAGATTAACTAAAACTTGCATAAAAATAAACACGAATACGTATTATATTTGTGTCACACCCCGACCCGCAACGGAATGATACGGGGCATGATTGATTACCCAAACCTTACACAAATATTATAAAGTTATAATATTTAAAGCATCATGTTAAATTTTGTCACACATACATAGAAACCATACAGTAATCCAAATTCATGAAACATAACAAAAATCCAATTTAATTAATAAGGCAAGCCCTAAGTGTCTTTATATCGAGTTCGGCTCACACTTGTATACCTATACCAGGCGTAAAAGAGTTTTGGGTCAACAAAATTGTTGGTGCATTGATTCGGTTTTTAATTAAAAACGTTTTTGTACTATTAATTTTTTTAAAAACATTATTTGTTAACATGCATTTTGTTACAGTCTGACACAAAAGTGCGTCTATCTGTAAGTGTTACACAAAAACAATTACTAAAAAATATAATATATTGTTACGAGCACTGCAAAACAGAAAACCTTTGTAGATTCTAAAAATACTGAAAATTGTAACACTTGAAGTTCAAAATTTTTAAAAAACATGCTATAGGTGAATTTCAAAAAAAAAATGTGACGCTGAAAAAAATATAACGCTTTCACACATTATCTTTCCTCTCTCTTCTTACAAAAAAGTGTACACATATTCAGTAAAAGTTGACTATCCAAAAGTGTAACACGTGGCATTTTTGTGTACACACAAATGGGTTTCTTAAGTTTCTTTAATAGAGTGAGATTTCTCTATATAATTCACTTATATATATATATATATATATATATATATATATATATATATATATATGTTACTGCTAATCGCATATTTTTTTAAGATTATTTTTTTAGAAATTATATACATATGTATATTGTAAGTTTTTAATTATACACATGTATATATTATCAAACACATATGTATGATACCTATTTTTCAATTTTAAACACGTATTTACAAATATGTACACTAGAAAAAAATTTCAGAACCATAATCTTCGTTTATAATTTTATGTACATGAATGTACAATTATTTATACACAGTTGTACATATATGTACATTATGAAACATAGATGTACGATACTTATTTTTTAGTTTTAAACACGTATATATACATATATATAATTAAAGATTGACAATATACACATGTGTATAATTAAAAAAAAACTTACTGAAAAAGGTGCGATTTAGCAAATAATAATATATCTTAAAGGTACAAATGTTTATGTATATATATATATATATATATATATATATATATATATATATATATATATATATATATGATAGGGTTCAAGAGTGAACCTAGTGGTTTTTGTGAACAAAATGAACTAATCTGGACCACCTATTCTTTTTTTTGCTTTTAGAGAATAAAAAATGAATCTAAAGAGTAAAGTTTAAATACTTTATCTCTTCAATTATACACGTGTGTATCAAAAGTATATGTAGAATAACAATGGGTCTTGGTTGTTAATGTACAATAACAGTGTATCTATCTTGGTTGTTGTGTATAAAAAACAAACAGTCACTATACACATATGTATAAAAACCAATTGCTCAGTGTACAACAATTATACACATCTGTATAAAAAACAAACAATCCCTATACACATGTGTATAAAACCCAAATTGCTCAGCAAACAACAATCATACACATGTGTATAAAATACAAACTGTCACTACACACCATCGGCACCTTTAATTTTTTAATTAAAAAAAAACTATAGCAAGACCATACTCAAATTAAAGAGAATAAAATGCTCGTTTTATGAGGTAATTGTTTAAAGAATATAAACGTATGAAAAGGTTATGATTATTTATGTCACACCCCTTTTTGCGGCGGAAGCACGAGGTGTGATCATGAAAGGTTCTCATTGCATACAAAAGGTAAACATACTACATGCTCATAATAATAACTTCAAATACCAAACATTTCGTAATTTGAAAACACAAGTTTAGCGTTTACATCGTGATGATAGCATGAAACATTGTCTTAAAAGTTTACAACTTTATTTAAACATAACATAGACGACATCCCTAAGCATGAGTAGGACCGCGCGCACATCCACCTTTAGTTACCTGAAATACATGTGAGTTTTGGAAAAACGTCAACATAATGTTGGTGTGAATTCATGCAGTGATTGTTTTGAATGTTTAATATACTCGAATGAAAACATAGTATGAATGTTTGAATGTAACTTGTAAAACGTATCTGTAACTGGGTACTATGACTGTTTGAATGTGTAAGGTTGCTAGTGGTTTGCAAGGCCACTAACATATGTCACGACATAGGAAGTCACCAAACCTAGGCATTTTTGTCAACTTTGACTGAGACACAGAAGCACTCATTGGTAGAAGTAGGCCAAGAGTGGGGTTGCCTGAAACCCATTAGATCTAACCTTTTGTTCCGCGGTCTGAATGTATACGTTGATTAATGGTGCTTATGGTACCCTATTCGAGACATGGTCTAGAATGTTTCACTTGAATGTTTTCGTACCCATCATAACACATGTAAATATTGTAAAATTTGTAACATGTATTTCACCCCCGTAGTGTAAAACAAAAACAGTTAAAGAAAAGGGGGAGCAGAACTCACAACTTTGCGTTCCTTGCGTCGTAAACTTCACCGGATTTGCTTTAATTAACGTCGTGACCTAAACGTGTTTTATTATCGTTAGTCACTAGTCTTGTATCGTACAAGCACAAGTCACTATCTTCTTGTATATGTTTTTCTTGTGTTAAAAGTATTTTATATTTTTAACTATGTGTCTTACTTATATTATTTTCTCAAAAATAAACATAAGTGTATTGTATTTTGCACTTTGCAGCCGAATTATGTATTTTGTCTAAATAGGTTGTATGTGTATTTTTTTGTATTTTTACTCCTTACGAGTATCTCCAAGTCATATTATTTTTACCCTAAAAATAATATATACCTAGTTCACAAAATAATCACATAATCACACAAGCGATTTATTAATAAATATATATTCTAAACATATATTTAACAAGTTTTATTTATGAAAATCCACCTCCGGTATCTGGTATTTTGTACTAAAAATCATGGCGAAGTTTATATTCTGAAAACAAGTTAAAAATGTATTTGTAACCATTTACTAGAAAAATATTTCTAAGTGTTGCAATTCTAGAAAAATTTCGCCAGAGTTTCCTCTGTAACTGGAGGTGTCCACGCTTACAAGCGTATCATTTTATTTTCAAAAATTTAATCAATCAATTTAACAATCATCAACATCAATATTTAAACATCAGACTTGACAAAACGAGCCTAAATCACAAACTCATGAACTTGAAGGTGTTGCAAAAATATGTAGTAAATCACCATCACATTTAGTAGGCTTTGTTAAAAGAAAATATGATTGGTTTCTTGTAAATTTCATTTTTAAAGAATTTGAAGTTTAACAACTTCTAGTCAAAGTTTACAAAAACGCTTCTTTGTTAAATTTCTTGTTACACAAGTGTTCATACACTTGTTTACCCCTTTAAAAATGTGCTTTGTTTATACTAGATCCGGGTTTTTAACGAAGTTAGTATTTTCGCTTGGTTCTTCCGAAAAACCACTTGTAGATCCTTAGATCTACATGTTTAGAGTCTTATTTTAAGAGAAAAATTATGTTTACACAAGTTCCAAGTTCATTGCGGATGATTTCATCATCTTTTATATTTCTAACACTTTCCATACTACTAGTTCATGTTCTTGAACATGATCTAGTGTGTGTAGATGATGATCCATCCCACTTTTAATGACAAACAATATCAAATAATCACTAGTAGACAAGATTCACATGATTTACACCCATATTTACTCTTTATCTACCATTAATTACTTATGTTCAAGACTTTATGTTATGTTCTTTTGTGTTCACAATTTTTAACCATTAAATCACCTATTAACCACCACAAACAAGAACAAGATGAAGATTTGAAGCACTTACTACTAGCACAAGGCTAGGGAAGTTTCAAAGGGTAAAAGTGGTGGATAAAAGCAAATGGAGAAGGTCCTTCAAGATCCGCTTGCACCGAGCTTCGTTAGTGGCCTCCTTACACCTTAATATCACCTTGGAATGCTTGGTAATGGATTGAAAAGGATGGATGTGTGTGTGTGTGTGTTGGGGCCGTAGCCAAAGGGAGGAGGAACGGAGCTTTGTTGAATGTTGGAGATGATGGGTAAAGTGTGGAGGCCTAATGGTTTATAAAGGAGTTTTCAACAAGTCTTGGACTCTTGGTTATTATGTTTAGTAAAGCACAAACATCTCCATTATAATACTGAGATAAAATCAACCAAATGGGTTCCTTGTTGGAACCGTGTACATGGGGGGGGGGGGTGTTAGTAGGTTAGGCTTTAACTAAATTGGTTGATCATTAGTTGAAATCCAAGTATAAGTTAAGTGCTTTAGTTATTAGATATTTATATGGGGTGTTATGTTGTTCGGGGATCATATCTAGCTTAGAAAAATAAAAACAATGCTTTTAGCATTAGTTTGGTGTTCCGGGTAATATCCGGTTGTTCGGTTATATACCGGTTCGTTAAAGTACTAAATTGCACCGTTTAGTGTCTCTTAAGTGCCCTTTTGTAATCCTTTTAATTCCCAACACTTAGGGAAATATTCTGGATGATAAAACGACATTTCTGCATGATATATATGTTGTTAAAAGCTGTTTAGAGCTGAATTATGTAAAATTCTGCACTTAAAGTGCGTTTCGGGTGCTTTTTGTGCTTATTTTTGCTTCCGTAACGTCTATATATTAAACCCTTATGTGTACTTTTGGGTTTTAACGTACTCTTTTCGTTGGACCTACACCTAGGCTCCAATTTTATTGTCTGACTGCTTTCTGCAGTTTTGTTGACACAAGGTGTGTTACCGGTGAGTTTACTAGTATTTCTGACGCAACGCTCTCGTTTATGCATAAGGTAATATTTTGTAGTATACAACGTGTATGAATTCACTTGTTTAGTATGTGTTCAGCCACTGCTGGCAATTAAGCACATAATTGCAATCATTAAATAATAATTAAAGTGTATGCAAATTACCGGTTTGGTGCCAGTTGTCACAGTCTCCCCCCGTTAAAAGAATTTCGTCCCAAAATTCAGGCCGAACTATCTCTGGCAGGAGTCTTCTTGAACATGTGGGGATACTTTTCTTTGAACTGGTCTTCGCATTCCCATGTGTACTCGGGTCCGTGTTTTGAGTTCCAACGTACTTTGACAAGCTTAACGCTACTCCTTCTGGTCTTGTTGACTTTCCAGTCGGTAACCTCAACAGGTTGTTCTGTAAATCGAAGGGTGTCGTCAATATGCACTTCATCCGCAGGGATGATTACGTTTTCTTGTGTTGGACTCTTCTTGAGATTGGATACGTGGAATGTGTCATGTACTCCATTCAGTTCTTCCGGTAATTCCAATTTGTATGCCACGGTACCAATTCTCTCCAAAATCTTGAATGGTCCAATGTATCGTGGATTCAACTTTCCACGTTTTCCAAATCTGACTACGCCCTTCCAAGGTGAGACTTTCAACAAAACCTTGTCTCCTACCTTGAATTCCAATGGCTTTCGTCTTTGATCAGCGTAGCTCTTTTGTCGATCTCGAGCCGCCTTAATGAGCTCTCGGATCTGCGCAATCTTGTCGGTTGTCTCTTGCACAAGTTCAGGACCAACCATACGTTTGTCACCAGCGTCTGCCCAACATAAGGGCGATCGGCACTTGCGGCCATACAGAGCTTCGAATAGTGCGGCTTTTATGCTCGTATGATAATTGTTGTTGTAGGAAAACTCGACTAACGGTAGATGAGTATCCCAGCTGCCGCCTAGATCCATGACGCATGCGCGAAGCATATCTTCTAATGTTTGTATAGTCCGTTCGCTCTGGCCGTCTGTCTGTGGATGGAATGTCGTGCTTAGATCTAGCTGAGATCCAAGGGCTTCCTGAAATGATTGCCAGATTCATGAGACAAAGCGTCCATCTCTGTCTGAAATAATGGAGATGGGCACTCCATGACGTGCCACAATTTCCTTTAAATATATCTCTGCCAGCTTTCCAGTGCTATCCTTCTCTCAGATTAGTAGGAAATGCGCAGATTTCGTTAATCGATCAACTATTACCCATATCATATCGTGCCCTCTCGGGGTCCTGGGTAACTTTGTTATGAAGTCCATCGAGATTTGTTCCCACTTCCACATGGGTATCTCTGGTTGTTTGTTGTAGTAGGCCAGACGGTTTCTGATATTCTGCCTTAACCTTGGCACAGGTTAGGCATTTTCCAACATAAACAGCAACATCGTTTTTGAGTCTCGGCCACCAATAGTATTCTCTTAAGTCTTGATACATCTTGTCCGATCCTGGGTGGATTGAGTATCTTGATTTGTGCGCTTCATCAAGGATGACTTCTCGTAGGCCACCATAGAGCGGAACCCATATACGTTTCTTAAAGTATAAGGCTCCCTCTTCATTCGGCACCATATATTTCAATGCACCCCGGAGGTATTCAACTTTACGGTTTTCCATTTTAAGGGCTTCTTGCTGTGCATCATGAATGCATGTAGTGAGGTTCGTTCGAATGGTCATTTCCAGTGCTCGAACCCTTAGGGTCTTAACCCTTTCTTTTCAACTTAATGCGTCCGCTACAACGTTTGCCTTTCCAGGGTGGTACTTAATCTCACAGTCATAATCATTTAGCAGCTCGACCCATCGCCGTTGTCGCATGTTCAGTTCCTTCTGATCAAGTATGTGTTGTAGGCTTTTGTGATCTGTGAAGATTGTACATCGAGTACCATATAGATAATGTCGCCAGATCTTCAAGGCGAATACTACCGCACCCAGCTCCAAGTCGTGCGTGGTGTAGTTCCTTTCATGTACTTTCAATTGTCTTGAAGCGTAAGCGATGACCTTTTGGCGTTGCATGAGCACGCAACCCAAACCTTGTCGTGAAGCGTCGCAGTATACCACGAAGTCTTCTGTGCCTTCGGGTAGTGACAGTATTGGTGCATCACATAGCTTGTTTTTTAGTAGCTGAAAAGCTTCTTCTTGTTTAACACCCCAGTCGTACTTCTTGTCTTTCTGCGTAAGGGTCGTTAGCGGTTGAGCTATTTTTGAGAAATTCTCAATAAACCGTCGATAATAGCCCGCTAAGCCCAAAAATTGACAAGCTTCAGTTGGGGTTTTGGGGGCTTCCCAATTCTTTATGGCTTCAATCTTGGATGGGTCTACATGTATGCCCTTCTCATTCACAACGTGACCAAGAAATTGAACTTCGCGAATCCAGAATTCACACTTGGTGAATTTTGCGTAGAGTTTCTCTTTCTTTAGTAGTTCCAGCATGGTTCTGAGGTGTTGCTCGTGCTCTTCTTTTGTCCGTGAGTAGATCAGGATATCATCGATAAATACAATCACGAATTTATCGAGATATGGTTTGCATACGCGGTTCATCAGATCCATAAATACTGCTGGCGCGTTCGTCAGTCCGAATGGCATCACTAGAAACTCGTAGTGCCCATAGCGTGTTCTGAATGCAGTCTTTCGTATGCTTTCTTCTTGTATCCTTAACTGATGGTATCCAGATCGAAGGTCGATCTTGGAATAGTAGCTTGATCCTTGCAATTGATCAAATAAGTCATCAATCCTCGGTAGTGGGTACCGATTCTTGATAGTGAGCTTGTTCAGTTCTCTGTAATCTATACACATCCGCAGTGTTCCATCCTTCTTCTTCACGAACAGTACTGGAGCTCCCCAAGGCGAGATGCTTGGCCTTATGAATCCTTTATCCAACAACTCCTGGAGTTGTGTAGATAATTCTTGTATCTCGGATGGTGCAAGTCGATAGGGTGCCTTGGCTACAGGAGCGGCTCCTGGAACCAAGTCTATAAGGAATTCGACTTGTCGTTGCGGAGGTAGTCCTGGTAGATCTTCGGGAAAAACATCAGGGAATTCTTTCACCATAGGAATATCTTCGAGTTTCGGCTCCTCAGCCTTCTTATCTACAATATGTGCCAGGAAAGCGAAGCATCCTTTCCTTAAGCACTTCTGTGCCTTCATACAACTGATGATTCACAGTCTCGTTTTTCTCCATGTACGATGAGAGTTTCATCATTCGCCAAAGGGATGCGAATGATTTTCTCATGACAAATAACTTCATCTTTGTTCTTGGACAACCAATCTATTCCGACCACTATATCGAAGCTACCCAATTGAATAGGTAAGAGATCGAAGCTAAAATTTCGTTCGCCAAGTTTTAATGAGCAACCTCTAACCACTTCACCTGATTCGATAAGTTTGCCATTCGCTGGTTCTATGGAGTAAGGAATATCCAATCTACTAGACTCTATCCCAAGCATACGTTTAAATTCCATAGACATGAAACTATAATCGGCACCAGTGTCAAATAATATGGATGCAAAGTGATTGTTAACGAGAAACGTACCGGTGACCACGTTAGGGTCCTCGCGTGTGTCCCTTGCTCCAATCACAAATGCTCGAGCCTGAGCGTTGTTTTTCTTCGGGCAGTCTCTCATGAAATGTTCATTGCTTCCATAACTGAAGCATCCTTGGTTTCGCCCAGCTTCATTTCCAACCCGGTTATTGTTGCCATTTCCATTTACGCCATCGTTCCCATTACCAGCACTGTTACGGTTTCCATTCCCATTCCTATTACCATTACCATTGCGGCCTCCAATACCTTTACCCCAACAATCTTCGGTACGATGGCCTGACTTTCCACAGTTCTCACACTTCCCAACGCGACAATTTCCCATATGGTGAAAGCCACAGCGGTTACACTTGGGCAGAGTGCCCTGATATTTCTTAGCTCCAGACTCATTCGCGGCTGCGAAGGTTTTTGCCTCCCTAGGTGGGTTAGTGTCGCGCTTCTTGTTGTTCAAACCCTTGTTGTTACGAGTTGCTTGATTCAGGTTTGCATGTTTCCTTTTCTTGTCACCGGACGATTCAGCATGCGTCTCGGTATCTTCTGTTGGGTTCAGTGATAGCTTCTTCATACGAACACAGTCTTCAGTAAGGCTGACAGCCAGAGTTACAGCCTCAGTGATTGTTTGGGGTTTGGCTGAAGTCACCACGCCGCGAAACTCTGGGGCCAGTCCCCAAATGTAGCGTTCAACGCGTTTGAATTCCGGAGTCACCATGTAGGGAATCACCCTAGACAAATCATGGAACCTTCGAGTATACCCAGTGATGTTAGCACCTACCATAGTCAAGTGCCAGAATTCCGTCTCCAACCTTTGGAGTTCGGCACGAGAGCAGTACTTCTCTCTCATCTTCTCTTTCAGTTCATCCCAAGTCATGCCATACGTAGCATCATCACCCAGCGTTTGGACTTGCAAGTTCCACCATGTCAGGGCTTCATCGACAAATAACCCAGTAGCAAAAGTGACTTGCTGATCTGCGGTACACTTGCTCATACGAATGGTGGCTTCGGTCTTCCCTGTCCAACGTACAAATGCTACTGCACCTCCAGTGTCATCGTAGTTCTGTGGTTTGCAGTCGAGGAACTGCTTGAAAGTGCAGCCTGTAATTGATCCAACCAACTCACATGTGAGCAATCGAAGAAATAATGAAACAATGGTTGTTCACAAATCTCTCCATGCTTAGCAAATTGTCTTAAGGTTACCTTGAGCTGTGTTTCCTCCGGACGAATCTCCATGTCCATTACGTCTGGCATTGCTCGGCCCTCCACTGTCTTGAGTACGATTCGCCTCGTACTGGGCGATAGCAGAAGAAATCCTTTCTTCCAGTAGAGCGTTCAGCTCTTCAGCAGTCTTTGGCAGTGGGGGAGGAGGAGGTTGATCACGAGCGTTCACAGCTCTTCTTGGTGCCATGTTCTGACAGAACATAACAAAATAGGGTTAGACATTTGTTTGATATCGTCATACGAGATAGTCGTAGTATATATATATATACGCAGGCATATACCACATCAGTGACATCAAACAGTCCGCGCAATGCATAAATCAATTTGTACAGCAACAAGCATGTATAGTTAGGTAAACACCTTACTTCACATTGGCGGTTCTCGTCTTTATACCCTAAGTCATCACTCCAAAGAGTGTACGTTTGACCTTTTTCTTTCACTGAGAGAATGCATACGCGACAAGACTTGCTGTGGTTTCTGTGCACTGAGTTCCATAATTATGTATGCATCCATAATTACGTAACTCCTTGCACAGTCCGCACAGTTCGTTTTGTCCTCGTATCACTTCCTTCAGATAGGCCATTGTTTTCAGGTAAGGTCACGTATACTTGTGACATTCTACTTTTAGTATATGCATATATCAATTATCACACATAATTGCAAGTAATTCTTAATCACAGACAAGTGCTACCCCAGTGCACCCTAAGTCTCGTAGTGTCTTTTCTAGACTCTTGTGAACAGTTTCAGGGGATGTCGCGGGACGTTTTCTGCAATGAAAACTTTTTGAAAAATTGTTTTCTTGATAGAATCCTAGAGATTGTAGACTAGACTCGAGAAGGAATCCTGGTTCACTACAATCGCAGCTCTGATACCAATCTGTCACACCCCTTTTTGCGGCGGAAGCACGAGGTGTAATCATGAAAAGTTCTCATTGCATACGAAAGGTAAACATACTACATGCTCATAATAATAACTTCAATTACCAAACATTTCGTAATTTGAAAACACAAGTTTAGCGTTTACATCACGATGATAGCATGAAACATTGTCTTAAAAGTTTACAACTTTATTTAAACATAACATAGACGACATCCCTAAGCATGAGTAGGACCGCGCGCACATCCACCTTTAGTTACCTAAAATACATGTGAGTTTTGGAAAAACGTCAACATAATGTTGGTGTGAATTCATGCAGTGATTGTTTTGAATGTTTAATATACTCGAATGAAAACATAGTACGAATGTTTGAATGTAACTTGTAAAACGTATCTGTAACTGGGTACTATGACTGTTTGAATGTGTGAGGTTGCTAGTGGTTTGCAAGGCCACTAACATATGTCACGACATAGGAAGTCACCAAACCTAGGCATTTTTGTCAACTTTGACTGAGACACAGAAGCACTCATTGGTAGAAGTAGGCCAAGAGTGGGGTTGCCTGAAACCCATTAGATCTAACCTTTAGTTCCGCGGTCTGAATGTATACGTTGATTAATGGTGCTTATGGTACCCTATTCGAGACATGGTCTAGAATGTTTCACTTGAATGTTTTCGTACCCATCATAACACATGTAAATATTGTAAAATTTGTAACATGTATTTCACCCCTGTAGTGTAAAACAAAAACAGTTAAAGAAAAGGGGGAGCATGAACTCACAACTTTGTGTTCCTTGCGTCGTAAACTTCACCGGATTTGCTTTAATTAACCCGCCGTGACCTAAACGTGTTTTATTATCGTTAGTCACTAGTCTTGTATCGTACAAGCACAAGTCACTATCTTCTTGTATATGTTTTTCTTGTGTTAAAAGTATTTTATATTTTTAACTATGTGTCTTACTTATATTATTTTCTCAAAAATAAATATAAGTGTATTGTATTTTGCACTTTGCAGCCGAATTATGTATTTTGTCTAAAAGGTTGTATGTGTATTTTTTTTTTATTTTTTTACTCCTTACGAGTATCTCCAAGTCATATTATTTTTACCCATAAAAATAATATATACCTAGTTCACAAAATAATCACATAATCACACAAGCGATTTATTAATAAATATATATTCTAAACATATATTTAACAAGTTTTATTTATGAAAATCCACCTCCGGTATCTGGTATTTTGTACTAAAAATCATGGCGAAGTTTATATTCTGAAAACAAGTTAAAAATGTATTTGTAACCATTTACTAGAAAACTATTTCTAAGTGTTGCAATTCGAGAAAAATTTCGCCAGAGTTTCCTCTGTAACTGGAGGTGTCCACGCTTACAAGCGTATCATTTTCTTTTCAAAAATTTAATCAAGCAATTTAACAATCATCAACATCAATATTTAACCATCAGACTTGACAAAACGAGCCTAAATCACAAACTCATGAACTTGAAGGTGTTTCAAAAATATGTAGTAAATCACCATCACATTTAGTAGGCTTTGTTAAAAGAAAATATGATTGGTTTCTTGTAAATTTCATTTTTAAAGAATTTGAAGTTTAACAACTTCTAGTCAAAGTTTACAAAAACGCTTCTTTGTTAAATTTCTTGTTACACAAGTGTTCATACACTTGTTTACCCCTTTAAAAATGTGCTTTGTTTATACTAGATCCGGGTTTTTAACGAAGTTAGTATTTTCGCTTGGTTCTTCCGAAAAACCACTTGTAGATCCTTAGATCTACATGTTTAGAGTCTTATTTTACAAGAAAAATTATGTTTACACAAGTTCCAAGTTCATGGCGGATGATTTCATCATCTTTTATATTTCTAACACTTTCCATACTACTAGTTCATGTTCTTGAACATGATCTAGTGTGTGTAGATGATGATCCATCCGACTTTTAATGACAAACAATATCAAATAAACACTACTAGACAAGATTCACATGATTTACACCCATATTTACTCTTTATCCACCATTAATTACTTATGTTCAAGACTTTATGTTATGTTCTTTTGTGTTCACAATTTTTAACCATTAAATCACCTATTAACCACCATAAACAAGAACAAGATGAAGATTTGAAGCACTTACTACTAGCACAAGACTAGGGAAGTTTCAAAGGGTAAAAGTGGTGGATAAAAGCAAATGGAGAAGGTCCCTCAAGATCCGCTTGCACCGAGCTTCGTTAGTGGCCTCCTTACACCTTAATATCACCTTGGAATGCTTGGTAATGGATTGAAAAGGATGGATATGTGTGTGTGTTGGGGTCGTAGCCAAGGGGAGGAGGAAGGGAGCTTTGTTGAATGTTGGAGATGATGGGTAAAGTGTGGAGGCCTAATGGTTTATAAAGGAGTTTTCAACAAGTCTTGGACTCTTGGTTATTATGTTTAGTAAAGCACAAACATCTCCATTATAATATTGAGATAAAATCAACCAAATGGGTCCCTTGTTGGAACCGTGTACATGGGGGGGGGGGGGGGTTAGTAGGTTAGGCTTTAACTAAATTGGTTGATCATTAGTTGAAATCCAAGTATAAGTGCTTTAGTTATTAGATATTTATATGGAGTGTTATGTTGTTCGGGGATCATATCTAGCTTAGAAAAATAAAAACAATGCTTCTAGCATTATTTTGGTGTTCTGAGTAATATCCGGTTGTTCGGTTATATACCGGTTCGTTAAAGTACTAAATTGCACCGTTTAGTGTCTCTTAAGTGCCCTTTTGTAATCCTTTTAATTCCCAACACTTAGGGAAATATTCTGGATGATAAAACGACATTTCTGCATGATATATATGTTGTTAAAAGCTGTTTAGAGCTGAATTATGTAAAATTATGCACTTAAAGTGCGTTTCGGGTGCTTTTAGTGCTTATTTTTGCTTCCGTAACGTCTATATATTAAACCCTTATATGTACTTTTGGGTTTTAACGTATTCTTGTCGTTGGACCTACACCTAGGCTCCAATTTTATTGTCTGACTGCTTTCTGCAGTTTTGTTGACACAAGGTGTCTTACCGGTGAGTTTACTAGTATTTCTGACGCAACGCTCTCGTTTATGCATAAGGTAATATTTTGTAGTATACAACGTGCATGAATTCACTTGTTTAGTATGTGTTCAGCCACTGCTGGCAATTAAGCACATAATTGCAGTCATTAAATAATAATTAAAGTGTATGGAAATTACCGGTTTGGTGCCAGTTGTCACAATTTAAAAATTATGGGATAGTTTATTTAAAAGTCAAAAAACAATTAAGGAAAGAATATTTGTTTACTTCCTATAATACCCTTTTTCAACAAGATGAATGGTCTAGATTGGTTCATTTAGTTCACAAATAGGGGGAGGTTCACAAATAACCCTAATCCTCTCTCTCTCTCTCTTCCTCTCTCTTTCTCTCTCTCTCTCTCTCTCTCTCAATAGCAAAACTAATGTAGAGTCTGATAAGGGTAAAATATAGACAGCCTTACCTCTATCCCACAGGAATAGAGATGTTTCTTCCAGTGAGACCCCCGGCTTGATAGTAGTTTTGTATCAAGCCTTGGACCTAAGGCACATAACATTTAAACAATCGCGACAAAGATCGATTGGTGCATGTACCTCCTTGTCTTTCGGCTATCAACGCCACCACATGACGCATGATTAAGCATCCACCGCCTTTTACATTTTTTCATTAAATAAGTAAAATAACGTTAAAGTTAGTACCATTTCACTCTTGCCTCCCGAGCGTCACACATTTATACATTCTATGTGCACATAGCAAACATGGCACTAGCTGAAATTGTCGAAGTTCAATTATTGACGATGAGGGTAGTACTCTTGAGTAACATATTATGCTGGTGTGCTAAGTACAAAATTATGTTTTTTTACCGACAATTATATCTATAACATTTTCGAACTTGCATGTAAAGTAGATGTTAACGCTGCTCTATCCACGTGGCGTAATGTTATAGGCCCACCACCGCAACGACAACACAGCGGTGGTGGGCAGCGGCGGAACTCGGCTGAATTTCCGACAAAGATGAACGACGGTGTTGCATATTTCGATTTAAACAACATGCCACGGCGGCAATGACCCCGTAGTTGTTCGAGGGGAGGTTAAGGTTTCAGATGATGGTCGTTTCCGGCGATTGAAGGTCATGTAGGTTTACATCGGTGGCGTACAATGACATCGACCATAAATCTGGAATAAGGAGGTGAAGGTGATGGAACGTTATGGAGGAGTTGGAGATCTTTACGGTGGCGGGGTATGCCGGTCGGAATAGGCAACTGCCAGTGGTGGCTCCCCTATTGTTGATTGTAGTGGTTATGGTAGTGGCATGGTGGACAGAGGTGGTGTTGGTGATGAATTGAGAAGATGAAAATTAGAATTTTAATATTTTATATCAAAATAGCTAGGTGAAAGTTATTATTTCACATAAAAATAAAAGTTGTCCCGACTATTCAGTCCTCCCACATGCTAGCCACCTTTTATTTGTTAATAAAATAGTTTTTGTTAAAAAGGCTTCAGTTTTGATTAAGAGGACTATTAGAAGTTTTATAACACAACCTAGTTTATTTAAATATATCACTTAGTTATTTTCTATCTATTTATATTTGTCGTTATTAGAGACTTAAAGTGCATAAAATATATGGATGTTATGTGACCATTTAATGGAGCAATGTCACATCTTATAATTATATAAGACCACCCCTAATGGAGTGGGTTTTAGGGTTTTTCTCTCAAAAAAACCCCATCACGCTCCAATATTGCCCCCAAGGGTGTTTTTTTCAAAAAAAAAAGCTCAGTGTTTTTAAAACGCCTAATTTTGTGCAGGATTCGAGAATGGACCATTGGGTCCAATGTTAATAAAAAAATTATTTTTTATTATTTTAATCCAATTTTTTACCAATAAAAACCCAACTATCCACTCCATTTTTTATAAACTTTACCCTCTTCTCTTCAACACTTCTTCATATTTTATAAATAAAATTATATCATGAATCTCTTCCGACCCCCTTTCGGTGTTCCGTATAGACCCAACAACCAAACTTCATATCGCTCGGACACGACCCAACTACAACCGTCCTTCAATTTCCAAGAGATGGACCTGAATGTGATGGCATACGCGCAAATATTAGCATTTTCCGGGTTTTTTTTTTATTTTTAGTAATGTAATTTTTTTATTTAAGAAAATATTATTAATTTTAATTTTAAAAGAAAAACAAAAAAAATAATTGAGTAATCATTGGAAAGGATATTATTGGGCATTATACCAATACACCTATTTTAAACAAATGTCCATAATATCCCAATGCTGATTTAACTGCCACATGACGAATTATGCCCAAAGAAGGGGCATTATCTTCACCCACCACTACACATGGTCTAATTAATAGTGGGTATCACCTATTAGCTTTTATTAAATATAAATGCATAGTTTATATTTGTATAGAATATTAGAATTTAAGATTAATTATGTTAAATTTGGGTATTTCACATGATATAAATATATTTTTGAAAGGCAAGAAAATAAGAAATGCTTGAGTTGTTTTTCTTTACCAAAAAAAGGTAAACTTTTAATATATTTCTTTTATATAAGTTACCTGCAATATAGCAATGTTTTATATTTTAAAATTTTTCATTTGTGATATATATTTGGAATATATTAGATTTTCTTTTTTGATTGCTATATTGAGTGTTAGTATCGTAACAAAACAAATCGGTACTGGCTAAATTCCCAACGCATAACCCGGAGATTTTTTCTAGTATAATATAAGCAAGAAAGACCAGCGAAAGACCAGATACAAAGGAGAAAAGAAAAAAAAACAAGAACTACATCAGAAAACAATTACACACGTTACAAAGTTATGTTGTGTGGCTTTTAAGCATGTCCGAATCTTATTGGGTGCCATTAGAATCCAACGCCCAAAACCAATCATTAAAAACGTATCTTAAAACTGACAAACAGTGGCGGAACTAGAAGAAATATCCAGGAGTATCCCAATTTTTTTTTTTATCTAGACCCATTCCTAAGAATTCGATGGCCCCTAAAGGGGTCTGTGCGGCTAATAAAATCGGTCCCTTAGATTATATATATATACAGGCTTCGGTTCAATTAAGAACCACCACGAGTTGTGAGAATCATGAGAAATCCTACTTCCCGTGTGAGTTGGGTCACAATTTTTTTGCACAAACGTATATGAAAATATTAAAAACACATCTGTAAAAGCAAAAAAAAAAAAAAAAAAAAAAAACAAAACAAAACAAAAAAATTGTCGAGTTAGTAGTAACGTCGTCTAATGTAAGTTTTGTTTATGCCTAATGTAAATTTTGTTACGGCGATGAAATTTTTTTTACACCTAATGTAAATTTCGTATGCAACATTTTTTTTGTTGGAACAAGTGATTTTTTTAAGATTTTTGAGAAATTTTTTTTTGTCAAAAAACCTTTTGAAAAGCTTAGTTCTAATGGTTCTCACAACTTAAATTTTACCCTTTCCCTAGGTTATAGATCTGTGTATTAAACGAGTTGAATAAAAATATTAAATAGTTAGTAATAATATTTATAAATTATAATATGATGTTTTAAGATAAGATATAGTTAAAATTATGTATTATTTAGGCATTAATACGTGTGTATAGTAAAACTATTAAAAAAAACAAAAGTATTAATGAACATGTAAAATAATAAATAAACAACAAAAAAGTAGTTTACAATCAACTAAATAAACTAAATGATATTAACTTCTCATCTTTGCAGAATAGCCCTTTTCATTCCCAATGCATATTATTTTATTATTATATTATATTATATTAATAATAAAACTTCATCTTCTTTTTCAAGATGCCGCCTGCAAGTCCCGTACTGGAAGTTTTCATTTCCGTCAGATCTAAAATTTCATTTCTTTTTTTTTTCATTTATACTCAGGGGTATCCTGCACATTTGCTTAGGGGTATCCCAGATAAATAAAACGGATAATAAAAGAAAAATTGCACCTCGCGAAGAAAGTTGAGGGGTATCCCGGGCAACCCCTTACCACCCTATAGATCCGCCCCTGCTGACAAAAAAAGGAAAAAAAACATTTGTACTTTCTGGTCAACTAAGATAACTAGTTTTTTTGTCGTCGCGCATTACGACGAAACCGAGCAAATGATAATGTAAAACAAACGTGGTTTTGAAAATAAAGCATGTTGTTTAGAAAGGCAAACCATTATAACCGTTTAGTTTATCATAGTACTGTTTATGATACCAAATAAATACTTTATTATAAGTACAATTTCGTTTTTAACAAAACTTATAACGGAATGTTCGGGAAAAAATTAAGCATAACTACGTATTTAGGTTTTAGTTAAAAGTTATAAACGTAAATTATTAAAGAATATCAAATTAATCGATAATATATGTTCTAAAAAAAGAAAAGAGAATTATTAAAAAAATATATAGGAAATATATGGTTTTAAAAAAGGGAAAAATTTAAAAATATGTTATTAAAAATAAAAAAATAATAAAAAGCTATGTATTATTATAAAATTAAAATTACTATTTATCGTCCTTTACTAACAATATATGTATATAGGGGATGAATCATGAGAAAACTAGTTTAAATGAGAAAACCAAAAAACTAACTAAAAAGCCTAAAAAACATACCAATTTTTTTTTTAATTTTTATAAAAAAATCGCAGGTTTTTATGTATGGAAAAATATTTTCAAAAAAAAATTAAAAATAAATTTTTTTTGTTGTAATGCACATGTGCACTATTACGGATATAGTGCACATGTGTAGTACACATATAATGCACATGTGCAGTACAACAAAAAAAATTAATTTTTTTATATATAAAAACTAGCGATTTTTTTATAAAAAATTGTAAAAAAAATTGGCATGGTTTTAGCTTTTTTTTAGGTTTTTTTAGTTAGTTTTTTAATTTTCTCATTTATATTTAATTTTCTCATGATCCTCTCCATATATATATATATATATATAGGGTCAAACTTATAATAGAGTATGGAAAATTGAATTCTAATAACCTAAATAGACGTTATTGGCCATTATTGATCTCACTTTTGAATATTTCTACCGGTAGTCCCTCCTTTTACCTATTTATCCTTCAACAGTCCTAAGTTAAAAAAAAAAAACTTAACGGGGTTGCTTTTTTCTAATTAAAAGCCCTAAAACATAATATGGAAAAAACTTAAGTTTTTTTAACTGAGGACTGTTGAAGGTAAAATAGTTCAAAAGTGGGACTGCCAGTGGGATATTCAAGGGTGTAAGGATGACAATGGGTCGGGTTTAGGTAAACTCAAACCCAAACCCGGTTAGATAAGTTTATCTCAAACCCATCGGGTTTCTAGCGGGTAAATATCCATCGGGTAATGGTCAAACCCATCGGGTTTCTAGCGGGTAAATATCCATCGGGTAATGGGTATACCCACATGTTTCAGGTAACCCGTTAATCTAAAAAAATTACTAGTTGGGTATGCCCGACGCAAAACCCATCGGGTATTTGGTGGATAACTACTCATGAGTTACATTTAATATTATAACTATAAAAATGTATTAAATAACTGCAATATGTGTGTGTATATGTATATATATATATATATATATATAGAAACGGGATCAGGAGAAAACGGTAGAAAGTGTGAGAACGGTGAGAACGCTTCCTGGCCCAACACGTGTCACGCCGCTTAGAGAAGGGCGGAGGGGTTTTTTTGTCATTTCATATTTCTTTTTTTAAACGCATCTCACATACCGTTTCCATTTTTTGGCGTTTAATAAATACGCCGCGTTTTATTGTTTGTAGATCAGGATGATAGTAAATATTTTGGCGTTTTAGGTATGTTTTGGCGTTTTTATTGTTTTTTAAATCCGAATGCATGTCTATGATTTAAAAAACATCAGTAATTTTCTTGATGTTTATTATATCAAGTATGATACAGGTTTATAATTTGACATTCAATTATGGCGTTTTGAAAAGATAAATAAATTCAGTTTTTCATGTAGTGGCTTTTAATATAATAAATGTTTGGCAATGTTGTTACTGTCTCTTAATTTTACTGTTTAGCAATTTCTGTTTTCGTTCAATTTCACCGGTGAAATAGTGTTGATTTTTCAGTAATACCTTGTTTGGCGTTTTTGGCGTTTTATAGCAACATCGTGCTTAACTAACATCCGTTCTCTCAGGTTTCAATCTATCTGTCGTAGTCGTTTTGGTGTTTTTGGCGTTTTATATTAAATTTTTTTAGTAGATATTTAGATAATAAAATCAAAGAATTAGATAACAAACAATAGAAATTGAAAAAAAAAATTATAATCTAATTTCTCTTCCAGATCTTCACTGTCATCAGTCTCTTCTACTTTAACTCATTTTGGCGTTTTTGAACCTGTCTTGAATACCTTATGTAGATCCTTATTTTCCTTCATAACGCCCGTCTTCATTAAGGGGTAAAAGTCTTTTTTTCTTCGTTTTTTCATGAAAATTTGTCCATCTCATTCAGCAAAAGCTTATAGTGATACCCACCTCAGAGTAGAACCCATTCAGTGAATCTTCATTCAGAACAATACTCGATATAGAAGAAAGGAGTTTCCGCATCTGTGGCTTTTTTAAGTTTTTTTTTTTTTTTTTTTTTGCGTTTTAAAGTGAATGGTTTGTTGGAAAGATAAGATGGCGTTTATGTTTTTGGTGGTGTGATAAGTGTGCAGGCGTCTCTCTTATAGGATGTTTTTGGCGCGTAGTTTAGGCGGGATTTTTATTTTATAATAAATGATATTAATAAAGTAGCCGTCTTTTCATTTTTCTGTGTTTATTTTTTTACTGTTTTTGTGGAGGTTTTTATGAGTTTTTATGGTCTTAGACATTCCATCTTCCAAATATGGCGTTTTTTAATCGCTTTAAGTAGTTTTTGATGTTTTTTTTTTTCATTTTTAGCTTTTAATAATACTTCTGCAAATTACTTTTATTATAGGTTGGTAGTTTTGGCGTTTTATTGCAATGGTTTGTTGGAAAGATAAGATGGCGTTTATGTTTTTGGTGGTGTGATAAGTTGATTGTGCAGGCGTCTCTCTTATAGGATGTTTTTGGCGCGTAGTTTAGGCGGGATTTTTATTTTATAATAAATGATATTAATAAAGTAGCCGTCTTTTCATTTTTCTGTGTTTATTTTTTACTGTTTTTGTGGAGGTTTTTATGAGTTTTTATGGTCTTAGACATTCCATCTTCCAAATATGGCGTTTTTTAATCGCTTTAAGTAGTTTTTGATGTTTTTTTTTCATTTTTAGCTTTTAATAATACTTCTGCAAATTACTTTTATTATAGGTTGGTAGTTTTGGCGTTTTATTGCATTATGGCATTTTCACAATAATTATGACTGTTTTGACGTTTTATTAGTATAATTTTATTTTTTATTCTAAGTTGAAAAATACATAACAACCAACAGAAAAAAGAAAATTAAAAAAATTAAATAGAAACAATTCATCTTTTAAATCTTCTCCGTCGTTAGTCTCTTTCTTCTTTGAAACATGTTCACTGGCGGTTTGGCTTAGCCCTGCTTGTGTTTTTGTGGTCGTTTGTGAAAACAAAATGACATGAGTTTTTTGTTTGAATATGTATCTTCAAACAACTCATTAGTGGCATTTGTCTTTTCATGTCATTATAATATTCATCAAGAACAAAACACAAAAAATGGCATCAGTCTGACCCCAGCATTTTTTTGTTTATCATTTGTCCATATCATGCAGCAAAATGTTATTTGAGTCACAGCACCTCAGGGAAAAATGCATTATTCGAATCTTTGGCGTAGAACAATATTTGAATATACAAGAAACGATATTTGGCATTTTTGGCGTTTTACTGAGGGAATAGTGTGTCTGAAAGAACCGTAGAAAATATGGCGTTTTTGAGTAGTTGTGTCTGATGTTTTGGGGATTTTGGTGTTTGTAAGTTTAATGGTATATAGTATAAAATATGGCGTTTCAGGTTCTGGGGGTGTGTTTTTTATGTTTGGGATGTTTTTTCTTTATATAGCGATGTGTTTTGGTCCGTTATGGCGTTGTATTCATCAGTATGGCGTTTTGGTATAGAGGTGTAAAGACGCTTTAACCCTTAATGAGGCGCGTCCACGTAAGAAAATTGATGTTATTTACGAAAACGCCACCGCGCCAATCTAGTACATAGATTGTTTTAATCGGACGATCGATAAGCGTTCTCACCGTTCTCACACTTTCTACCGTTTTCTCCAAATCCCGACCCTATATATATATATATATATATATATATATATATATATATATATATAGGGTCCGGATTTAGAGAGAACGGTGAAAAGTGTGAGAACGGTGAGAACAATTTTGGTGGTGACATGTGGCATTGATGTTAAATTACACTAAGGGGTAATATTATCAATAAACCCGCTCACATGAACTGGGTGTTCAAATAAAACGTCATAAAAACACTCAAAAAAGCTATTGTTATGCACACACAAAAAAAAGCTATTTTTAGCTATAATTTACAGCAGCTCAAAAAAACCATTTTTCGAGCGATATAGCTCCCAGTTAAAACGCCATAACAAAAAAAAAATATTTTTTAAGCTATAATTTACAACAACTCAAAAAACCATTTTTGAGTCATATAGCTCAAAAAACGCCATAAGCTCCCAGTTAAAACGCCACGCCAAAAAAAAAACTATTTTTTGAGCTATAATTTACAAAGCTCAAAAAAACCATTTTTTAGCCATATAGCTCAAAAAACGCCATAAGCTCCCAGTTAAAACGCCACGCCAAAAAAACTATTTTTTGAGCTGTAATTTACAACAGCTCAAAAAAAATCATTTTTTAGTCATATAGCTCAAAAAACGCCATAAGTTCCCAGTTAAAACGCCACAAAAAAAGCTATTTTTTGAGCTATAATTTGCGACAGCTAAAAAAACCAGTTTTTTTTTTTTTTTTTTTTGTGTCTAACCGCCTAATTTTTGAGCTCAGAAAAATCATAATTTGTACTGTAAAAACGCCATAAAACACCCAGTTCAGAAAAACGCCATGAAAAAACTCAGTTGAAAACGCCATAAAACACTCAGTTGAGAAAAACGCCATGAAAATACCTATTTAAAACGCCATAAAAACACCTAGTTCAGAAAAACGTCATGAAAATATCTAGTATAAAACGCCATAAAACACCCAGTTCAGAAAAACGCCATAAAACCCAGTTAATTTTTTTCGAAAAGTATATTAATAGTATACTCGTGAGAAAGATAAAAAACGTTGAGTTTTATGGTGTAATTTTTTTCGAAAAATAATCACGTATAAAAAAATTATTGTCGTTTAAATATGATGGGGGAAAATGGCATGTGATTGGCATGTGCACCTTTGTTTGGATCTTTCTATTTTACCCCTCCTGGTAGTTCCAAGGCCCCTATAATTTACAAAAATGTCACCGCATCAATCTTAGCCACAAACCACTAAGATCTTGTGGCTGAGAATCGTTCTCACCGTTCTCACACTTTGAGGCGTTCTCTCCTGATCATGTTCCTATATATATATATATATATATATATATATATATATATATATATATATATATATATATATATATATATATATATATATATATATATATATATATATATATATATATATATATTATAAATATTCATGAGTTACATTTAATATTATACTTGATAAAATACCTATATATATTAAAAAAATTAATGTATCATATATATGCATACTAGGTTAGTTTCCCGTGTGTTACACGGGTTGAACAATTTAAACTATATAATAAATCCTATGTATTCTAATACATGAATTAAATATATGTAAAATTACTTTTATAATTTATAACCCGATTAGATGGTTATAAATTAATATTGATCATAATTTTATCACAATTAAACATAGTCATATATTTTTTTAATGTTTTTTAATGATGGATTATCGTATAGCACAAATATTTATTATAATTATCACAATTAACCAATATTATTTATAATTATTGACTAAATAAGTCCTAAATCTTTTATAGTTGATTAATACCATATGTCCTTTAAGACTTTACTTTATTAAATAGTAAAGATAAAGATTTTAATTGTTATTTGTATAGATATAAATAATAATTATCTATAATTAGGTTGAAGAGATTGAACTAAATAATATTTCATAGAAGATTATCTATAATTAATTATAAGATATTAAACTAAATGATAATTATTCATAGAGTACATGGTCTAATATTATGATAAGTGTCCCAAACATGGTTTCTTTTATTATATAGTATAGATTTAAAAAAATATAAATAAATTATATCGTGTATACAATCGGGTAACGGGAAACTTTATCGGGTAATCGTGTGGGTAAACGGGTATACCATCAAATCCCAAACCCGCAAAAAGAATAAATATTAATCCCAAACCCGATTAACTGACTCCAAACCGGTTCCAAATTTGTCGGATTTCAGGTTTACCCATGTGGTTATGGTTCCATTGCCATCCCTAAAGGTAAACGGGTATACCTTTATATGAGATCATTAAAATACAATTTCCTAGAGAATATCGATAACCCCGTTTTAGAAGATGGACGGATACAAATTTGACCAATACTCCTATCTTTCACATTTTATTTTTTGATAATATCTTTTCTGGAATTACTTTTTACCCGTCTCGGCAGACGCAACAACTTTTACCGGGTCCCATCCTAGACCATTTTTATAATATTTAATAATAGAGCACCAACCTCCAAAAAATCCGCATATGAAAAAAATTTATGGGTCCATCACCGATGACAACATTACACGTTTTTCATATGAAGTTGGATTTGTCTTACTAAAATTCAAAGAAATAAATATATGAGATCATTAAAATACAATTTCCTATAGAATATCGATAACCCCGTTTTAGAAGATGGATGGATACAAATTTGACCAATACTCCTATCTTTCACATTTTATTTTCTGATAATATTTTCTGGAATTACTTTTTACCCGACTCGGCAGACGCAACAACTTTTACCGGGTCCCATCCTAGACCATTTTTATAATATTTAATAATAGAGCACCAACCTCCAAAAATTCCGCATATGAAAAAAATTTATGGATCCATCACCGATGACAACATTACACGTTTTTCATATGAAGTTGGATTTGTCTTACTAAAATTCAAAGAAATAAATAGGGTAAGCATGACTTTGAATCTTGATAGAGAGACATTTGTAATTTTGTGATTATTTCATTTATTTGTGTATGGTTTCCTTACTTCATATTTTATTTCGTTGACTAGTCTTTGTATGAAGGGTCTCTTTTCTTTATTTTACACGGCTCTGAGTTGTACCTATCCCCACACTATCGTACAAGATCAGGGTTAGTTTTTTACAACTTACAAGGAGCCATCGGTTGTTTAAAGTCTAATACATATAAATTGAACGGCTAATTTGTATCAAAAAATTGTTATAGAGAGGAATAAGTATTAAATTACTATGATCAAATAAAATAATTTTAGGATTAACAACTTTAGATTTTTTTTTAAAAATCCCTTAAAATGCCCCTGACACTATTCACAAAGTTTGTCTCTTAATAATAGAGATAAAAAAAAAATCCTTTAAATTCTCCTGACACTATTCTCAAAGTTTGTCTATTAATAATAAAATAATAATAATAATAATGGATAGAGTAATAATAGAGTAATAATAATAGAGTAATGAGTATTAAATGATTATGATCAAATTAAACAATTTTATGATCACCAACTTTAGATTTTAAATAAAAAATCCCTTAAATGCCCCTGATACCGTTAACAAAGTTTGTCTATTAATAATAGAGTAATAGAGTAATTATTTTTATTAGGAACAAGAATATCCAGATTTTTTTTCGTGCTCAAATCCAATAGCATGGACCTTGTATTGGGCCACTCGAATAGCATGGGCTTGACCTAAGACATAGAAGTCTAAACGAGCTAGACCTAGGTGTTAGATTAAATAAAATAACATAGATCGAACCACAACCGATGGTTAAACGACCCATGGTTGACTAACCATCAGTTATAGTTATAGTTAAACAATCTTTCATAACTAAAACTTGGTTACGGTTATAGTTAAGCCTCCATACCCTCCCAAACGAAATCGATTTTGTACACCTCTACGGTTCTTACGATCTACTAATGAATCCACTAAATGCCGCATGACATTTTCTTCTTCCACTAAATGCCGCATAGCATTTTCTTCTTTAAGTAAACAAAAAATAATTAAAAAAAAGAGTACAATGCCACTTTCATCCTTGATGTTTGGCCACTTTTGCGTTTTTCGTCCATGATGTGCCATTTTCAGCTAAAAAGTTTAAAATCTTGTCATTTTCATCCCTAAGAAAAAATTGTCAACTTCAAGAATGAAATAAACACTAAAAGGTGAAGAACTGTAATGCACAAAAAGGTCGTTTTGGATAAAACAGACAAATACGCCCAAACCTCATGGACAATTTTGGCAATTTACTTTTAATATTACTTTTTATAGTTTTTTTTTGCCGCGATAAGACTGGAAGGTATGGTGAGCCTCATCCCCAAGGGGATGGTGATGCGGGCCCAAGTGTGGAGGAGCGGGTCATCTTGTATTTGGAGGCCCAAGATCGCGTGACAAAAGGGGTTTCACTAAAATGGCTCTAACTTGGGCTACAGGTGTCCGTTTTGGGCGTGCAACCAGGCGAAACGATTGTGAGAACGAAGCCCATCTTTCTACAAACACCGTAGGTGGTTTGGGTCTACGTTCAGGCCAAAAAAACGCTTATTTCTATGAGTTATTTACATTTTTATGTTTTTTAGTGCTTTTCGTGGACTTTTATTTGGTTCTAGCTTTTGGCCCAAGTGTGTTTTGAGGCCCGTTTTGAATTTACGTTGTTATTTATATGAATGTAATGGGAGGAAGATAATCAGTTTTGAGTTTTATGAAAAGTCATTTTTTCTCCCAATTCACTTGTGAGTGTCTTGAGTGTGAAACCCCCAATTTTCGGTATTCCACAAGAATCAACGAATTTTGGAAGAATTGTTCCTGGTATTCTGTGTGAATCAACAGGTCCGATTTCGTATCCCATTTCCTAGTCTACATCAGATGGGCCGCCACGTAGACCGCCACGTAAGCGGGTGTGAGGATGGGCCTAAAGGGGATGGACCTAGGTGGGGAATGAGCCCCTTTATGTATATATGTATGTATGTATAGGTGTGTGTGTGTGGGAGTGAGGCCCGGCTTGGGCGGCTGATTGCGGACGAAGAGGATGCCACAGGGGCGGCGACGGAGCGGGGGGTGGCATTGCTGGGGCGGCGGCAAGGGGATGGGCCTAGGGCTGTCCTCCATACCGTCCAGTCTAAGACAAGGGGTTGAAAGCGAAAGTCCAAAAAGTGCGGACTGCTCTCAAAACCAAGAGGAGGGTGCGAAAAAGCAGATATGGTCCGATGAATAAATTAATTATTAATAATTATTAATTAGTAACTTGTTCAATGTGATTTTATGTCTTTCCTTCCCTGCCCATATGAATCAGGAAATCCAAGGGTGACGTGAATCTGATAAAGGGAGGAGGGATGAAAATTGTCCCGTGAGTTGCAAATTATATTATTATAAAGGGATTTTTACATATTTCCCCCTCTTAAGCTGCTTTATTACGTATTTCTCCAAACTCTAAAATCAATTGTGTCGTGATTTTTTTGAAGAAGATGAACAGATGCGATTACATAAACAACCAAGAATATATCTAGTGATTATACGAATGGCAGATGTGATTACGTAAACATGCAAGATTCGATTGAACATACCTGTGTGCGTTAGTTTTGGTGGGAAGAAGAAGAGACGTCGATGAAGAAGAAGAAACGTGATGTTGTTGTGTAGGGTTTTGGCAGATGGGTTATTACGCAGTTAGGTTATGACCAGGGTAATTGGGTAATTTCTCAAAAAAAAGGGAAATATGTAATTGATTTTATGGTTTGGGGAAACACGTAATAACGCAGCTTAGGAGGGGGAAATATGTAAAAATCTCTATTATAAAGTACCATCTACTTTCTCATTAAGCATGTGGATTAAGCTTCTCAAGGGAGATGAAGAGCAAAGAATCTGTCAGTCAGTCAGTCAACAAAGAGAGAGTTTGTGTGGTGAACAACGCCAAGTTTAAAATTAAATTACTTTTATAAAAAAAAATAACACCTTAGCTATTACTTTTACATTGAAACCTATCTGATCTCATCATATAACATACAACACTAATGTAACAATAAATGAATTAGAGAAATAACAATTACCAAATTATCGAGGAGGAGGACGAATAGCTTCTTGTGTATTGCACATACATTCACTGCAACGAGGGTATCTATATACACTCCTTCCTACGGGTCGTGAAAACACCCGTTTGTTTTGTCTCACTGCTTTCCGGATTCGGGTTTCAAAAACTTTCCATTCGATCGTGTCGTTTTTCATGAAAATGTCTGCCAGTCTGCGTTTATTTGGTCGGATCGTCGGCATCTTCCCTCCACCATAGTATACTCTGTAACCTGATACTAAAGACGATAACTGACTCCCTGAGTCGGTCATGGCAAAAACATCCGATGCTGTACATGTTATCAAGTCTAGTGCTGCTAGCTGCAATCAATACATGAGATGAATTCATAATGTAGCCAAAGATTCATTTCTTCACAAGTAACAAACAAACTAGGGTAATTTCTCTCTTCATACATACATACACATACATACATACCTGAGATGAGAAGTTCAAGAAAGGTTCAATTTCAGATGGCGACAACAGGTCCTCTTTAGTGACCATATTAGGAAACAGTGTCGTTAAAGCATCCAGCCTTGATTTTCCACCATAAATATGTGCACCTGCCAAATACATTCGTGTCTCACGCTTGAAACCAAGGCCAGCAAGCATAAGCACGGTTTCCTCAGGCATTAAGGGACACAGACCTTCTGCCTTCAGTCTCTCTGGTTGGGGTACCCTGAAACAACTCAAAACGAAGAAAATGAATTTTCATGAAATTATCAAATGTTAATTAATGGTTTATTATTCATACTTAGTGCTGTTATTTAGCTCCACTAATCCAGGAAAATGAATTTCACGATATGCTTGCAGCTCCTTCTTTTCTTCTTCACCGCCACCAAAATCACATAAAGAATGAGCTACCATGTCGATTTCAAACCTCAAGTGTAAAGCCAAGTATCGGAAATCTTTTTTGATTTTTCCCTTTGACTTTGCAAACGGTCCAACCAGGTTTTCATCCAATATTCCTGAATGCGTTGCATTCTGACGCATCCTCTGAATCAACAAGGCAGCTGTTGCTTGTATTTTTGGAGTAAATTGCAGGGCGTGAAAATTACATCTGCATCGGAGTCTCTGTATGAAGTTCCCACATAACAAAGAAATGTTTAAACAAATCTAATCTGAAAATAAACCATGAACTTGCAACATTTTCATTTCAGGAGTTTCTAAGGGGGCGTTTGGTTCACGGAATAATTTGGAATTGGAATTGGAATTTGTATAGGAATTAGGATTTGAAGGAATTGGATTTGGAATTTAAACATTCCAATTGTAATTGGAAATTGTTGGAATTGGAATCTCAATTCCATTTTTGTTGTGTTTGGTTGTCAAATGAGTTGGAATCCATCACCCCGGCACCCACAACCACCAGTTCGGGTTGAAACGGTTCGAACCGAGGCGGTTCGATTCGAAACGGTTTGCGTCGAAACGGTTCAGGTCGAAACGGTCCGCATCGAAACGGTTCGATTCGAGACGGTACGGGTCGAAACAGTACGGGTCAAAACGGTACTGGTCGAAATGGTTCGATTTGAAACGGTTCGGGTCAAAATTGTTTGCATCGAAACGGTTCGATTCGAAACGGTACGGGTCGAAACAGTACGGATTGAAACAGTACTGGTCGAAACGGTACGGGTCGAAACGGTTCGATTCGAAACGGTACGGGTCGAAACGGTTGGGTTAGAAACGGTACGGGTTGAAACAGTTCGATTCGAAACGTGACGGGTCGAAACGGTTGGGTTAGAAACGGTACGGGTCGAAACGGTTCGGTTCCAAACGGTTCGATTTGAAACGGTACGGGTCGAAACGGTTCGGTTCAAAACGGTTCGATTTGAAACGGTACGGGTCGAAACCGTTCGCGTCAAAACGTTACGGGTCAAAACTGTTGGCGTCGAAACGATACGAGTCGAAACTGTTCGCGTTGAAACGGGTACGGGTTGAAACGGTGCGGGTCGAAACGGATGAAGATTCAAATGAATTTACTTTAATTCCTTCACATATAGGAAGGATTTTGAATTCCTTTAGTTAAAGGAATTTGAAGGAATTCATGCCTAATTCCAATTTTAATTCCAATTCCATTGTAAACCAAACACATGAAGATTGGAATTGGGATTCCAATTCCATCAAATTCTGTGAACCAAACATGTTAAGTGATGGAATTCAAATTCCAATTCCCTTGAAATCCTGCGAACCAAACGCCCCCTAAGTTAAAACTGTGCATTAGTCTGTCATTATGTTACCATTTAACTAATGCTATTAACTCATTCTTTATAACCTTTTTTAAAGGAGTTACTTCAGATATTTTGGTTGGAACATATGCTACCTGCAAGTGATATGGTATTGGATCAGATGCCAAACGATTCCCAAACCCAACAAAATGAACAACTCTATTCTTCATTAAAAGTGGAAGAATATGTTTCAAGTAAAAACTGGGTCTTGTCTCTTTTGCAATATCAACATCCGTCACCTGCATGGTTTCAAAATAAATACAAGAAATCATATATTTTTAGAAGACACTAGCTTCGAGTGAGATAAATCACTCACCACACTACCAATAGCTTCAAGATCCAGTGACTGTAACTCCTTTGGCAATTCCTTCACTATACGGATATCGGGTTTCAGGTAATCAATAAAAAAGTCCTCTTGATATATATCTGCAAATTGACTAAAATATAAAAGAATTCAATCGTCACTACAGCCCCTTATAATCAAAATATTAACAGAAGACACGAGTTATTACCTAGTATCTCTCCACACGCTACTGAACATAAAGGTGGGAATAACAAGAGTTGCATTAAGTAGTCTTGCAACTGCAACTATGTTGCAGACCTGTTGTTAAACCAAAACAAGCTGAAATCCGTGTTTGCAGATAGTCCGAAACTAAAAATGGTCAAAAAAAGTGGTAAGAAATGCCAGCTTACAGCTACTCTCTGTTGGTTTATACCACCATTTGCAGTAACCAAAATGTAACCATTGTTTCCCTCTGAAAAAAAGAACACGTGCGTACGTACGTTAAAGAATGTGTTTAACTAATAACCGATCGGTTGAGAGGTGTTTATATGTAAAAAAAGGGGAATTGGTCTGTAATAATCTCATCTAGACCTTATTGGTCATTAATAATCCCACCTTAGAATATTCCCCCCACTAGTCCCACCTTTCACCAATTTTTCCTACAATGGTCCCCCGTTAAAAAAAACTTAACGGAGTTAAGCTTTTTTCCAAATTACAAACAGATTTTTTAGGGTTTTTGATCAGAATGATGATACGAGTCCATTGATGTAAAACTTACTTCGAAATGGTGCTCCAAGTGACTTGAATTTGGTTAATTGGAAATTTAAACACCCGAATTGAAGCGCCGTTTTTATCGTTTGGAGCATCGTTTCGAGGCAAGTTCTACATCAATGGACTCGTATCGTCGTTCTAATCAAATGGCCTGAAAAATCTGTTTGTAATTTGGGAAAAAGCTTAACTCCGTTAAGTTTTTTTAACGGGGGACCATTGTAGGAAAAATAGGTGAAAGGTGGGACTGGTGGGGGGAATAATTAACGGCCAATAAGGAGATTATTATAGGCCAATTTCCCGTAAAAAAAAATGCATTTCATATATGTGAGTTCCATAACACACATCCAAGATATTAAGCAGAAAATAAATACAGACCACTAGGTTTCCAAACACGCTGATCAGCACAAGGTTGCCACAATGATGCAACAGCATGATAGGGTTCCAGCCACAAATCTTTGGGCTCTGTAGATTTGTACTGATTCTGAAATGTTAAAAGAAAAATGAGAATGATTTGTAAAAAAGAGTATGTGAAAGTGAAATAAAGGGGGAGCAGAGCAGTTACTTCAGCCAAGGCATGAGCAGCTTTATATAAGAGCCTTGCATAAGCAGTTTTATGCGGCTTCTTCCCTTTTGCAATCTTTCTCAGTTGGTCCTGAGACTTAAATCAAATACATGTTAAAAGCATTGCACTCCAAAGTAAAATTGTGGCTGAGAACCTTCTACCTACCGACATGAGTTTTTTTTTTTTTTTTTTTTTTTTTTTTTTTTTTTTTATAACAAACAACACTTGGATCTGGTTGACAAATAACGGAAATTTGGGCAAATAAGTGAAAATATGAAAGATCCCCTAAAGAAAAGAAAAGAAAAGAAGGTTACCGGAAGTGAGAGTGTGGAGGAATTTGATTTGAGGAAACGCAATTTAAGAGAAGAAGAAGAAGGAGGAGGAGGAGGCGAATCTTGGATCCGGGAAAGCATCCAGAAATTGGTGAGGATGAAGAATGCAAGCAAAATCCCAATTGTTAAACGGCTTCGATTGGTAACTACTTTCTTCTTCATCTTCGGTTGCGGTTGCTGCATAAACCTAACACTCTAATTTCATATCCCTTTGGACTCGGAGGAGTCAAGAATGAAAGAAAGAAATCCGTCCGGGGGTCGACAAGATTTATGGGATGACGAAAATGAAAGGGGTCATTCTCAGAATTTCTATTTTAATATGTCTAGATTTCGATTTGCGGCTCAATTCTTCTTTTCATACATTTTACAGCAAAGCAAGCAACCAAGACTTTTTTGTTTCTGTTGCTTTATTTATTTATTACATAAAACTCATATCAGATACACTTGTGTAAAACAAATGAGAGCTTTTACCAAAGTTATATATATATTTTTTTATCTGTATATTTACCAATTACTTTTTACGCATCAGCTATTCATCATCAGTTAGATAGATTTCATTTGTGGTGTGTTTGAACACATTTTTTTCAATAAAAAGGTGGTTTCTATTTATTCTATTACGTAAAAGAGAAACTGTAGGTTTTTATTTTTTAATAATATTAAATTACACAAATATACTGTGATCAACAAATGTACAAAATGTCCGTGACTAAGAGGTCATATCACATATGTGTAAATGCTAAATAAGCCCATGACTAGGGTAAAAAATCAAATATGTAGATTTAGCTCTATATTATTTTACTCTATTTTTGTTTTAATAGAAATATCCTCTCACATGCATTATGCACCATTTTATTTTAGACATTCAAAACGGAGATGTGACATATGTCAATTTCTCTCCTTCACGTAACTTGCTTCCCTCCTCCTCTCAAGTCTCACCATGAACTTGCATCTCTCCTACACCTCTCACATTCTTTACTCTGGTCACACATTTCACACCTTTCTCCTCGCCACATCCTTCGCATCAATTGCCCCTCCTCTCTTTTCCACGTCGGCTTATAGATGTCGACACATCACAACGTTGGACATGCTATTAAATTGGTTATTTTGTAAAAATATTAATAAAGATACTAACTTTAAAACTTTTGGACGATTTTAGAAATTTGTATTTAAATTTAACTTTAACATTTAGTATGTTTTTTTCTATAATTTAAGTTGGTGTAACCTAATGCATTAACATATTAGGATTAGGATCAAATACAAAGGATCCTAATTGTAAGAAGTGTAAGAAAGATTTATAGAGTGACAAATGTCCAATAACCTAAAAAAACCCACTACAAAAAAAACCCACTAAAAAAAAAACCTTAAACATCCACCAACCCCCCCCCCCCCACATCACCCACCCTAAAAAAAAAATTTTTTTTTTTTTTTTTTTTGCCGAGGGGGTGTGGGTTTAGGTTTAGGTTTTTGGGTGGGGGTGGGGGTGGGGGTGGGGGTGGGTGTTTAGTTTTTTTTAGATTTTTTTTAGGTTTTTGGGGGGTGGGGGTTAGGTTTTTTTAGGTTTTTGGGGGGTGGGGGGTTAGGTTTTTTGGTGAGGTATAGTTTTTTTTTTTGTTTTTTTTTGCCGGGGGGGGGGGGGGGGGGTTGGTGGATGTTTGTCTCTTAATAATAGAGATAAAAAAAAAATCCCTTAAAATGCCCCTGACACTATTCACAAAGTTTGTCTCTTAATAATAGAGATAAAAAAAAAATCCTTTAAATTCTCCTGACACTATTCTCAAAGTTTGTCTATTAATAATAAAATAATAATAATAATAATGGATAGAGTAATAATAGAGTAATAATAATAGAGTAATGAGTATTAAATGATTATGATCAAATTAAACAATTTTATGATCACCAACTTTAGATTTTAAATAAAAAATCCCTTAAATGCCCCTGATACCGTTAACAAAGTTTGTCTATTAATAATAGAGTAATAGAGTAATTATTTTTATTAGGAACAAGAATATCCAGATTTTTTTTCGTGCTCAAATCCAATAGCATGGACCTTGTATTGGGCCACTCGAATAGCATGGGCTTGACCTAAGACATAGAAGTCTAAACGAGCTAGACCTAGGTGTTAGATTAAATAAAATAACATAGATCGAACCACAACCGATGGTTAAACGACCCATGGTTGACTAACCATCAGTTATAGTTATAGTTAAACAATCTTTCATAACTAAAACTTGGTTACGGTTATAGTTAAGCCTCCATACCCTCCCAAACGAAATCGATTTTGTACACCTCTACGGTTCTTACGATCTACTAATGAATCCACTAAATGCCGCATGACATTTTCTTCTTCCACTAAATGCCGCATAGCATTTTCTTCTTTAAGTAAACAAAAAATAATTAAAAAAAAGAGTACAATGCCACTTTCATCCTTGATGTTTGGCCACTTTTGCGTTTTTCGTCCATGATGTGCCATTTTCAGCTAAAAAGTTTAAAATCTTGTCATTTTCATCCCTAAGAAAAAATTGTCAACTTCAAGAATGAAATAAACACTAAAAGGTGAAGAACTGTAATGCACAAAAAGGTCGTTTTGGATAAAACAGACAAATACGCCCAAACCTCATGGACAATTTTGGCAATTTACTTTTAATATTACTTTTTATAGTTTTTTTTTGCCGCGATAAGACTGGAAGGTATGGTGAGCCTCATCCCCAAGGGGATGGTGATGCGGGCCCAAGTGTGGAGGAGCGGGTCATCTTGTATTTGGAGGCCCAAGATCGCGTGACAAAAGGGGTTTCACTAAAATGGCTCTAACTTGGGCTACAGGTGTCCGTTTTGGGCGTGCAACCAGGCGAAACGATTGTGAGAACGAAGCCCATCTTTCTACAAACACCGTAGGTGGTTTGGGTCTACGTTCAGGCCAAAAAAACGCTTATTTCTATGAGTTATTTACATTTTTATGTTTTTTAGTGCTTTTCGTGGACTTTTATTTGGTTCTAGCTTTTGGCCCAAGTGTGTTTTGAGGCCCGTTTTGAATTTACGTTGTTATTTATATGAATGTAATGGGAGGAAGATAATCAGTTTTGAGTTTTATGAAAAGTCATTTTTTCTCCCAATTCACTTGTGAGTGTCTTGAGTGTGAAACCCCCAATTTTCGGTATTCCACAAGAATCAACGAATTTTGGAAGAATTGTTCCTGGTATTCTGTGTGAATCAACAGGTCCGATTTCGTATCCCATTTCCTAGTCTACATCAGATGGGCCGCCACGTAGACCGCCACGTAAGCGGGTGTGAGGATGGGCCTAAAGGGGATGGACCTAGGTGGGGAATGAGCCCCTTTATGTATATATGTATGTATGTATAGGTGTGTGTGTGTGGGAGTGAGGCCCGGCTTGGGCGGCTGATTGCGGACGAAGAGGATGCCACAGGGGCGGCGACGGAGCGGGGGGTGGCATTGCTGGGGCGGCGGCAAGGGGATGGGCCTAGGGCTGTCCTCCATACCGTCCAGTCTAAGACAAGGGGTTGAAAGCGAAAGTCCAAAAAGTGCGGACTGCTCTCAAAACCAAGAGGAGGGTGCGAAAAAGCAGATATGGTCCGATGAATAAATTAATTATTAATAATTATTAATTAGTAACTTGTTCAATGTGATTTTATGTCTTTCCTTCCCTGCCCATATGAATCAGGAAATCCAAGGGTGACGTGAATCTGATAAAGGGAGGAGGGATGAAAATTGTCCCGTGAGTTGCAAATTATATTATTATAAAGGGATTTTTACATATTTCCCCCTCTTAAGCTGCTTTATTACGTATTTCTCCAAACTCTAAAATCAATTGTGTCGTGATTTTTTTGAAGAAGATGAACAGATGCGATTACATAAACAACCAAGAATATATCTAGTGATTATACGAATGGCAGATGTGAT
This sequence comes from Helianthus annuus, assembly GCF_002127325.2. Taxonomy (NCBI): domain Eukaryota; kingdom Viridiplantae; phylum Streptophyta; class Magnoliopsida; order Asterales; family Asteraceae; genus Helianthus; species Helianthus annuus. The sequence continues at coordinate 1,129,978 of NC_035437.2, forward strand.
TACGTAAACATGCAAGATTCGATTGAACATACCTGTGTGCGTTAGTTTTGGTGGGAAGAAGAAGAGACGTCGATGAAGAAGAAGAAACGTGATGTTGTTGTGTAGGGTTTTGGCAGATGGGTTATTACGCAGTTAGGTTATGACCAGGGTAATTGGGTAATTTCTCAAAAAAAAGGGAAATATGTAATTGATTTTATGGTTTGGGGAAACACGTAATAACGCAGCTTAGGAGGGGGAAATATGTAAAAATCTCTATTATAAAGTACCATCTACTTTCTCATTAAGCATGTGGATTAAGCTTCTCAAGGGAGATGAAGAGCAAAGAATCTGTCAGTCAGTCAGTCAACAAAGAGAGAGTTTGTGTGGTGAACAACGCCAAGTTTAAAATTAAATTACTTTTATAAAAAAAAATAACACCTTAGCTATTACTTTTACATTGAAACCTATCTGATCTCATCATATAACATACAACACTAATGTAACAATAAATGAATTAGAGAAATAACAATTACCAAATTATCGAGGAGGAGGACGAATAGCTTCTTGTGTATTGCACATACATTCACTGCAACGAGGGTATCTATATACACTCCTTCCTACGGGTCGTGAAAACACCCGTTTGTTTTGTCTCACTGCTTTCCGGATTCGGGTTTCAAAAACTTTCCATTCGATCGTGTCGTTTTTCATGAAAATGTCTGCCAGTCTGCGTTTATTTGGTCGGATCGTCGGCATCTTCCCTCCACCATAGTATACTCTGTAACCTGATACTAAAGACGATAACTGACTCCCTGAGTCGGTCATGGCAAAAACATCCGATGCTGTACATGTTATCAAGTCTAGTGCTGCTAGCTGCAATCAATACATGAGATGAATTCATAATGTAGCCAAAGATTCATTTCTTCACAAGTAACAAACAAACTAGGGTAATTTCTCTCTTCATACATACATACACATACATACATACCTGAGATGAGAAGTTCAAGAAAGGTTCAATTTCAGATGGCGACAACAGGTCCTCTTTAGTGACCATATTAGGAAACAGTGTCGTTAAAGCATCCAGCCTTGATTTTCCACCATAAATATGTGCACCTGCCAAATACATTCGTGTCTCACGCTTGAAACCAAGGCCAGCAAGCATAAGCACGGTTTCCTCAGGCATTAAGGGACACAGACCTTCTGCCTTCAGTCTCTCTGGTTGGGGTACCCTGAAACAACTCAAAACGAAGAAAATGAATTTTCATGAAATTATCAAATGTTAATTAATGGTTTATTATTCATACTTAGTGCTGTTATTTAGCTCCACTAATCCAGGAAAATGAATTTCACGATATGCTTGCAGCTCCTTCTTTTCTTCTTCACCGCCACCAAAATCACATAAAGAATGAGCTACCATGTCGATTTCAAACCTCAAGTGTAAAGCCAAGTATCGGAAATCTTTTTTGATTTTTCCCTTTGACTTTGCAAACGGTCCAACCAGGTTTTCATCCAATATTCCTGAATGCGTTGCATTCTGACGCATCCTCTGAATCAACAAGGCAGCTGTTGCTTGTATTTTTGGAGTAAATTGCAGGGCGTGAAAATTACATCTGCATCGGAGTCTCTGTATGAAGTTCCCACATAACAAAGAAATGTTTAAACAAATCTAATCTGAAAATAAACCATGAACTTGCAACATTTTCATTTCAGGAGTTTCTAAGGGGGCGTTTGGTTCACGGAATAATTTGGAATTGGAATTGGAATTTGTATAGGAATTAGGATTTGAAGGAATTGGATTTGGAATTTAAACATTCCAATTGTAATTGGAAATTGTTGGAATTGGAATCTCAATTCCATTTTTGTTGTGTTTGGTTGTCAAATGAGTTGGAATCCATCACCCCGGCACCCACAACCACCAGTTCGGGTTGAAACGGTTCGAACCGAGGCGGTTCGATTCGAAACGGTTTGCGTCGAAACGGTTCAGGTCGAAACGGTCCGCATCGAAACGGTTCGATTCGAGACGGTACGGGTCGAAACAGTACGGGTCAAAACGGTACTGGTCGAAATGGTTCGATTTGAAACGGTTCGGGTCAAAATTGTTTGCATCGAAACGGTTCGATTCGAAACGGTACGGGTCGAAACAGTACGGATTGAAACAGTACTGGTCGAAACGGTACGGGTCGAAACGGTTCGATTCGAAACGGTACGGGTCGAAACGGTTGGGTTAGAAACGGTACGGGTTGAAACAGTTCGATTCGAAACGTGACGGGTCGAAACGGTTGGGTTAGAAACGGTACGGGTCGAAACGGTTCGGTTCCAAACGGTTCGATTTGAAACGGTACGGGTCGAAACGGTTCGGTTCAAAACGGTTCGATTTGAAACGGTACGGGTCGAAACCGTTCGCGTCAAAACGTTACGGGTCAAAACTGTTGGCGTCGAAACGATACGAGTCGAAACTGTTCGCGTTGAAACGGGTACGGGTTGAAACGGTGCGGGTCGAAACGGATGAAGATTCAAATGAATTTACTTTAATTCCTTCACATATAGGAAGGATTTTGAATTCCTTTAGTTAAAGGAATTTGAAGGAATTCATGCCTAATTCCAATTTTAATTCCAATTCCATTGTAAACCAAACACATGAAGATTGGAATTGGGATTCCAATTCCATCAAATTCTGTGAACCAAACATGTTAAGTGATGGAATTCAAATTCCAATTCCCTTGAAATCCTGCGAACCAAACGCCCCCTAAGTTAAAACTGTGCATTAGTCTGTCATTATGTTACCATTTAACTAATGCTATTAACTCATTCTTTATAACCTTTTTTAAAGGAGTTACTTCAGATATTTTGGTTGGAACATATGCTACCTGCAAGTGATATGGTATTGGATCAGATGCCAAACGATTCCCAAACCCAACAAAATGAACAACTCTATTCTTCATTAAAAGTGGAAGAATATGTTTCAAGTAAAAACTGGGTCTTGTCTCTTTTGCAATATCAACATCCGTCACCTGCATGGTTTCAAAATAAATACAAGAAATCATATATTTTTAGAAGACACTAGCTTCGAGTGAGATAAATCACTCACCACACTACCAATAGCTTCAAGATCCAGTGACTGTAACTCCTTTGGCAATTCCTTCACTATACGGATATCGGGTTTCAGGTAATCAATAAAAAAGTCCTCTTGATATATATCTGCAAATTGACTAAAATATAAAAGAATTCAATCGTCACTACAGCCCCTTATAATCAAAATATTAACAGAAGACACGAGTTATTACCTAGTATCTCTCCACACGCTACTGAACATAAAGGTGGGAATAACAAGAGTTGCATTAAGTAGTCTTGCAACTGCAACTATGTTGCAGACCTGTTGTTAAACCAAAACAAGCTGAAATCCGTGTTTGCAGATAGTCCGAAACTAAAAATGGTCAAAAAAAGTGGTAAGAAATGCCAGCTTACAGCTACTCTCTGTTGGTTTATACCACCATTTGCAGTAACCAAAATGTAACCATTGTTTCCCTCTGAAAAAAAGAACACGTGCGTACGTACGTTAAAGAATGTGTTTAACTAATAACCGATCGGTTGAGAGGTGTTTATATGTAAAAAAAGGGGAATTGGTCTGTAATAATCTCATCTAGACCTTATTGGTCATTAATAATCCCACCTTAGAATATTCCCCCACTAGTCCCACCTTTCACCAATTTTTCCTACAATGGTCCCCCGTTAAAAAAAACTTAACGGAGTTAAGCTTTTTTCCAAATTACAAACAGATTTTTTAGGGTTTTTGATCAGAATGATGATACGAGTCCATTGATGTAAAACTTACTTCGAAATGGTGCTCCAAGTGACTTGAATTTGGTTAATTGGAAATTTAAACACCCGAATTGAAGCGCCGTTTTTATCGTTTGGAGCATCGTTTCGAGGCAAGTTCTACATCAATGGACTCGTATCGTCGTTCTAATCAAATGGCCTGAAAAATCTGTTTGTAATTTGGGAAAAAGCTTAACTCCGTTAAGTTTTTTTAACGGGGGACCATTGTAGGAAAAATAGGTGAAAGGTGGGACTGGTGGGGGGAATAATTAACGGCCAATAAGGAGATTATTATAGGCCAATTTCCCGTAAAAAAAAATGCATTTCATATATGTGAGTTCCATAACACACATCCAAGATATTAAGCAGAAAATAAATACAGACCACTAGGTTTCCAAACACGCTGATCAGCACAAGGTTGCCACAATGATGCAACAGCATGATAGGGTTCCAGCCACAAATCTTTGGGCTCTGTAGATTTGTACTGATTCTGAAATGTTAAAAGAAAAATGAGAATGATTTGTAAAAAAGAGTATGTGAAAGTGAAATAAAGGGGGAGCAGAGCAGTTACTTCAGCCAAGGCATGAGCAGCTTTATATAAGAGCCTTGCATAAGCAGTTTTATGCGGCTTCTTCCCTTTTGCAATCTTTCTCAGTTGGTCCTGAGACTTAAATCAAATACATGTTAAAAGCATTGCACTCCAAAGTAAAATTGTGGCTGAGAACCTTCTACCTACCGACATGAGTTTTTTTTTTTTTTTTTTTTTTTTTTTTTTTTTTTTTTATAACAAACAACACTTGGATCTGGTTGACAAATAACGGAAATTTGGGCAAATAAGTGAAAATATGAAAGATCCCCTAAAGAAAAGAAAAGAAAAGAAGGTTACCGGAAGTGAGAGTGTGGAGGAATTTGATTTGAGGAAACGCAATTTAAGAGAAGAAGAAGAAGGAGGAGGAGGAGGCGAATCTTGGATCCGGGAAAGCATCCAGAAATTGGTGAGGATGAAGAATGCAAGCAAAATCCCAATTGTTAAACGGCTTCGATTGGTAACTACTTTCTTCTTCATCTTCGGTTGCGGTTGCTGCATAAACCTAACACTCTAATTTCATATCCCTTTGGACTCGGAGGAGTCAAGAATGAAAGAAAGAAATCCGTCCGGGGGTCGACAAGATTTATGGGATGACGAAAATGAAAGGGGTCATTCTCAGAATTTCTATTTTAATATGTCTAGATTTCGATTTGCGGCTCAATTCTTCTTTTCATACATTTTACAGCAAAGCAAGCAACCAAGACTTTTTTGTTTCTGTTGCTTTATTTATTTATTACATAAAACTCATATCAGATACACTTGTGTAAAACAAATGAGAGCTTTTACCAAAGTTATATATATATTTTTTTATCTGTATATTTACCAATTACTTTTTACGCATCAGCTATTCATCATCAGTTAGATAGATTTCATTTGTGGTGTGTTTGAACACATTTTTTTCAATAAAAAGGTGGTTTCTATTTATTCTATTACGTAAAAGAGAAACTGTAGGTTTTTATTTTTTAATAATATTAAATTACACAAATATACTGTGATCAACAAATGTACAAAATGTCCGTGACTAAGAGGTCATATCACATATGTGTAAATGCTAAATAAGCCCATGACTAGGGTAAAAAATCAAATATGTAGATTTAGCTCTATATTATTTTACTCTATTTTTGTTTTAATAGAAATATCCTCTCACATGCATTATGCACCATTTTATTTTAGACATTCAAAACGGAGATGTGACATATGTCAATTTCTCTCCTTCACGTAACTTGCTTCCCTCCTCCTCTCAAGTCTCACCATGAACTTGCATCTCTCCTACACCTCTCACATTCTTTACTCTGGTCACACATTTCACACCTTTCTCCTCGCCACATCCTTCGCATCAATTGCCCCTCCTCTCTTTTCCACGTCGGCTTATAGATGTCGACACATCACAACGTTGGACATGCTATTAAATTGGTTATTTTGTAAAAATATTAATAAAGATACTAACTTTAAAACTTTTGGACGATTTTAGAAATTTGTATTTAAATTTAACTTTAACATTTAGTATGTTTTTTCTATAATTTAAGTTGGTGTAACCTAATGCATTAACATATTAGGATTAGGATCAAATACAAAGGATCCTAATTGTAAGAAGTGTAAGAAAGATTTATAGAGTGACAAATGTCCAATAACCTAAAAAAACCCACTACAAAAAAAAACCCACTAAAAAAAAAACCTTAAACATCCACCAACCCCCCCCCCCCACATCACCCACCCTAAAAAAAAAATTTTTTTTTTTTTTTTTTTTTGCCGAGGGGGTGTGGGTTTAGGTTTAGGTTTTTGGGTGGGGTGGGGGTGGGGGTGGGGGTGGGTGTTTAGTTTTTTTTAGATTTTTTTTAGGTTTTTGGGGGGTGGGGGTTAGGTTTTTTTAGGTTTTTGGGGGGTGGGGGTTAGGTTTTTTGGTGAGGTATAGTTTTTTTTTTTGTTTTTTTTGCCGGGGGGGGGGGGGGGGTTGGTGGATGTTTGTCTCTTAATAATAGAGATAAAAAAAAAATCCCTTAAAATGCCCCTGACACTATTCACAAAGTTTGTCTCTTAATAATAGAGATAAAAAAAAAATCCTTTAAATTCTCCTGACACTTTCTCAAAGTTTGTCTATTATAATAAAATAATAATAATAATAATGGATAGAGTAATAATAGAGTAATAATAATAGAGTAATGAGTATTAAATGATTATGATCAAATTAAACAATTTTATGATCACCAACTTTAGATTTTAAATAAAAAAATCCCTTAAATGCCCTGATACCGTTAACAAAGTTTGTCTATTAATAATAGAGTAATAGAGTAATTATTTTTATTAGGAACAAGAATATCCAGATTTTTTTTCGTGCTCAAATCCAATAGCATGGACCTTGTATTGGGCCACTCGAATAGCATGGGCTTGACCTAAGACATAGAAGTCTAAACGAGCTAGACCTAGGTGTTAGATTAAATAAATAACATAGATCGAACCACAACCGATGGTTAAACGACCCATGGTTGACTAACCATCAGTTATAGTTATAGTTAAACAATCTTTCATAACTAAAACTTGGTTACGGTTATAGTTTAAGCCTCCATACCCTCCCAAACGAAATCGATTTTGTACACCTCTACGGTTCTTACGATCTACTAATGAATCCACTAAATGCCGCATGACATTTTCTTCTTCCACTAAATGCCGCATAGCATTTTCTTCTTTAAGTAAACCAAAAATAATTAAAAAAAAGAGTACAATGCCACTTTCATCCTTGATGTTTGGCCACTTTTGCGTTTTTCGTCCATGATGTGCCATTTTCAGCTAAAAAGTTTAAAATCTTGTCATTTTCATCCCTAAGAAAAAATTGTCAACTTCAAGAATGAAATAAACACTAAAAGGTGAAGAACTGTAATGCACAAAAAGGTCGTTTTGGGATAAAACAGACAAATACGCCCAAACCTCATGGACAATTTTGGCAATTTACTTTTAATATTACTTTTTATAGTTTTTTTTTTGCCGCGATAAGACTGGAAGGTATGGTGAGCCTCAATCCCAAGGGGATGGTGATGCGGGCCCAAGTGTGGAGGAGCGGGTCATCTTGTATTTGGAGGCCCAAGATCGCGTGACAAAAGGGGTTTCACTAAAAATGGCTCTAACTTGGGCTACAGGTGTCCGTTTTGGCGTGCAACCAGGCGAAACGATTGTGAGAACGAAGCCCATCTTTCTACAAACACCGTAGGTGGTTTGGGTCTACGTTCAGGCCAAAAAACGCTTATTTCTATGAGTTATTTACATTTTTTATGTTTTTTAAGTGCTTTTCGTGGACTTTTATTTGGTTCTAGCTTTTGGCCCAAGTGTGTTTTGAGGCCCGTTTTGAATTTACGTTGTTATTTATATGAATGTAATGGGAGGAAGATAATCAGTTTTGAGTTTTATGAAAAGTCATTTTTCTCCCAATTCACTTGTGAGTGTCTTGAGTGGTGAAACCCCCAATTTTCGGTATTCCACAAGAATCAACGAATTTTGGAAGAATTGTTCCTGGTATTCTGTGTGAATCAACAGGTCCGATTTCGTATCCCATTTCCTAGTCTACATCAGATGGGCCGCCACGTAGACCGCCACGTAAGCGGGTGTGAGGATGGGCCTAAAGGGGATGGACCTAGGTGGGGAATGAGCCCCTTTATGTATATATGTATGTATGTATAGGTGTGTGTGTGTGGGAGTGAGGCCCGGCTTGGGCGGCTGATTGCGGACGAAGAGGATGCCACAGGGGCGGCGACGGAGCGGGGGGTGGCATTGCTGGGGCGGCGGCAAGGGGATGGCCTAGGGCTGTCCTCCATACCGTCCAGTCTAAGACAAGGGGTTGAAAGCGAAAGTCCAAAAAGTGCGGAACTGCTCTCAAAACCAAGAGGAGGGTGCGAAAAAGCAGATATGGTCCGATGAATAAATTAATTATTAATAATTATTAATTAGAACTTGTTCAATGTGATTTTATGTCTTTCCTTCCCTGCCCATATGAATCAGGAAATCAAGGGTGACGTGAATCTGATAAAGGGAGGAGGGATGAAAATTGTCCCGTGAGTTGCAAATATATTATTATAAAGGGATTTTTACATATTTCCCCCTCTTAAGCTGCTTTATTACGTATTTCTCCAAACTCTAAAATCAATTGTGTCGTGATTTTTTTGAAGAAGATGAACAGATGCGATTACATAAACAACCAAGAATATATCTAGTGATTATACGAATGGCAGATGTGATTACGTAAACATGCAAGATTCGATTGAACATACCTGTGTGCGTTAGTTTTGGTGGGAAGAAGAAGAGACGTCGATGAAGAAGAAGAAACGTGATGTTGTTGTGTAGGGTTTTGGCAGATGGGTTATTACGCAGTTAGGTTATGACCAGGGTAATTGGGTAATTTCTCAAAAAAAAGGGAAATATGTAATTGATTTTATGGTTTGGGGAAACACGTAATAACGCAGCTTAGGAGGGGGAAATATGTTAAAAATCTCTATTATAAAGTACCATCTACTTTCTCATTAAGCATGTGGATTAAGCTTCTCAAGGGAGATGAAGAGCAAAGAATCTGTCAGTCAGTCAGTCAACAAAGAGAGAGTTTGTGTGGTGAACAACGCCAAGTTTAAAATTAAATTACTTTTATAAAAAAAAATAACACCTTAGCTATTACTTTTACATTGAAACCTATCTGATCTCATCATATAACATACCAACACTAATGTAACAATAAATGAATTAGAGAAATAACAATTACCAAATTATCGAGGAGGAGGACGAATAGCTTCTTGTGTATTGCACATACATTCACTGCAACGGAGGTATCTATATACACTCCCTTCCTACGGGTCGTGAAAACACCCGTTTGTTTTGTCTCACTGCTTTCCGGATTCGGGTTTCAAAAACTTTCCATTCGATCGTGTCGTTTTTCATGAAAATGTCTTGCCAGTCTGCGTTTTTGGTCGGATCGTCGGCATCTTCCCTCCACCATAGTATACTCTGTAACCTGTTACTAAAGACGATAACTGACTCCCTGAGTCGGTCATGGCAAAAACATCCGATGCTGTACATGTTATCAAGTCTAGTGCTGCTAGCTGCAATCAATACATGAGATGAATTCATAATGTAGCCAAAGATTCATTCTTCACAAGTAACAAACAAACTAGGGTAATTTCTCTCTTCATACATACATACACATACATACATACCTGAGATGAGAAGTTCAAGAAAGGTTCAATTTCAGATGGCGACAACAGGTCCTCTTTAGTGACCATATTAGGAAAACAGTGTCGTTAAAGCATCCAGCCTTGATTTTCCACCATAAATATGTGCACCTGCCAAATACATTCGTGTCTCACGCTTGAAACCAAGGCCAGCAAGCATAAGCACGGTTTCCTCAGGCATTAAGGGACACAGACCTTCTGCCTTCAGTCTCTCTGGTTGGGGTACCCTGAAACAACTCAAAACGAAGGAAAATGAATTTTCATGAAATTATCAAATGTTAATTAATGGTTTATTATTCATACTTAGTGCTGTTATTTAGCTCCACTAATCCAGGAAAATGAATTTCACGATATGCTTGCAGCTCCTTCTTTTCTTCTTCACCGCCACCAAAATCACATAAAGAATGAGCTACCATGTCGATTTCAAACCTCAAGTGTAAAGCCAAGTATCGGAAATCTTTTTTTGATTTTTCCCTTTGACTTTGGCAAACGGTCCAACCAGGTTTTCATCCAATATTCCTGAATGCGTTGCATTCTGACGCATCCTCTGAATCAACAAGGCAGCTGTTGCTTGTATTTTTGGAGTAAATTGCAGGGCGTGAAAATTACATCTGCATCGGAGTCTCTGTATGAAGTTCCCACATAACAAAGAAATGTTTAAACAAATCTAATCTGAAAATAAACCATGAACTTTGCAACATTTTCATTTCAGGAGTTTCTAAGGGGCGTTTGTTCACGGAATAATTTGGAATTGGAATTGGAATTTGTATAGGAATTAGGATTTGAAGGAATTGGATTTGGAATTTAAACATTCCAATTGTAATTGGAAATTGTTGGAATTGGAATCTCAATTCCATTTTTGTTGTGTTTGGTTGTCAAATGAGTTGGAATCCATCACCCCGGCACCCACAACCACCAGTTCGGGTTGAAACGGTTCGAACCGAGGCGGTTCGATTCGAAACGGTTTGCGTCGAAACGGTTCAGGTCGAAACGGTCCGCATCGAAACGGTTCGATTCGAGACGGTACGGGTCGAAACAGTACGGGTCAAAACGGTACTGGTCGAAATGGTTCGATTTGAAACGGTTCGGGTCAAAATTGTTTGCATCGAAACGGTTCGATTCGAAACGGTACGGGTCGAAACAGTACGGATTGAAACAGTACTGGTCGAAACGGTACGGGTCGAAACGGTTCGATTCGAAACGGTACGGGTCGAAACGGTTGGGTAGAAACGGTACGGGTTGAAACAGTTCGATTCGAAACGTGACGGGTCGAAACGGTTGGGTTAGAAACGGTACGGGTCGAAACGGTTTCGGTTCCAAACGGTTCGATTTGAAACGGTACGGGTCGAAACGGTTCGGTTCAAAACGGTTCGATTTGAAACGGTACGGGTCGAAACCGTTCGCGTCAAAACGTTACGGGTCAAAACTGTTGGCGTCGAAACGATACGAGTCGAAACTGTTCGCGTTGAAACGGGTACGGGTTGAAACGGTGCGGGTCGAAACGGATGAAGATTCAAATGAATTTACTTTAATTCCTTCACATATAGGAAGGATTTTGAATTCCTTTAGTTAAAGGAATTTGAAGGAATTCATGCCTAATTCCAATTTTAATTCCAATTCCATTGTAAACCAAACACATGAAGATTGGAATTGGATTCCAATTCCATCAAATTCTGTGAACCAAACATGTTAAGTGATGGAATTCAAATTCCAATTCCCTTGAAATCCTGCGAACCAAACGCCCCCTAAGTTAAAACTGTGCATTAGTCTGTCATTATGTTACCATTTAACTAATGCTATTAACTCATTCTTTATAACCTTTTTTTAAAGGAGTTACTTCAGATATTTTGGTTGGAACATATGCTACCTGCAAGTGATATGGTATTGGATCAGATGCCAAACGATTCCCAAACCCAACAAAATGAACAACTCTATTCTTCATTAAAAGTGGAAGAATATGTTTCAAGTAAAAACTGGGTCTTGTCTCTTTTGCAATATCAACATCCGTCACCTGCATGGTTTTCAAAATAAATACAAGAAATCATATATTTTTAGAAGACACTAGCTTCGAGTGAGATAAATCACTCACCACACTACCAATAGCTTCAAGATCCAGTGACTGTAACTCCTTTGGCAATTCCTTCACTATACGGATATCGGGTTTCAGGTAATCAATAAAAAAGTCCTCTTGATATATATCTGCAAATTGACTAAAATATAAAAGAATTCAATCGTCACTACAGCCCCTTATAATCAAAATATTAACAGAAGACACGAGTTATTACCTAGTATCTCTCCACACGCTACTGAACATAAAGGTGGGAATAACAAGAGTTGCATTAAGTAGTCTTGCAACTGCAACTATGTTGCAGACCTGTTGTTAAACCAAAACAAGCTGAAATCCGTGTTTGCAGATAGTCCGAAACTAAAAATGGTCAAAAAAAGTGGTAAGAAATGCCAGCTTACAGCTACTCTCTGTTGGTTTATACCACCATTTGCAGTAACCAAAATGTAACCATTGTTTCCCTCTGAAAAAAAGAACACGTGCGTACGTACGTTAAAGAATGTGTTTAACTAATAACCGATCGGTTGAGAGGTGTTTATATGTAAAAAAAGGGGAATTGGTCTGTAATAATCTCATCTAGACCTTATTGGTCATTAATAATCCCACCTTAGAATATTCCCCCCACTAGTCCCACCTTTCACCAATTTTTCCTACAATGGTCCCCCGTTAAAAAAAACTTAACGGAGTTAAGCTTTTTTTCCAAATTACAAACAGATTTTTTAGGGTTTTTGATCAGAATGATGATACGAGTCCATTGATGTAAAAACTTACTTCGAAATGGTGCTCCAAGTGACTTGAATTTGGTTAATTGGAAAATTTAAACACCCGAATTGAAGCGCCGTTTTTATCGTTTGGAGCATCGTTTTCGAGGCAAGTTCTACATCAATGGACTCGTATCGTCGTTCTAATCAAATGGCCTGAAAAATCTGTTTGTAATTTGGGAAAAAGCTTAACTCCGTTAAGTTTTTTTAACGGGGGACCATTGTAGGAAAAATAGGTGAAAGGTGGGACTGGTGGGGGGAATAATTAACGGCCAATAAGGAGATTATTATAGGCCAATTTCCCGTAAAAAAAAAATGCATTTCATATATGTGAGTTCCATAACACACATCCAAGATATTAAGCAGAAAATAAATACAGACCACTAGGTTTCCAAAACACGCTGATCAGCACAAGGTTGCCACAATGATGCAACAGCATGATAGGGTTCCAGCCACAAATCTTTGGGCTCTGTAGATTTGTACTGATTCTGAAATGTTAAAAGAAAAATGAGAATGATTTGTAAAAAAGAGTATGTGAAAGTGAAATAAAGGGGGAGCAGAGCAGTTACTTCAGCCAAGGCATGAGCAGCTTTATATAAGAGCCTTGCATAAGCAGTTTTATGCGGCTTCTTCCCTTTTGCAATCTTTCTCAGTTGGTCCTGAGACTTAAATCAAATACATGTTAAAAGCATTGCACTCCAAAGTAAAATTGTGGCTGAGAACCTTCTACCTACCGACATGAGTTTTTTTTTTTTTTTTTTTTTTTTTTTTTTTTTTTTTTATAACAAACAACACTTGGATCTGGTTGACAAATAACGGAAATTTGGGCAATAAGTGAAAATATGAAAGATCCCCTAAAGAAAAGAAAAGAAAAGAAGGTTACCGGAAGTGAGAGTGTGGAGGAATTTGATTTGAGGAAACGCAATTTAAGAGAAGAAGAAGAAGGAGGAGGAGGAGGCGAATCTTGGATCCGGGAAAGCATCCAGGAAATTGGTGAGGATGAAGAATGCAAGCAAAATCCCAATTGTTAAACGGCTTCGATTGGTAACTACTTTCTTCTTCATCTTCGGTTGCGGTTGCTGCATAAACCTAACACTCTAATTTCATATCCCTTTGGACTCGGAGGAGTCAAGAATGAAAGAAAGAAATCCGTCCGGGGGTCGACAAGATTTATGGGATGACGAAATGAAAGGGGTCATTCTCAGAATTTCTATTTTTAATATGTCTAGATTTCGATTTGCGGCTCAATTCTTCTTTTCATACATTTTACAGCAAAGCAAGCAACCAAGACTTTTTTGTTTCTGTTGCTTTATTTATTTATTACATAAAACTCATATCAGATACACTTGTGTAAAACAAATGAGAGCTTTTACCAAAGTTATATATATATTTTTTTTATCTGTATATTTACCAATTACTTTTTACGCATCAGCTATTCATCATCAGTTAGATAGATTTCATTTGTGGTGTGTTTGAACACATTTTTTTCAATAAAAAGGTGGTTTCTATTTATTCTATTACGTAAAAGAGAAACTGTAGGTTTTTATTTTTTAATAATATTAAATTACACAAATATACTGTGATCAACAAATGTACAAAATGTCCGTGACTAAGAGGTCATATCACATATGTGTAAATGCTAAATAAGCCCATGACTAGGGTAAAAAATCAAATATGTAGATTTAGCTCTATATTATTTTACTCTATTTTTGTTTTAATAGAAATATCCTCTCACATGCATTATGCACCATTTTATTTTAGACATTCAAAACGGAGATGTGACATATGTCAATTTCTCTCCTTCACGTAACTTGCTTCCCTCCTCCTCTCAAGTCTCACCATGAACTTGCATCTCTCCTACACCTCTCACATTCTTTACTCTGGTCACACATTTCACACCTTTCTCCTCGCCACATCCTTCGCATCAATTGCCCCTCCTCTCTTTTCCACGTCGGCTTATAGATGTCGACACATCACAACGTTGGACATGCTATTAAATTGGTTATTTTGTAAAAATATTAATAAAGATACTAACTTTAAAACTTTTGGACGATTTTAGAAATTTGTATTTAAATTTAACTTTAACATTTAGTATGTTTTTTTCTATAATTTAAGTTGGTGTAACCTAATGCATTAACATATTAGGATTAGGATCAAATACAAAGGATCCTAATTGTAAGAAGTGTAAGAAAGATTTATAGAGTGACAAATGTCCAATAACCTAAAAAAACCCACTACAAAAAAAAACCCACTAAAAAAAAAACCTTAAACATCCACCAACCCCCCCCCCCCCACATCACCCACCCTAAAAAAAAAATTTTTTTTTTTTTTTTTTTTTGCCGAGGGGGTGTGGGTTTAGGTTTAGGTTTTTGGGTGGGGGTGGGGTGGGGTGGGGGTGGGTGTTTAGTTTTTTTTAGATTTTTTTTAGGTTTTTGGGGGGTGGGGGTTAGGTTTTTTTAGGTTTTTGGGGGGTGGGGGGTTAGGTTTTTTGGTGAGGTATAGTTTTTTTTTTGTTTTTTTTTGCCGGGGGGGGGGGGGGGGGGGTTGGTGGATGTTTGTCTCTTAATAATAGAGATAAAAAAAATCCCTTAAAATGCCCCTGACACTATTCACAAAGTTTGTCTCTTAATAATAGAGATAAAAAAAAATCCTTTAAATTCTCCTGACACTATTCTCAAAGTTTGTCTATTAATAATAAAATAATAATAATAATAATGGATAGAGTAATAATAGAGTAATAATAATAGAGTAATGAGTATTAAATGATTATGATCAAATTAAACAATTTTATGATCACCAACTTTAGATTTTAAATAAAAAATCCCTTAAATGCCCCTGATTACCGTTAACAAAGTTTGTCTATTAATAATAGAGTAATAGAGTAATTATTTTTATTAGGAACAAGAATATCCAGATTTTTTTCGTGCTCAAATCCAATAGCATGGACCTTGTATTGGGCCACTCGAATAGCATGGGCTTGACCTAAGACATAGAAGTCTAAACGAGCTAGACCTAGGTGTTAGATTAAATAAAATAACATAGATCGAACCACAACCGATGGTTAAACGACCATGGTTGACTAACCATCAGTTATAGTTATAGTTAAACAATCTTTCATAACTAAAACTTGGTTACGGTTATAGTTAAGCCTCCATACCCTCCCAAACGAAATCGATTTTGTACACCTCTACGGTTCTTACGATCTACTAATGAATCCACTAAATGCCGCATGACATTTTCTTCTTCCACTAAATGCCGCATAGCATTTTCTTCTTTAAGTAAACAAAAAATAATTAAAAAAAAGAGTACAATGCCACTTTCATCCTTGATGTTTGGCCACTTTTGCGTTTTTCGTCCATGATGTGCCATTTTCAGCTAAAAAGTTTAAAATCTTGTCATTTTCATCCCTAAGAAAAAATTGTCAACTTCAAGAATGAAATAAACACTAAAAGGTGAAGAACTGTAATGCACAAAAAGGTCGTTTTGGATAAAACAGACAAATACGCCCAAACCTCATGGACAATTTTGGCAATTTACTTTTAATATTACTTTTTATAGTTTTTTTTTGCCGCGATAAGACTGGAAGGTATGGTGAGCCTCATCCCCAAGGGGATGGTGATGCGGGCCCAAGTGTGGAGGAGCGGGTCATCTTGTATTTGGAGGCCCAAGATCGCGTGACAAAAGGGGTTTCACTAAAATGGCTCTAACTTGGGCTACAGGTGTCCGTTTTGGGCGTGCAACCAGGCGAAACGATTGTGAGAACGAAGCCCATCTTTCTACAAACACCGTAGGTGGTTTGGGTCTACGTTCAGGCCAAAAAAACGCTTATTTCTATGAGTTATTTACATTTTTATGTTTTTTAGTGCTTTTCGTGGACTTTTATTTGGTTCTAGCTTTTGGCCCAAGTGTGTTTTGAGGCCCGTTTTGAATTTACGTTGTTATTTATATGAATGTAATGGGAGGAAGATAATCAGTTTTGAGTTTTATGAAAAGTCATTTTTTCTCCCAATTCACTTGTGAGTGTCTTGAGTGTGAAACCCCCAATTTTCGGTATTCCACAAGAATCAACGAATTTTGGAAGAATTGTTCCTGGTATTCTGTGTGAATCAACAGGTCCGATTTCGTATCCCATTTCCTAGTCTACATCAGATGGGCCGCCACGTAGACCGCCACGTAAGCGGGTGTGAGGATGGGCCTAAAGGGGATGGACCTAGGTGGGGAATGAGCCCCTTTATGTATATATGTATGTATGTATAGGTGTGTGTGTGTGGGAGTGAGGCCCGGCTTGGGCGGCTGATTGCGGACGAAGAGGATGCCACAGGGGCGGCGACGGAGCGGGGGTGGCATTGCTGGGGCGGCGGCAAGGGGATGGGCCTAGGGCTGTCCTCCATACCGTCCAGTCTAAGACAAGGGGTTGAAAGCGAAAGTCCAAAAAGTGCGGACTGCTCTCAAAACCAAGAGGAGGGTGCGAAAAAGCAGATATGGTCCGATGAATAAATTAATTATTAATAATTATTAATTAGTAACTTGTTCAATGTGATTTTATGTCTTTCCTTCCCTGCCCATATGAATCAGGAAATCCAAGGGTGACGTGAATCTGATAAAGGGAGGAGGGATGAAAATTGTCCCGTGAGTTGCAAATTATATTATTATAAAGGGATTTTTACATATTTCCCCCTCTTAAGCTGCTTTATTACGTATTTCTCCAAACTCTAAAATCAATTGTGTCGTGATTTTTTTGAAGAAGATGAACAGATGCGATTACATAAACAACCAAGAATATATCTAGTGATTATACGAATGGCAGATGTGATTACGTAAACATGCAAGATTCGATTGAACATACCTGTGTGCGTTAGTTTTGGTGGGAAGAAGAAGAGACGTCGATGAAGAAGAAGAAACGTGATGTTGTTGTGTAGGGTTTTGGCAGATGGGTTATTACGCAGTTAGGTTATGACCAGGGTAATTGGGTAATTTCTCAAAAAAAAGGGAAATATGTAATTGATTTTATGGTTTGGGGAAACACGTAATAACGCAGCTTAGGAGGGGGAAATATGTAAAAATCTCTATTATAAAGTACCATCTACTTTCTCATTAAGCATGTGGATTAAGCTTCTCAAGGGAGATGAAGAGCAAAGAATCTGTCAGTCAGTCAGTCAACAAAGAGAGAGTTTGTGTGGTGAACAACGCCAAGTTTAAAATTAAATTACTTTTATAAAAAAAAATAACACCTTAGCTATTACTTTTACATTGAAACCTATCTGATCTCATCATATAACATACAACACTAATGTAACAATAAATGAATTAGAGAAATAACAATTACCAAATTATCGAGGAGGAGGACGAATAGCTTCTTGTGTATTGCACATACATTCACTGCAACGAGGGTATCTATATACACTCCTTCCTACGGGTCGTGAAAACACCCGTTTGTTTTGTCTCACTGCTTTCCGGATTCGGGTTTCAAAAACTTTCCATTCGATCGTGTCGTTTTTCATGAAAATGTCTGCCAGTCTGCGTTTATTTGGTCGGATCGTCGGCATCTTCCCTCCACCATAGTATACTCTGTAACCTGATACTAAAGACGATAACTGACTCCCTGAGTCGGTCATGGCAAAAACATCCGATGCTGTACATGTTATCAAGTCTAGTGCTGCTAGCTGCAATCAATACATGAGATGAATTCATAATGTAGCCAAAGATTCATTTCTTCACAAGTAACAAACAAACTAGGGTAATTTCTCTCTTCATACATACATACACATACATACATACCTGAGATGAGAAGTTCAAGAAAGGTTCAATTTCAGATGGCGACAACAGGTCCTCTTTAGTGACCATATTAGGAAACAGTGTCGTTAAAGCATCCAGCCTTGATTTTCCACCATAAATATGTGCACCTGCCAAATACATTCGTGTCTCACGCTTGAAACCAAGGCCAGCAAGCATAAGCACGGTTTCCTCAGGCATTAAGGGACACAGACCTTCTGCCTTCAGTCTCTCTGGTTGGGGTACCCTGAAACAACTCAAAACGAAGAAAATGAATTTTCATGAAATTATCAAATGTTAATTAATGGTTTATTATTCATACTTAGTGCTGTTATTTAGCTCCACTAATCCAGGAAAATGAATTTCACGATATGCTTGCAGCTCCTTCTTTTCTTCTTCACCGCCACCAAAATCACATAAAGAATGAGCTACCATGTCGATTTCAAACCTCAAGTGTAAAGCCAAGTATCGGAAATCTTTTTTGATTTTTCCCTTTGACTTTGCAAACGGTCCAACCAGGTTTTCATCCAATATTCCTGAATGCGTTGCATTCTGACGCATCCTCTGAATCAACAAGGCAGCTGTTGCTTGTATTTTTGGAGTAAATTGCAGGGCGTGAAAATTACATCTGCATCGGAGTCTCTGTATGAAGTTCCCACATAACAAAGAAATGTTTAAACAAATCTAATCTGAAAATAAACCATGAACTTGCAACATTTTCATTTCAGGAGTTTCTAAGGGGGCGTTTGGTTCACGGAATAATTTGGAATTGGAATTGGAATTTGTATAGGAATTAGGATTTGAAGGAATTGGATTTGGAATTTAAACATTCCAATTGTAATTGGAAATTGTTGGAATTGGAATCTCAATTCCATTTTTGTTGTGTTTGGTTGTCAAATGAGTTGGAATCCATCACCCCGGCACCCACAACCACCAGTTCGGGTTGAAACGGTTCGAACCGAGGCGGTTCGATTCGAAACGGTTTGCGTCGAAACGGTTCAGGTCGAAACGGTCCGCATCGAAACGGTTCGATTCGAGACGGTACGGGTCGAAACAGTACGGGTCAAAACGGTACTGGTCGAAATGGTTCGATTTGAAACGGTTCGGGTCAAAATTGTTTGCATCGAAACGGTTCGATTCGAAACGGTACGGGTCGAAACAGTACGGATTGAAACAGTACTGGTCGAAACGGTACGGGTCGAAACGGTTCGATTCGAAACGGTACGGGTCGAAACGGTTGGGTTAGAAACGGTACGGGTTGAAACAGTTCGATTCGAAACGTGACGGGTCGAAACGGTTGGGTTAGAAACGGTACGGGTCGAAACGGTTCGGTTCCAAACGGTTCGATTTGAAACGGTACGGGTCGAAACGGTTCGGTTCAAAACGGTTCGATTTGAAACGGTACGGGTCGAAACCGTTCGCGTCAAAACGTTACGGGTCAAAACTGTTGGCGTCGAAACGATACGAGTCGAAACTGTTCGCGTTGAAACGGGTACGGGTTGAAACGGTGCGGGTCGAAACGGATGAAGATTCAAATGAATTTACTTTAATTCCTTCACATATAGGAAGGATTTTGAATTCCTTTAGTTAAAGGAATTTGAAGGAATTCATGCCTAATTCCAATTTTAATTCCAATTCCATTGTAAACCAAACACATGAAGATTGGAATTGGGATTCCAATTCCATCAAATTCTGTGAACCAAACATGTTAAGTGATGGAATTCAAATTCCAATTCCCTTGAAATCCTGCGAACCAAACGCCCCCTAAGTTAAAACTGTGCATTAGTCTGTCATTATGTTACCATTTAACTAATGCTATTAACTCATTCTTTATAACCTTTTTTAAAGGAGTTACTTCAGATATTTTGGTTGGAACATATGCTACCTGCAAGTGATATGGTATTGGATCAGATGCCAAACGATTCCCAAACCCAACAAAATGAACAACTCTATTCTTCATTAAAAGTGGAAGAATATGTTTCAAGTAAAAACTGGGTCTTGTCTCTTTTGCAATATCAACATCCGTCACCTGCATGGTTTCAAAATAAATACAAGAAATCATATATTTTTAGAAGACACTAGCTTCGAGTGAGATAAATCACTCACCACACTACCAATAGCTTCAAGATCCAGTGACTGTAACTCCTTTGGCAATTCCTTCACTATACGGATATCGGGTTTCAGGTAATCAATAAAAAAGTCCTCTTGATATATATCTGCAAATTGACTAAAATATAAAAGAATTCAATCGTCACTACAGCCCCTTATAATCAAAATATTAACAGAAGACACGAGTTATTACCTAGTATCTCTCCACACGCTACTGAACATAAAGGTGGGAATAACAAGAGTTGCATTAAGTAGTCTTGCAACTGCAACTATGTTGCAGACCTGTTGTTAAACCAAAACAAGCTGAAATCCGTGTTTGCAGATAGTCCGAAACTAAAAATGGTCAAAAAAAGTGGTAAGAAATGCCAGCTTACAGCTACTCTCTGTTGGTTTATACCACCATTTGCAGTAACCAAAATGTAACCATTGTTTCCCTCTGAAAAAAAGAACACGTGCGTACGTACGTTAAAGAATGTGTTTAACTAATAACCGATCGGTTGAGAGGTGTTTATATGTAAAAAAAGGGGAATTGGTCTGTAATAATCTCATCTAGACCTTATTGGTCATTAATAATCCCACCTTAGAATATTCCCCCCACTAGTCCCACCTTTCACCAATTTTTCCTACAATGGTCCCCCGTTAAAAAAAACTTAACGGAGTTAAGCTTTTTTCCAAATTACAAACAGATTTTTTAGGGTTTTTGATCAGAATGATGATACGAGTCCATTGATGTAAAACTTACTTCGAAATGGTGCTCCAAGTGACTTGAATTTGGTTAATTGGAAATTTAAACACCCGAATTGAAGCGCCGTTTTTATCGTTTGGAGCATCGTTTCGAGGCAAGTTCTACATCAATGGACTCGTATCGTCGTTCTAATCAAATGGCCTGAAAAATCTGTTTGTAATTTGGGAAAAAGCTTAACTCCGTTAAGTTTTTTTAACGGGGGACCATTGTAGGAAAAATAGGTGAAAGGTGGGACTGGTGGGGGGAATAATTAACGGCCAATAAGGAGATTATTATAGGCCAATTTCCCGTAAAAAAAAATGCATTTCATATATGTGAGTTCCATAACACACATCCAAGATATTAAGCAGAAAATAAATACAGACCACTAGGTTTCCAAACACGCTGATCAGCACAAGGTTGCCACAATGATGCAACAGCATGATAGGGTTCCAGCCACAAATCTTTGGGCTCTGTAGATTTGTACTGATTCTGAAATGTTAAAAGAAAAATGAGAATGATTTGTAAAAAAGAGTATGTGAAAGTGAAATAAAGGGGGAGCAGAGCAGTTACTTCAGCCAAGGCATGAGCAGCTTTATATAAGAGCCTTGCATAAGCAGTTTTATGCGGCTTCTTCCCTTTTGCAATCTTTCTCAGTTGGTCCTGAGACTTAAATCAAATACATGTTAAAAGCATTGCACTCCAAAGTAAAATTGTGGCTGAGAACCTTCTACCTACCGACATGAGTTTTTTTTTTTTTTTTTTTTTTTTTTTTTTTTTTTTTTTTTTTTTTTTTTTTATAACAAACAACACTTGGATCTGGTTGACAAATAACGGAAATTTGGGCAAATAAGTGAAAATATGAAAGATCCCCTAAAGAAAAGAAAAGAAAAGAAGGTTACCGGAAGTGAGAGTGTGGAGGAATTTGATTTGAGGAAACGCAATTTAAGAGAAGAAGAAGAAGGAGGAGGAGGAGGCGAATCTTGGATCCGGGAAAGCATCCAGAAATTGGTGAGGATGAAGAATGCAAGCAAAATCCCAATTGTTAAACGGCTTCGATTGGTAACTACTTTCTTCTTCATCTTCGGTTGCGGTTGCTGCATAAACCTAACACTCTAATTTCATATCCCTTTGGACTCGGAGGAGTCAAGAATGAAAGAAAGAAATCCGTCCGGGGGTCGACAAGATTTATGGGATGACGAAAATGAAAGGGGTCATTCTCAGAATTTCTATTTTAATATGTCTAGATTTCGATTTGCGGCTCAATTCTTCTTTTCATACATTTTACAGCAAAGCAAGCAACCAAGACTTTTTTGTTTCTGTTGCTTTATTTATTTATTACATAAAACTCATATCAGATACACTTGTGTAAAACAAATGAGAGCTTTTACCAAAGTTATATATATATTTTTTTATCTGTATATTTACCAATTACTTTTTACGCATCAGCTATTCATCATCAGTTAGATAGATTTCATTTGTGGTGTGTTTGAACACATTTTTTTCAATAAAAAGGTGGTTTCTATTTATTCTATTACGTAAAAGAGAAACTGTAGGTTTTTATTTTTTAATAATATTAAATTACACAAATATACTGTGATCAACAAATGTACAAAATGTCCGTGACTAAGAGGTCATATCACATATGTGTAAATGCTAAATAAGCCCATGACTAGGGTAAAAAATCAAATATGTAGATTTAGCTCTATATTATTTTACTCTATTTTTGTTTTAATAGAAATATCCTCTCACATGCATTATGCACCATTTTATTTTAGACATTCAAAACGGAGATGTGACATATGTCAATTTCTCTCCTTCACGTAACTTGCTTCCCTCCTCCTCTCAAGTCTCACCATGAACTTGCATCTCTCCTACACCTCTCACATTCTTTACTCTGGTCACACATTTCACACCTTTCTCCTCGCCACATCCTTCGCATCAATTGCCCCTCCTCTCTTTTCCACGTCGGCTTATAGATGTCGACACATCACAACGTTGGACATGCTATTAAATTGGTTATTTTGTAAAAATATTAATAAAGATACTAACTTTAAAACTTTTGGACGATTTTAGAAATTTGTATTTAAATTTAACTTTAACATTTAGTATGTTTTTTTCTATAATTTAAGTTGGTGTAACCTAATGCATTAACATATTAGGATTAGGATCAAATACAAAGGATCCTAATTGTAAGAAGTGTAAGAAAGATTTATAGAGTGACAAATGTCCAATAACCTAAAAAAACCCACTACAAAAAAAAACCCACTAAAAAAAAAACCTTAAACATCCACCAACCCCCCCCCCCCCACATCACCCACCCTAAAAAAAAAATTTTTTTTTTTTTTTTTTTTGCCGAGGGGGTGTGGGTTTAGGTTTAGGTTTTTGGGTGGGGGTGGGGGTGGGGGTGGGGGTGGGTGTTTAGTTTTTTTTAGATTTTTTTTAGGTTTTTGGGGGTGGGGGTTAGGTTTTTTTAGGTTTTTGGGGGTGGGGGTTAGGTTTTTTGGTGAGGTATAGTTTTTTTTTTTGTTTTTTTTTGCCGGGGGGGGGGGGGGGGGGGGTTAGGTTTTTGGGTGGTGGTGGGGTGGGGTGGGGGTGGGTGTTTAGGTTTGTGGTGGTGATGTAGTGGGTTTAGTTTTAGGTTATTGGACACTTGTCACTCTATAAATCTTTCTTACACTTCTTATAATTAGAAGACCCTAACATATTATATGTTTAAAAGAAATAGAATATTTTACATTTTGTATGTTTTTTACAAGTCAAAAAAGGAAACAATACTTATGAAACCATCACTCTTATATTATATATAGAATTGGGTATAAACCCACAATAATCTCTATCATTTTCATGTAATGCAATATGATTTAAATTACCATTGATATAAATATTTGATGGGCTAAATAAATAATTTCAGTTTAATTAAATACACAGATCTAGGTAAATGCTTTATAATATAAATAAATGGGCAATTAATATATTATCATGGATCTCAATAGAAGCAATGTCCACATGGTGGAGAATGAGATAAATGTTTTATAAAATCATGTGTCGGATCTTGAACAAATGACAATGATGATACTTTAGTTCAACAGAAAATCATCTAGCCCAAATATGATAGAAATAAGATTCAATTTAAATTAACAAGTTTAAAAGTTTATGACGTCACAAGTATCTTGTAAAAAAAATTAACATAAAGTAGAATTAAAAAAAAAAAATCATATAAAGATATATCGAATCACCAGTATATATATATTTACCTTAAAATTTGAACATCAAGCGACCATGGAAAATGAATTAGATATACAAAAGCATACACTCCAGATCTTATTATTTTTCAGATCTCATCATCATCATCATCATCAATGTGGAGTCTTGACCTTGTATGTGAAAATTGCAAGGTTTTCGTTGCCGGATAATACTTTAGAGTTGGATATATTAATATGACATCTCGTACGCCTCGTGATCTGGGGTTTTGTACATAAATCCTGAGTCGTCACTGGATCGCCTCTTCACCACACTTGCCCTTTGCATTAGCCGAACCAACGCTTGCACAACTTCAGACATGGGAGGCCGGAACTCTGGTTCAGGCTGTATAAAACACCAGAATCATCATGTCTTTTGTTCTCATTTATCCAGCTTAATTTGCCACATGAAAAATCGTTATCACCCTCACAAACAATTTGTTTCCACGAATTTTTGTATCATTGAAATTCGTCTTGAAGGGTAGTTTTAGATTATTTGATGATCAGTAGACATTTTATTTAGGGCCTATGACAACAATTTCAATCAAAGTATGTACATTTCGAAACAAAATTTTACCTGAACACAAAGGGCGATGATGTCAGCAAAGCGAGATAAAGACTTGGCAGGATACATGCCATTCAATGTAGGATCAACCATTTTGGCCAATGAATCAATATCATGGAGTTGAGGGGTGGCCCATCTTACAAGTGATTGTTCAGATCTCACTCTTGAACTACATACCAGGAAATAAATTGATATCTTGAATATGGAAAAAAAAAAAGTATGATTTTTTTTTAATCGACGGTTTACCTATCTAGTGGCTTCCGACCAGTCAACAGCTCCAACATCACCACTCCAAAGCTATAAACATCACTTTTTACAGTGTATATGCCAGACAATGCGAACTCAGGAGCACTATAACCAAATGAGCCAACCAACTGTGTCGCCACCTGTACAAATTTTAACACACTTGCTCAAATTCCAACATCATTACTCATCGAACAGTATGAGATCAAACTTACCTCTCGCTCTGTGTTTGGAGTGAGGGCAGCTAAACCACAGTCTGATAAATGAGGATTGAGTTCTTCATCAAGTAATATATTTGCTGACTTTAAGTTTCTATGTACAACAGACGGTAGGCAAACTTCATGCAAATACCTGCCAAGAAAAAAGGGCTTCTGTAAACCAAGAATAATAAAAAAAAAAAAGATTAATTTTTATTTTTGTATTGCATTGATGGTGACATACTCTAGAGCTCGAGCAGTGCCAAGTGCTACCTTAACACGTGCATTCCATGTTAAGGTTTTGCTCGTATCATCAGCAAAATGCAGCAAATCTTGCAAGCTGCCATTTGCAATGTAATCATAAACCAAAAGACGCTGCCCGTGCTCTACACAATATCCAGCCAACGGAACTATGTTTGGGTGCCTTAAGCGTGACATGTTAGATACAACTTCAACAAAATTATCTTCTTCTTGAAGTGATAATGCTGCATTATCTATCTTCTTAACAGCCATCATCTAGGACAAAACAAGCGTATAAGTTTGAATATCCGCTAACGATCTTTAGATGAACATGAATGTACCTTTCCATTGGAGAAATCTGCTTTATAAACACGACCTAAAGAACCTTCACCGATTATATTGTCTTGAGAGAAGCTGTTAGTTGCCGTTTGAAGAGTTGCAACGGTGTAGGAACTAGTAGTTATAGTGGATTTCACTCTCTTAGTGGATCCACTTTTCCCTTTTTCAAATGTGGAGTTTTCTGTTGGTGGGGGTGGGGGCTTCAAATCAATTACGCTGGCTGCGGGTGTCGCCCTCTGCTCTTGCATTTCTGCATTAACTGCAACTTCGTCTTTATACAATCAGCATAATTATGCCCTTTTTTGTTAATAAGCATACCTATGCATATAAAAAAGATCAAAAAAGATGAGCTGAACCTTTCTCGTCAATAATAGGAGGATTTACGGTGGAAGTTCTTCTGACATTTTCCATCCTTTTCCCTTTTTGAAGGCAGAAAATAAGAACAAGAACCGTAAAAAGTATCACAAATCCCGAACCCAAACTTATGCCTAAAATAGCTCCAGTGCTCAGCTTCTTTCCACTGCTTGTATTTGACGATGGCTCATCAGGGCCTGAATGTGTACGTGACGGAGGAGAATGGCTCCGGTTATTACGAGCTTTTCCAGGAGGAGGGGAGGTGTATGGTGGTGGAGGTGGTGCAGGGCCATTATCAAACGAATTTCCATCATATCTGTTTATTTTAAGAGACAAAATAAATGCATATTGTAAGACAAATACTCGTATAAATATCACATGATAGCTTACATGAAAGCAGGCACCGAAAGAAGCTCCTTTGGTATCCATCCAGTGAAACGGTTGTTTGCAATATTTCTGTGATAAAGAAAAAGGAATAAGATGACCGCCACAAATCAAGATGAACGTTGTACATGAGAATTCAAACTTACACATCAGTCAAAGGAAGAGCAGCTAGGGAATTTAAAGAACCTGTTAATTGATTGTTCTGTACATGACTGTCAGAAACGAAAGCATTATTACAATTCCTGACAAAACAATACAATAGTTTAGTAACGAGTATTTCCGAGAAACAGGCTTACAATGTTGAAATGCTTGACAACGAACTCAGAGAATTCGGAAGATCCCCTGTGAGGTTGTTATATGAGAGATCCCTACATCAACATGTAGCAAGTTAAAATAGTGGTAAACCGAATATAGTATTGAGGTTATTTGAATTAAAACTTACAAGGTAGTGAGACTAGTTAGATTATTAAATATATCTCCCATATTCTGAGCAAGCAAATTGCGACTAAGGTTCCTGGAAGCAAAAAGATACAGGGATTAAGAATTACGTAAAATAGCCAGACGCATGAAATTTGGTGTGGCTCTCACATGTAATTCAGATTATACATCAGCGAGATGGAATATGGAATATTCCCACTTAAATTGTTGTTTGCAAGATTTCTGCAAGGTTGAAAAATGAAAATGCATATCATCAGCAAGCGTCCGTCGGTCGGTCAGATAGATGGAATAACAAACAAACAATACAGAAGGGTGAAATATTACAGGGTAGTAAGATTTGGCGGTAGCTGATAGGGGAGTGCGTCATGAATGTTGTTTCCACTTAAATCCCTAATTAAAACAGAAGCCATAATTAAGGATGAGATAATGTTGTGAAATTAGCTAGAGATGTTACTCTTGCATACTTACAATGTTTTGAGTGAGGTGAGGCTTGATAAGGAGTATCCCAATGTCCCATCAATTCCTAAATCAGGAAGTTGACTGTGAGGCCAAAAACATTAATGAATCTGATTAATAATTATTGTTTTTGCAGATAATAAGATTGAAAGCAGAATGTGGAATGGTAGTGTGCAGAAAGGTTTAGATGATGAAATGAACTCACTCACATAGAAACAACAGAAGTGGCATCACATGTAATCCCTCTCCATGACTCGGTGCATGGGTCGCCATTATTAGCTTTCCAATTTGTTAGTCGTGCATCACTGTTCAAAGAAGTGTAGAGAACCTGTAGCGCTTGAACTGAAACAAAACAAAATAACAACTTTTATGTCCTTCCTACACAAAGCAAAGCAAAGCAGCATGATTGATTTCTATACCTGATGACAAACTTTAAGATTATAATTCATTAAATCAGAGGTGTAAAACCAAAAGCATAGAATCCTAAACCAAAATTAATCACATAATAATAAGGATTTTAAATTTCAGTTACCATCAAAATGCATCAATCGTTCTTGGGGGTGGGGGGGAAGCCGGAAGTGGACACATTTTCATCACTTGGAGGTTCAAACATGCAGTTGATTTGAATATGGTATGGTATGGAAAATTAGGCTCTGTTTGTTTAACTTTAATATATATACCGGAAAAACATTAACGGGTAATTGGTATTAAGTTGAAGTAAAAAAATGCAGTAGCTTTTAATCCTAACATTTTGTAATGAATGAGAGGCACAGAAACCCAGCTGGTAACTTCCATCAATACTAAACTTCCAACTCAAAAATAACATGAGAGAGAGAGAGAGAGAGATGCGTTACCGTCGGATGGATCAGTATTTCCGTGAACACAAGTCAATGAAAGGAAGATCACCAGCAGCAGCAGAAAGTGATTTGTCCTCATTTTAGGCAGAGTTTGACCTAGACCAACAAGATCAATGAAGAAAAAGGACCATTTAGAGAGAGAAGCTTAAAAATAATAATAATGAAGAGAGAGGAGAGAGTGGAGTAGAAGAACATACATACATACAGGGAAGGAACGAAGGAAGGAAGGTGTCGGGGAACTAACGCAAATAGACCATCGTATCATTCATTACTTACAAGCAAGTAGTTTACAACACAAATAAATATTTGGAGGGTAATCAAGTTAAATGGGATCAAAACTGGGCTCGGGTCAGTTGGGCCTGAATTGCAGCAGTTGGCAGCCCTTATGCAGGTTTTATCTTCTGTTTCCTTCTCGCAAAAGCAAGATGTTTGGGTTTGGAAAGGGTCGGATTCGGATCCTCTTTCAGTTGCGGGGTTACGGGCCAAAATTCATGACTTTAATAGTCAAAATTGTAGCCGGTGGCCGTATTGGAATTCTTGGGTCCCCCCAAAAATGAATATATTTTTTTGGAGGGCATCCATGAATCGGATTCCATCCAAGACGGAGCTTTCGTATAGAGGCGTTGTGTTGGGAGATGTGTTATGTTCCAGGTGCGCTATAAGAGAAGAGACAGTTAATCACATTTTGTGGGATTGCTTATTTGCAAAATCAGTTTGGTGGTCAATTTTCAATTGGATAAAGCTTCCTTTTCCGGATAAGCCGACTACGGTTCAAGAGATTTTGGCGAATGCGGTTGAGACGAATGGATCAAAGACTTGGAAGAAATTAATAGGGGTCGTGATTCAAGTTACGGCGTGGGAGATATGGAAAGCGAGAAATGAAAAAACTTTCAACGAGCGGCAAATTCATTTCAATCGAACGGCCGATTCTATAAAAGAAAATGTTTTTCTTTTTGTTACAGGTAGATCAAAATTTTGTAATCTTGAGTGGGAAAGGTGGATTGATTTTAACATTCGTGATGTAATTTTGTAATCATGGATCCCAGTTTCTTGCTGGCCCGTTTTCTATATTTTATATAGAAGTTTTTGCCGTTCAAAAAAAAATAAATGTTTACACAATCCGAGTCAGTCAACATCTTATATTTCTAAGTCAACTCAACACTTATCATTTACTATAATTATTAGTTATTATTATTTACTATTTTTAATTAATCTGTGTCAGTATTATTGCGTATATAAAGTTCATTCAACGCCTTTCAAAAAAAAAAATATAAAGTAAGTTTATTCACTGATGATGCTATCAATTGTAAATTGTTTTGTTTAATTAAATACTTTTTTTTTAAAGTAAACTTCATTCACAAACAGCCGGTCCAAATCGAGCCGACCAAAACAAAAGCAACTAGACAATTACATATTTACAAAGGACACCTACTCCTCCCATGAAATCCCTTTATACTTAGATCTATTCGAAAACCATAAGAACCCTAGAGACTTTATTTCACTAATAATACCGTCCATTCTAACCGGAGTGTTGGAAAAAATCTTCTTGTTCCTAGCACGCCAAAGGCTCCAACAAGTAATTAAATACTTACACCTTATAAGTAAATAAAAAGGGTAAATTACAATTTTCGTCCTCTATGTTTATAACGAGTTACAATGGGTACCCTTTAACTTTAATAATTACAGCTGCAATCCTTTATTTGGAAAACTCGTTACACATTTCATCCCTTACCACCAACCAGGTTAAAATTTTAAGTTAAATCCAGTCATATGCATCGCACATGAGGGTAAATTAGTCATTTTACTGTATTAAGGACTTTTATGCATTAAATATATTTTGTTATTTAATCCATGCCCTCTCTCTCTCCTAGCAACCACCATCACCACCACCACCAACAACCCAGACCGCCCAAACCACCCCCCAACCACCTGTCACCACAAACACATCAAGAACTTCAAATCAAAAACAACAAACCAGGATCCCTCTTTCTCACTAAATTTATTTCTTTTATCTGATTAGCAAACACCAAGTAAGTGATGATATATGCACAAAATACCAAAATTAATGTAGAGCTCAAAATCCCAACGTAACAGCACAAATGGGCTCTGGGAGGCCAAGATTTTTTCTGCAACATCCATAAATTTTTTTCTCCAACATCCACATAGCCTAAAACCTAAATCCTCCACATCATACAAATCAAATGCACACACACAAATCAAATGAGCATAACAAAATGACATATATAAATGATGTGAGAAAGCTTTCATATGATATTCACAATAAATTAAATCAATGTCAAGTAAAGATGAAACACAGTAACCAACTGAAGTTCACAAGCTACAACTCAATTTTGTGATTTCTGGCATGATTTATTGCGGCAAAACTGAGGCACAAGTGGGCTCGCTGCCGCTCGTTCCACCATCTTCACGTTTGGTAGCAGAGTGGGGACGGTGGCTAGGGTTCTGCCTTGAAAAAGATTTGGGGTTTTGCTCCTTTGTTCCAGAGAGTATGGGAGACTTTAGAGAGAGGGAGAATGTGTGTTTTAGTGGTGGTGGCGAGGCGTTTAGGTGGTGGCCGACGGCAGGAGTGGTGGTGACCGGCGACAGAAGTGGTGGTGGTAATGAGATTAGGTTACAGGCGATTTAGAAAGAGAAAGAGAGTGTGTGTGAACGTGTGAGTGTTTGATTTATATTTTCTTGTTTTTCTTTTTTCTAAATATATATTTTAAAGTAAATAGGTAAAACCACAAAACTACCCTCCTAAGAATAGACGTAACTTAAAATTTTAACCTGGTTAGTGATAAAGGACGAAATGTGTAACAAGTTTTACAAATAAAGGATTGTAGCTGTAATTATTGAAGTTAAAGTGCATCCATTGCAAACCGCTATAAACATAAAGGACGAAAAGTGTAATTTACCCAAATAAAAATGATGAGAATCTCCACTGAAAAGGTTGCCTTAAAATCACCAAGCAAGGCATATGAAATGAATACTTCATCTTTCATGTGGCTTGCATATGACTTCCTTCCTTTATAACCCAACATTTTCGAAAGCATCCAATTAGCCCCCCCACCCCCCTCATTTTTTTGAACGTCACGCGGCACCCATTGACCGAAAGGTAGCCCGCGGCAGCCCAACCTGCACGCACGGAGCCCCTAGCCCACCATGCCACCAGTTCCGCAGAAAACCCGACCTTGCACCCGTCCGAGGACACGACAATGCAGAGCCGGTAAAACCCGGGTGGATCGGGAATCAAACTCAAGACCTTTCGGTTAGGAGTCTTCCTTCATTTCCATAACCACCAAGCCAAAGCCCAGGGTTAATTAGCCCCCCTTTTGTTAACTAAATTCAAAGTACGTGGCCTCCTCTTGCCCCCATTACCATGCTTTTTAGGTTAAAAATTAGTATATCATTCAACTCATACATATTTAGTTTACAAGGCCGGCCCAAGGGTAAGCCAAATGAGGCTTAGGCCTTGGGCCACCAAAACTATAGGGCCTTCACAATTTGATGAAACCACAGTCTATTTATAAAAGATTTAGGATGTGGGTTATCAACAGATTGATTGATGGTTGGTAGTGTAGTGGTTTTGTGTATGTATGGATGTTGGTTTGACCCGGGTTCGAATCCCTGGTTCACCATTTATTTTTTCTTGTTTTCAAATATTAACACAATCTTTCAAATAATTACACTTGGGCCCTTCAAGTTTAACTTTCAATCACATACATTTTTTTGAGAAAAAGGCCACAAGATTTTACTTCGCCTTAGGCCACTAAAATGGTTGAGCCGGCCCTGTTAGTTTATGATCCTTATAACAGACTATATAATTCCTCATTCCTCATCCCATTCCCCCTCTTGTTTTTCCTCCTCCACGTTCTCACAAATCAAAGATTCAAAATCATTTGGTTTCTTAACTTGATTTAGATATTAAGATGAACGAGTTGTTATGTATATACTAGATCGTTGAGTCAATTCACGCTAACATTTGGTCAAGATAACAACAGGTATATTAGGCTATTTTTATTAGTTTTGATGTATTAACTATAACTATATTAATTTAAATACCTTTATAGTCAGTCATGTTCATCATAATGGTTATGGGAAATTTATGAAAATATACATTGTTAACTACAAAACTTTTCAATGTAAACATTTCTATTCCACCAAAGTACATTTCCACCCGTTAGAAGCTACCACATCATCTCTGCCAACTAAGACGCCTAATATTTAGCCTACATTTTTAGCAAGACAAGTAGGATTTTGCCTACCCTTTTTACGAGATGGCTAGACGGTTGAATGACTTAGACGCCTATGCATACACTCTTTCTAAGGCAGCTGAGACGGCTAAGCACACGTTTTTACAAGGGAACTGAGACCACTTTAGTATCATCATGCATGCCAAGTAAGAATCATAATTAAAGCATTATTTTCAATATTAGTTCGGTGGTGTAAGTTGTAAGAGTTTTGAAATGCTATAATTTATATTTAATAAAATTATAGCTTTTATGGAATAAAAAAATCTTATTCCCTTGCACACAAAAAAAAAAACAATATTTGAAAAATTAAACTTTAAGAATTAACTTACATTGGATAGCTTTAAAAACATGCTAACGCTTTTGAGTATATATATTTGATAAAACTAACTAGGAGGTAGATGTTGGATTTTGGTGTACGTTAAAAAAGTGTTTGATATAAAGCAACTGAAAAATATAAAATAAACAATGCTAGGAACACACTCTTTAATAATATCACCAACTTTAAAACTCATATAAACAATGACTGATTCCCTTCTTATCTTCCTCTATCTCATACACAAACAAAGTTTAACATTAGCTATCTTCGAATTGTTATAAACATACCAATTCAACTGAACTCAAATAACATGAATATTCCTAGGTCATATGCTATCATAATTATCATATTATATAAATAAACGTAGCAGCATAATACATGTAATCATGTGAAACAAACAAAAAAAAAAAGAGATTTATGATAGAGACAAATAAAATAAAGTTAAAGTAGATGAAACGTTACATGATTTTGTAAACTAATGCTGAAAAGTTAGAACATAACATAACATGATTCATAAAAAAACCGCTTTATCTATAAGTTGTAAACTAATGGTGAAAAGTTGAACATAAATCAAGAAAACCACTTAGTCTTTAATATGTGATTGCTACATGCTTTGTAACACTTGAGTAAGTTTTGTTAAATGGAATGATAACAAGAGATAAAGTAAAATTAGAGAGAATGCCACTTAATCTCTAATATGTATGTGACTGACACATGTTTTGTTCGTGAAACATGTTAAATGCACTTTTCATTGCGACTCACACATGGGTCATCATGCTAAATGCACTCATACCTATTATTTTTGTTCGTTAAACACTTTTCATTTTGAATCATCAAACTTATTTTCATATATAATCTTAATTCAATTTATTATAAGTTGTTTACAAAATGCATGCTACACATATAAAAATGACATTAAAATGTAAGATTAAATATAGAGTTAATTACGGTTTTCGTTCCGGTGGTTTGTCAAAAAACACTATTTAAGTCCATTAGTTTAAAAATTGCGATTTCAGTCCCTGTGGTTTAACTTTCATAACCATTTCAGTCCCTGTGGTTTCACTTTTGTAACCATTTCAATCCATTTATTCTATTAGTACAAGGACTGAAATGGTTACGAGGTGGACTGAAATGGTTACGAAAGTGAAACCACAGGGACTGAAATCGCAATTTTTAAACTATTGGACTGAAATAGTGATTTTTGACAAACCACAGGGACGAAAACAATAATTAACTCTTAAATATATTATGGTGTAATATTTAATCTAGTAGCCATTATAATCATTTACATTATATAGATCAAAATATATAACGACCTATTAAATAATTAGTTGGTAATTGTTGATAGACCATATTACCCTTATTAACTAATTGGGTTTCCTTGCATATATAAGAAGACTTATGTAGAGGTTACAATGTTAGACAATTAGTCATCTTGTGCTTAGTTCATAACATCATTCGAAACCTCTGTCTCTCAACCGAACTCCCTATTCGGTTATCATTAGATTGCACCCTAAGGAGGAACCAGATCACTTTGACAAACATGTCGAATTCTATGGCTGCATCACTCACTGGATTCTCTGTTGATCTGTCTGCAATCATGTGTATATTTTCATGTTTTTCATTACATCTAAAACAGAACTGATCAACATAAAAATGTTTTCCAAAAAAATCGTTTCTTATAAATTACATTGCTTATCACATTTACTCACTTGGTAAGTTTTGTTGAATTTTAAAAAGAGATAAAGTGAAATTAGAGAGAATACTATAGGTGTATTTACAAAAAAAATTATATATAAATAAAAACTTTACTTAGAAAAGAGAAGAATTCAGTTTTATCTTAATAAGTATACTTAAAATGGTATTAAATAAAAAAAGATGGGGTTGTTATTGAGTGCACATGAAGTCCATTGTTAGGTATGAGCTGGATGTTGACACTGGACAGGCGAGATTTCCCATTAGTTGTCATTGTCCATCCAATCAAACATATTACATTATTTACACTGCAGCATATGGAGAGCCTCATCCCTAAGGGATGGGCCGTTACATCACCGTCACGTAAATGGGTCTTCAAGGGGATGGACCTAGAGAGGTGGGGGATGAGCCTATTTATGTATATATATATATATATATATATATATATATGTAGAGTAGGGTTCCTGCGGAAAGTGTGTTTTTCCAAGAAAGCCTAGGAAGCAATAAGAGCGCGACATGTGACATTGAAGGATTTTAACTAAAAGGGCAATTGTATAATTTGAATATTATTTTAATTATGGATTATTTTATTAGGATAACTAACTAACCAGAAAATTATGGAAACTAAATATTCCATTTAAATCAAATTGACAGTTTCAATTTAAATCATGCAAGACGTTGTGTTTCTTGACAATGTGTTTTAACAGCAAGCAGATTTCTTGACGCTGTGTTTTAACAACAAGCAGATTTCTTGACGCTGTGTTTTAACAGCAAGCAGATTGCTGGAGGATTCTTGACACTGTGTTTTAACAGCAAGCAGATTGTTGGAGGATTCTTGACACTGTGTTTTAACAGCAAGCTGATTTCTTGACATTGTGTTTTAACAGCAAGCAGATTTCTTTGACACTGTGTTTTAACAGCAAGTTGATTTCTTGACATTGTGTTTTAACAGCAAGCAGATTTCCTTGACACTGTGTTTTAACAGCAAGCAGATTTCTTGACGCTGTGTTTTAACAGCAAGCTGATTGCTGGAGGATTCTTGACACTGTGTTTTAACAGCAAGCAGATTGCTGGAGGATTCTTGACACTGTGTTTTAACAGCAAACATATTTCTTGACATTGTGTTTTAACAGCAAGCAGATTGCTGGACACATTGTCAGTGTCTTCGTCTTCAACACAACCCAGTGTCTTCGTCATCAACACACTGTCATCATCAACATTAAAATGGTAAAACACATAAACCTTAAAACACACTGCCATCATCAACATATTGAGATGTCATTTTAAAACACAATTACATCTGTAGGTACTGCCATCAAGACATCTGTAGGTAACCCCAATTACATCTAGAGCCCACTATAAGATGTCAAGCATTGAGGTCCATTGACTAAAAATAAGAACCCGATTCAATGATAGATAAAATAAACTGAAACAAGTATGAAAAACAACAACCGATAGGGAAACATCACCGGCCGACCAATGATTCCGACTACTGTTTGATTGACTTATACCTTGAAGGAACCGATATATGACCAATCGGAGAAGAATATTTGAAGGAAATATGGTTGGTTCTTCTTTGGTTGCGGTTAGGGGGAGAGAGAGAGAGAGAAAGGGGGGGGGGAGTCCCATGATTTTAGGGATTGGTTATTGTAGTGTTCGGTTTGACTATCAAGAATCAGCGGGATGAAGTTCTTGATATTATTAACCGTGACAGCAGGATGGATGGTTGAGGAAGACATGATCGGCCGATGTATGAGATTGGCCGATTATGAGAGAGAGAGGAGGGGGGGGGCGAACAAAAGGAAGAAGAATTAGGGTTAGGGTTAAGCTCTTGATACCATGAAGAATGATATGGCTCAATTGAATTCTCTTTCATTGACACCTCAATATAAATACGAGATACAATCCCTTATCTTAGGGAACAAGTATCTTAGGGAACAAGTAAATACAAATCTTAGGGAACAAGTAAATACAAAATCAGATCTATATTTACATAAGGGATATTCCATTAATATCATGGCCATATCATTAAAAGCTCATGGTAAGAATGGGTTCCGTTTAAGCGCTCGGAAATAATATTCCAAAGTTTTCAACTCTTGTATACTTAAGGTCGTAACAAATTCAAAGACATTAGATTGAATGAAACCACACGCATCAAAACAAACATATATTCCAGCTCCTGTATGTTTATTTAGGGTCATAACAGACTCAAAAGAATTAGATTGAACAACCAAACAAACAATTGCACACATCGAAACAAACACAGATTCTAGCTTCTACAACAGATCAACCTACCACTACAAGTAACAAACCCTCAAAAACATTTCACAATCATCATCATCATCAATGGCGTCTCGATACCGCTCAATCTGTAAACCAGCTTCAACAATCTTCAAATCCATGAGAACCACATCTCCTAAACCCACTCCAATTCCATCTTTCACTCCTCATTCATTTCCAACGACATCATCTCTAACAAGGTAAAACCCTGTAAAAAACCCCCCATTAAATTCACCCAATTTATAACTCCATTTTTAGGGCTTTCATGTTTTACACATCTTGAAACAGTGGATCAGTTGAAATTCATAAGTTAGACAAAAAAAATGTTTTTTTGTTGCAGGACATTTCGTCGAACAGGTGGTTGTTGGGGTTTTGAGAGGATGGTGGTGTTGGTGGTTGTTTAGAGGTGGCGACAATTGGATGGTGGTGTTAGGGTTTCAGTGGGATGGTGGTGTTGGCGGCGAGGTGGTGGTGGTAGGATGTTTAGAGAGAAAGAGAGAGAAAAGTGTGTAAGAGATAGAAAGTGTGTCTAGGTGTGTGTGTTGGTGTGTGTTTGTGTTATTATATATATATATATATATGTAATTTATTTTTATATATATTATATATTAAAGGTTTAGGCATTAAACACTTATTCCTTGTACCCATGTGCATATACGACTTTTACTTTGTGTGTAAATGACCAAATTACCCTCATAGATAATAGACTTGGTGGATGGTGTTAGAAATTTGAACTCAAATGGTTAAGAAAAGTGACTACAGGGACTCAGGATGTTAAATATTTTGATTTTCGACCCAGGTAGTTAAAATCACTAAAATACATGGACTAAAAAGTAATTTACCCAATATTCTTTTATTTGAGCATATTATATTATTACTTATATAATAGAAAAAACTAACTTACTTTAAAACTTTGATAAACTGTTAATTTTAATGTTGTATCTAAACTAGTAATAACTACACTAAATCTAGATGGTCCACTTACAATAGACTGTGTCTAAACACTTTTAACCTGATCACAAAGATGCATTTAGTTTTATAATAATAATAATGATAATGATAATAATAATAATAATAATAATAATAATAATAATAATAATAATAATAATAATAATAATAGTTAATTTCATAGTTAGTCCATGTGGTTTGCACAAAATAACATACTTAAGTACTAACAGTTTAAAACCACATTTAGGGTATTAACTTTTCATTTTGTAACGTTTGGAGGTATTAACGTTAATTGTTTGTTAAACTATTAGTACCTAAGTATGTTATTTTGTGCAAACCACATGGAATAACTATGTTAATACACTAGAAGTTAATACATCCAAACGTTACAAAATGAAAAGTTAATACCCTTGAAGGTGATTTTAAACTATTAGTCCTAAGTATGTTATTTTGTGCAAACCACGGGGACTAACTATGTAATTAACTCTAATAATATTTACTATATGAATTAAGAATAATGATAATTACAATATTAATGGTAATAGTAATAATACAATTAAATAATAAAATAATAAAACACAAAATTTATTTTGTATATTCTAATAAAAATATTATTAAATTTAGTTATTTAAAATATCTTTATTTTTGTCTTATTTTTAATAACAAGTTTTTCTTATAATTTCTTTAAATCAATAAGTTAGTATATTTGAAACCAAATTTACATTTATTCTAACTTATATTTTTTAAATTAAATTATAAGACAAGTATAATAATAGTAATAAAAATAATTTTTTGATGTTTCACCATTAATTTACGGGTCATGCTAAATGCACTACTACCTATTATTTTTACCAAACGTACGTATCATTATTATTATTCTTATATTAAAAACCAAAGTAAATGGACAATGGTTTTATTAATTAAAATTAAAATAACCTTATTATTAGTATATATTACTAAATGAATTAAAATGAAGGGTGAAAATACAATAGAAAGTTTATTTGGCTAGGAAGGCTAGAAAGTGATCTTAACCATCCATTTAATAAATCAAGAGCTAAGATTAAATGATGGAAATTGAAGGGAATAAAAGAGGCGCGTGAGTTTGTTTAGGGGCATTCTAGTCAATCCAAGCCAATAGTTTCTCTCTCCTCCAATCCCCCCCCCCCATTTTTTAAACGTTAATAACTCTTTCATACGACATTATTTTTTTATAAAAATTGCACCAAAAAAACGAGCGTTTTTTATCTTTAAAACGAGTATACTATTGCTATATTTTCAAAAAAAAAAAAAATAAATAAAAACCCAGTTGCGTAAAACGCAATAGAAAAACCACCAGTTATGTAAAACGCAATGAAAAAAACCTAAAAATGACATTTTTCTAAAACGCAATGCACCAAAAAAAACAAATAAATGTCTTATTTGTAAAACGCAATGGCCAGAAAACACAAAGAAATGTCTTATTTCTAAAACGCAATAGCCTAAAAACTCAAAAGAAAATGTACTTTCTAAAACGCAATGGACTAAAAACATATAAAAATGTGTTTTACCTAAAACGCAATGCACCAAAATCACAAACAAATGTCTTATTTCTAAAACGCAATGGCCAGAAAACACTTAAAATGTCTGTTTCCTAAAACGCAATGGACTGAAAACACATAAAGAAGTGTTTTACCTAAAACGCAATGCACAAAAAACACAAAGAAATGTCTTATTTGTAAAACGCAATGGCCAGAAAACACTTAAAATGACTCATTCTAAAATGCAATTGCCTAAAAAACAAAAGAAAGTGTTCTCTGTAAAACGCAATGGACTGAAAACACCTAAAAAAGTGTTTTACTTAAAACGCAATGCACCAAAAACACTTCAAGGATGTGTTTTTCGAAAACACAATGGCCAATGCAGAACTCTGCCCCTTGGACCCCGCCAGGGGCTGCCGCCCCTAAGACCCCGCTACCAGGGGCGCTGCCCCCGGACCCCCGCTAAGATCGTAAAACGCAATGCCTAAATAAAAAACCCAGATCGTAAAAATAAAATTAAAGAATTTTTTACATGGATCGAAAAGTGATTTCTTCAACAATTGACGAATTTTGAATGATTGAAACACTTCAGCGCTTGAATCGAAGGGATCGAGTGATTATCTTCAAAATCACCGGAAAAAAACGAGATTTTGTATGAAATTAAACTAGGTTTTCTTCAAAAAAAGCTGAAGAACACGTTGATCGGATGTTTGAATCATTGATTGGTGACGAAAATCGCACTATAATGTAGTGATTATTGAGATAAAAAGTGAAGAAATGGTTGAAGATGGTGGGTTTTGAAAATGGTGGGTTTTGAAGTTACTCGGTTTTGAAAAGGAAGAAGAAAGGGTTGGATTGACTAAAATACCCTTTTTCTTTATTTTAAGTGTTGCCACATGTCCTAATCCTATTGCTTCCTACCTTTCCTAGCCAAAATAAACTTTCTATTTGATCTTTTCCCTTAAAATGAATAGTGATTTTAATATTATAATAATATATGGTTTTTTTATATTTTTATTATTTTAATATTATAATAATAATTATTTTCTTTACTTTTTAACTTTAATCCTTTTTTTAATATTTGGGGTTGGGATAAGCTTGGTGTCAATCGGTATCAAACCAGTACTGGTATCGAAAATACTGGTACGGTCCTGTTCGGCATCAGTACATGAAGGTAAAAACCGGCACTAATACAGAAAACGCCAAAAGTTGGTGCCGAATTGATATTGGAAATCTTTTGGTTCGGGAAATTCAGTGCTGCTATCCAGTACCATTTGCTCATCCCTGATCATGGTTACCGTACGAACAACGGTATCGTACAACTTTTTTTTTTGCTGGTTTTCTTCAACTTTTAATTTCTTCTTTTTTTAGTTTCAGGGATAGGGATGAGCTCGGTGCCAACCGATACAGAATCGGTACTGATACCGAAAATATCGGTTACGGTACCGGTATATGAAGGTAAAAAACGGTAGTAAACCGGTACCAGGAACGCCAAAAGTCGGTACCAAATTAGTCCTTAAGATCGTTCGGTTCAGCAAATTTGGTACCGGTACCCAGAACAATTTGCTCATCTTTGACCACGGGTTTCATACGAACAACATCGTTACCATACAACTTTTTTGGTTGATTTTCTTTCGGTTATCCTTTAATGTTTTTTTCTACATTTTCTTTTTATTCTTGTCAGCAGTTCCATTCGCAAGACGCTCGTAGTGATTTCAAAACACATGTAAACACAGACTAAATATAAAAAGAAATTCGCCGCAACGCCGCGAACTTCGTTAAACCTAGTTATATTAAAAACCAAAATGAATGAACATTGGTTTTATTAATTAAAATTAAAATAACATCATCAAGGGCATGTGCAAATAGTATCGGGTACCGATACCGGTATCAAATTTACCAAATCGGGTATATTTTCGGTACCGGTATCAAATTTACCAAATCAGGTGATTTTATTAAAATTAAAATAGCATCACCAAGGGGATGTGCAAATGGTATCGGGTACCGGTACCGGTATCAAATTTACCAAACCGGGTACATTTTCGGTACCGGTATCAAATTTACCAAATGGGGTATATTTTCGGTGCCGAATTGGTACAAACTTTTGACATTTTCGGTATCGGTTCGGCACCGGCATTCACTGGTTTTACCCTCAAATACCGGTACTGTACCACTACCGACCAGTACCGTATTAGGTATATTCAGTACCGGTACCCACTTTTGGGGATTTTTGGTAACGGTATTTTCGGTACCGGTTGATACCGAGCTCATCAAATCCTGTAGCAACGCAAGCAATTGCACCGTTTAGATTACTTTTCATGCACAGTGTAAGTAAACTGTATTTTATTTGAATGAGGTTTTATATACACATCAACTTATTTCGTTTTCTTTTTTGTCTTTTTCTATAATGAATGAATTGTAGCATGTAAAATTAAGTTGTATATTTAGATTATTGATTAGCAAATCATATCAAATCTTGTAATCAAACCGGTATTGTATCGGTACCAAATTTACTATACAAATCATTTTCGGTACCAATTTGGTACCCACCTTTTGGCGTTTTCATAACCGTTATTTTCGGTTCGACACTGGTCTATCACCATACCTGTATTTACTGATTTTTACCTTCAAATACCATACCGTATAGTACCAAGCATTTTCGGTGCCGGTACCTAATTTCCATAATAATAGGACGTATGGGTCCTATTATTATATATTAGATTATTTAAAATCGATTTTCTTTAGTACGAAGTGACTATCGTTACCACGTCATTTTTATTTATGTTTTGATATTCGGTATCTGTTTGTCGTTACCGACACACATTTTACAGACATTAGGTTTCCGCCGCAACGTGCGGGCGGAAAATCAACTAGTTTACTAAATAAAGCTACCGATCCTGTTCTAAACTAATCACATGTCTCTCTACTTTATTCACTAGGTGGCATGTTCAACATACATGATGTACCCTTCATCAATCATTCAATCCCCTACCTAACTAATAAGAATCTCAATCAGCATCAATCAGTATATGTTAAATACTATTAGTAGCTATTATTTATCCAACTAATATTCCTTAAATAATCATTGTCACTCAGGAATTTAAAAAACGTTTAGTAAGATATGAAACAAGTGTTAACACAAACAAAACGTATTTTATTATTTGAACTTTGTTTTATGGTTTAAACATTAACACCCTTTGAAAAAAAAAAATTATGTTCTTCTCTTTCAACGTGATGGGCCGTGTTTCCAGCATTCACAATTTGAGGCTTTAAGCCTATTGGGCTTAACTTTGATTGTAAAAGTGACCGACATTCAGTTTAAATTTATAACTATATATTGATTAGAATCGTGCGTGTTGTGGCACAGATACATTGTAAACATCAAATAGATTAGTCTAAGCGTTATATGATGCGTGAGAAGGGAGTGACAAGTGTCATTGGCAGGAACGGTATTTTAGTCTTTTCTCAAATGAACTAGTTTCCCCCTTTATTTTCAAACGGCTATAACTTTCGCATGCGTTAATATTTTATTAAAAATTACATCATATTAACGAACATTTTATTCTCTTTAATTAGAGCAAGCTATTGCTATACTTTTTTTTAAATACATGATTTTGAATACCGAGTACCAATTACATGATTTTGAATACCCAGTACATAACAACGTGAGTTTTGAATACATATTACGTGGTTACACATTCAATAATAAGAACTTGATTTTTTATCCTTTATTACGTGATTAAATGTCTAATATACGATACTATGTGGTTGTTATAGATTGATTTGGATAATGTTTTGTATAGACTTTATCCTTAATTCATGATTAGACCTGAAAATATTAGGTATTTCCATATGAAATATTATGTATATCATGTTTTTGTTTTTGTTTTTACGTAATCACTCAGTACGATTTCACGTAAATACCATACTGAAATTACGTAATGGGTGTTCAAAATATGTAGTCACTTACTAGGTATTCAAAATCACGTAATTACGTAATGAGTATTCAAAATCTTGTAGCTTTATTTTAGAAAACTATAGCAATGAGCTGCTCAAATTAAAGAGAATGAAATAACTTGTTAATACGAGGTAATTTTTGTAAAAAAAATTTTAACGTTTAAAAAAGTTATAACCTTTTGAAAATCAAAGGTGAAGAGGGTTTTTGAGTCAACAATATTGGATTTTCCTGTTTTGTCATTTTCCCCACTTGTTTTCCTTGTTTTGATTAACATGAATTCTAAATTCGGGGACCGATTAATCTCAACCATTGATATCGCAAATTAAGGCCAAATTCCTCTCCTACACTTCGTACACTTCATTCCTCTTGTACAATAACCTTTCTCAACTTGTTAAGCCTAATTTTAGCTCTAAAGCTTTGTTCTAAGACCATGTGTTGTGGGTTAACTAAAAAGTGCATAATGTCATGTTGCATCATTGCCACATAAGTAATGGGCTTTAACTAACTTATCTTTTAACAATGGCGTTGTGTTTTAACTAAAAATAAATAAAAGAAAGTTTTTTTTTTTAAATGAATGTGTGTCTATGTATGATTGGTGGAGTGTAGTGGACTCCACCTATCTAGTGTTAACATGTGTTAACAAAGCCTTTTAACGACGATAGCATGTTCTTTAATGTAATTTTTATTGTATTTTTTATTTATGACTTTTTTTTTAATTTAGGTTATTTTTATGGTTTTTTAAATTAAGATAAACATTTTAAAAGTATAAGTTTAAATTAGATTAAAATGTTTAAGTTTTGGAAAATCTATGACAATGCCATGCAATTTGGGAAAACACGAGGAAAACTAAAAATAATGGATAAAAAGCTAATATGAAGCTAACGTGTGGTGTCACATAGAAAATTTAAAAAAACTAATGAAGAAATTGATTGCACAGTGAATTAGCGAGTAAAAAAGCCAATAAACACACATTCCTTTCTTCCCTCTCATTCCATTGCAATAAACAATATTATTTTCATGCCTTGGTCTCCATTATATCCTTCTTCTTCTTCTTCTTCGTACTCATCATGATCAGGGCATTCAATTGTTTGCGTAGAAAGTATGCTTTTTTGCAGTTCAGGGAATGCTCCTCTGAAGCAATCTCATATGGCTGGCTTTCTCCTCTCCTATATCTTTCCTCTCCATTTTCACTTTCCTTTCCTCGGTTGCCTGCCTAAACAACAACACCACCAGTAACTTCTTTCTCTTCTCTTTTCTGAAGATTTAGATGGCTACAATTGGTGACATCGCTGTTGCAGCAGCCATTAATATTATCACCGCCCTCATTTTCCTCATAGCATTTGCCTTTCTTCGCCTTCAACCTGTCAATGACAGAGTCTACTTTCCAAAGTGGTACATCAAGGGTTTAAGAACAAGC
Source organism: Helianthus annuus (assembly GCF_002127325.2). Classification (NCBI taxonomy): domain Eukaryota; kingdom Viridiplantae; phylum Streptophyta; class Magnoliopsida; order Asterales; family Asteraceae; genus Helianthus; species Helianthus annuus. Next base: position 1,174,696 of record NC_035437.2, read on the forward strand.
CCCACGGCCTCTGACGGCACTTTCGTCACAAAATTTGTCAACCTGGATTATCGATCCTACTTAACGTTCCTTAACTGGGTGCCCGCTGCCTTAACAATGCCACAATCCGAGCTCATTGATCACGCCGGCTTGGATTCCGTTGTCTATTTGAGGATCTACTTGCTCGGGTCGGTATTTGTTTGTATATCATTCCTTATAATTCTACATCATAACTTAACTACCATTCGGCGGTTATTAATTAATGAAGCTTTTTTTCATATATCTTGCAGGTTAAAAATATTCACTCCCATATTCTTGTTTACATGGGCTATACTCATACCGGTTAATTGGACTAACAACACCTTAGAGCAATCCCAAGATACTTATAGCCAGATTGATAAGCTTTCTATATCAAACATCCCACACGCCTCTCCCAGGTTTTGGGCACATGTAGCAATGGCATACCTTGTTATGATCTGGACATGTTTTATGTTGAAGAAAGAGTATGAGACTGTTGCAAATATGAGATTTTACTGTCTCCAATCCGAAAACCATCGCCCTGATCAGTTTACTGTACTAACTAACTTCATCTACATACATACATATATGCTACCAGCTTTAATTTTGTTTTCTCTAACGTTGGAGGTATCTATCTTGCACAGGTTCTTGTGAAGAATGTCCCGCGAGATGATCATGAGTCCGTTAGCGAGACTGTTGAGAACTTCTTTCTAGTGAATCATCATGATAACTATCTCACACATCAGGTATACCCAAGATGACCGATCAAGTTTATTAGTGCACATCTATGATCTAACTTATAATAAAAGAATCCAAATAATGCCACATGTCATTCTCTCCTTCAACCTTACAAATTTTATTTCTATTTGTTTAATAAATTTCTTTTAATATTAATATTAATTAACAACCAATATATAGATATCACTTATTTTTATCCTTATCTTTATCTAAAATTAATAAATAACTTCAATTTTGCAATTTAGACCCTTTGTTTTTTTACTTTTAACCCAAAGTTTTTCATCTTTTGCAATTTAATCCCAACTATTTTTTATTTTTAATTTTGGTCCACCATACTTTTCATCTTTCCCAAGTGTTTCGTTTCATTCTAAATTTTGTGAGATAACGCACCGCAACGTGCGTGTGGGGTTCAACATTTTTTCGTATATTTTTTCCCGTTTGACTGGTCCGTCGCGTCACATCTATTTTTCTGCGTTTGACAAGTTCGTCCAACACGCGGGTCCTGGATGAACTTAGTTATTTTATTCTATGTTTTACGTTACGGTTTAGTTTCTCAGCAACGAGCGTGCGTGATTCAAAGATTTTACATCTGCTTTTCGCTCGGCGTTATATTTGTTTCCCGTTTTTATTTATTTTATTTTTACGAGCTTTTTACGGTGTTGGTGGTCGCTGACAATGGTATAGTATTGCTACTACTTAACACAGTTTTATAACAACCGCTGCAACGCAGGGGCTTAATACTAGTTAATTATTAAAAACCACATTACTAGCATGGAAAATGATTTGCAGGTTGTTTGTAATGCAAACAAGCTTGCAAAGCTCGTTAAGAAGAAACAAAAGAAGCAAAACTGGCTCGACTACTACCAGATTAAATACTCAAAAAACCCATCGAAACGACCTATGATGAAGGTTCGATTGTTTTCTCTTCTTTTGGTTCTGTTTTCTTGTATAGAAAAATCTAACACGGTTGGCTTGATCAACAGACTGGATTTCTTGGACTTTGGGGAGCGAAAGTTGATGCGATCGAGCATCATGAAACCGAAATTAAGAAACTTTCAGACGAGGTAAACATCAATCCTTCCATATTTGGTGAGATCATCTATATGCTAGCAAGAGATTTTATGCGCTTTTCCATACAGATAGCAGAAGAGAGAAAAAATGTGATGGATGACCCGAAAGCAATACTGCCAGTAGCATTTGTGTCCTTCAAAACTCGTTGGGGAGCTGCTGTTGCGGCTCAGACACAACAAGTTCGAAACCCAACTTTGTGGTTGACCGAATGGGCTCCCGAGCCACGCGACGTATACTGGAAAAACCTTGCTATTCCTTACGTTTCACTCACTGTTCGCAAGGTTATTATGGGTGTCGCCTTCTTTTTCCTCACTTTCTTTTACGTGATTCCAATCGCGTTTGTGCAATCACTTGCAAACATTGAAGGCATCGAGAAGGCTGTACCCTTCCTTAAGCCCCTAATTAATATGTAAGTTCCCGACCTCCCGCCTTTTAATTCTTACTTAAAGGTATATGTCACAATAATTAGTTTCTAGAAATAACTTATTATTTAAATATTGTGCAGAAAGCTGATCAAGTCATTTATCCAAGGTTTTCTACCTGGGATAGTGTTGAAGATCTTCCTCAAGCTGCTACCAAAAATCTTAATGATGATGTCCAAGTTTGAAGGATTTTTGAGTATATCACGACTCGAGAGGAGATGCGCTTCCAGATACTATCTTTTCAAATTTGTTAACGTGTTTCTAGGTAGCATTATCGCCGGGGCTGCATTTGAACAGCTCAGTACGTTTCTAAATCAGCCAGCAAGTCGGTATGTTAGTTAGTCTGTACGTGTCATGGCTAACTTTGATCTGATTTTGCAGTTGCATGACTTACTTTTCTGCATTCTGTGATATCAGGATTCCTGAAACAATTGGCATCGCGATCCCGATGAAAGCAACGTTCTTCATAACATATATAATGGTTGACGGGTGGAGTGGTACTGCAGGAGAGATTTTGCGGTTAAAACGTTTGATAATCTACCATTTAAAAAATATTTTCTTGGTTAAGACGGAAAGGGACAGAGAAAAGGCCATGAATCCAGGAAGCATCGGTTTCAACACAGGAGAACCTCAAATACAATTCTACTTTCTCATCGGGCTTGTTTATGCGGTGGTGACGCCACTATTGATTCCATTTATCTTGGTTTTCTTCGGGCTAGCATTCGTTGTCTATCGCCATCAGGTAAAGAACCCAAGTGGATGGAATTAGAAATCTTACATTACATTATATAATAAGACGTCTATGTTGAATGCAGGTAATTAATGTATACAACCCAAAATACGAAAGCAGAGCGGCATTCTGGCCTGATGTCCATGGACGTGTGATCACGGCATTGATTATATCACAAGTACTTTTGATGGGTTTGTTGAGTACAAAACACGCTGCTGCTTCGACTCCGGTTCTCCTTGCACTTCCGGTTCTGACAATGGGGTTCCATATCTACTGTAAAGGTAGATTCGAACCTGCATTTACCAGATATCCGTTACAGGTATGCATGCAGGAAAGGAAAGTGTTGTTAAGTTTTATCGATTTGTCATGTAACGCTTTCTTTGTGCAGGAAGCTATTAATAAAGACACTCTTGACCGAGTAAAGGAACCGAACCTGAGCCTGAACCTGAAAGGCTACCTTGAGCATGCTTACATTCATCCTGTTTTCAAGGATGATGGTTCTGACGATCACTATGAAGATGGGACTCCCATCGTACCCACTAAAAGACACACCCGCCCTGAACCTAGCAGGACGAATGAGGAGGAGATCCTTCAAGAAAAGCATAAGCCATGAATGAATGTGTAATTACTGTTCAACATTTCACTTGCCTACAAAAACATTCATTCCTTATACACATACTCAAGAGATGTATGTATTCAAATGATTTTGATTTTGATTATGATTATAGAAACAATCTTAAATCTAAATCCCCCAACTATATCGATAATTTGAAACTGGATGAATGAACACAAAGAAACATATCTCTTATTTATTTTCTAAAGATATTTGTAACACGAAACTTATAATGACCCCAGCGAAAGTAATGACTTGTTCCGTCATTAGTCCTACACAGTACATTCCAAACACTTTTGAGTCAAAATTTGGTCTCGATAATTATAAAAAGAATAATAATGAGCCACTTTGTGAGGTTGCATAGTAACACTGCATAAAAATCCAGATACGAAATTGAATGCATTTTAATGTAGTGTTGAAATAAATAAATAAACTGAATGAGAAATAAGTCTTCTGGGGGGGGGGGGGGGGGGATTGCACTAATTTTAACGTTACTTTATTAATTTTGTGAAAATAACGTTAAAAGCGGCGGACGGTTAATTGTTGGCAGCGGAAGTTTATCTTCATCACAAACATAGCTTGCAGAACTTGATTCACCATAAACGTGTTGAGATTTCATAATGAATCAATCGAACAAACAACACACACTCGAAAACGAATAGAATGATTTGAGTGAAGGATATTATTAAGAAATATCTTGGTACCGGTTATGATCCCGGCAAATCGTTTAAATACATACTTGAAGGGACGGTTGATATCGGCAATTATTTTTGGTGGGAGTAACCACCATTTGAACAGGTATGTCATATGAGACATATCCCTTCATACATATTCGATACATACACACAAATATATATCAGTAATGTTATAATACATAATACACATAATAAATATAATATAATCAAGTTTACATATTCTAATACTCCCCCTTAAACTGGATTATACTTATGGGAGTGCATTAAAACGCTCCGATTTGATTCGTTCACCGCCTTCTCAGCTTGCCGGAAATCGAACCTCCGACGCTTTTGTGCTTTCTTCATTCCCATCCAGTCATTTCCAGCAAATAGAGCGTAGTGCTCTCTATCATCTTCTGGAATGCAACCTGTGCTCATTGTCCTTCTTCCTTCATCAGCAGCTTTGTCTTCATTCCCTGCATATCCTTGAGTTTGATCTTCTCTCACATCACCTTGTACCGATTTGAACTTATAATAGTATATGATAACATCCAAGTACATAGCATATAATATTCTCATGTAATCTCCGTCTTCATAATCATGACCCATATCTTTCGAAACCATTGCCCATAGATTATTTGAAGTCACAGTTCTATGGCCACCTTCTCTCTTTACAACCATGTACAGTTCTAACAGGTTCACCTTCTTGTTGTTACCCATGTACATCGAAATCGGTCTCATAGTAATTCCCATCTTTATTCTCAAAGACCAGTCGATCATCTCCTCGAATTTCACTTCTATCTCGTACTTGTATTTCATCACATACACACTATCTTCTAACATATCTAAGAGAGCCTTACAGTCTTGAATTTCATTGCTTGCAGAATCATTACATTCCAACCGGGTTCGTTGGAAGTTAGATTCAATTTTTCGAAAAAATCATTCAAGTAATCAGATTTGAAAGTTTCATGTTCTGATTCTTTGTCGATTATAGATTGTTTCTCTCTCGAACCGATTTCATCTTCTCTAGTTAACCCAGTTATGTTGTTTTTCTTATTCATAAGGGGTGTACTGAAAGTAGGAAAAGTTTGCATTTTTCTTCATTAAACTTCACTGTGAAACCTTGAATTATTAGTTGATCAAGGCTGAGAACATTTCTATCCAATTCAGGAGTGTAATAAACACTTTGGATTAGAAATTTCTCACTTCCTGATACAACATCCACAACCCCTATGCCCCTAATGAAATAGAAATGATTATCACCGGTGTTTGTTTCAACACCGAACATATTCTTGATCCTCTTGAATGCATCTAAATTACCGGAGTAACAACGCTTAAAATTCGTGTTTACCTACCATTTTAGCAGTTTAGTTCAAATGTTTTATTTTTTTTCTATGGGTTCAAAAAGGTTTCACCATTGCCATTTTAGTCCACTAGGTTAACTTCATCCATTTTTTCTATTAACCAAAAGGGCAATTCGGTCATTTTATATGTAATTCTATTAATTAGAAAGGCAATTCGGCCATATAAAATGACCGAATCGCCTTCTCGTTAACAAAAATAATGGATGAAGTTAATCCAGTGGACTAAAATAGCAACAGTAAAACCTTTTTAAACCCACATGTGACAAATAAAAATTTTGGACTAAACGGACAAAATGTCCTAAATCAGAAAAAAAAAATTAGAGACTTGGTTGAGGCTTTACAGCATTCACATTCATTCCATCAATTTTTCACCATAAATTACACTAAAATACACTATATCTTCTCTCTCTTTTCCAATTAAATAATGTTTTTTTATAACTTTATCATTACATTTTATCTCTCCTCCATCCACAATAACTTTTAAAATATATTAAAAAACTATAGGAGGTGAACAGTGTCCTCTCAAATATACAGATGAACAGTAACATTTTCTCTCTCCTCCACTCACAACCACTTTTTATACTCTTTATATTATAAAAATTTCACTCACAGATTTTAGTGGTTTGGATGTGAATGCTCTTAGATAGTTGTTTCAAACATGGTTGTAAAAATCCCGACTAGTCCCTGATTAGTCATCGATTAATCACTAATCGGAGGTTCATCGACTAGTGGCCGGTTAATCGCTAGGCCGTCAATGGCGGTCCTATTATGGCCAAATTTTGGCCAGAAGCCGACAAAATTTCGACCAAACTTTATAAATTCCTTTCAATTAATTAAAAAAATGGGCCAATGAGTGCTTAAGACATATCTACTTTAAAAAACTACAAATAAAAATAAAATGTGTATGTATATATATAAGTAAAAATTACATATAAAAATCTCTGATTAATCCCAATTAATCGTTATTCCCAATTAATCGTTATTCGGTACCCGCCTAGTAACACTGGTTTCAAGGACACATGACTGCTTTCGATTGATGTAGCCGTCCCTCATGCTTTTCTTTTGGTGGGCGGTTTGTATTTGAGCGTAAAGACAAAAACTGGAGATTCACTCACGCACCATTTTCAATTGATCCCCCAATTCTTCTTCTTGAGGAGGAAGCTGCTGCTGCTGCTGCTACATGATGAGATAAGTATGAGGAAAAGATCCTTATCAGTTCGCCAGAATTTGTTGCTAATCTGGAAACTTGCAATTCTTCTAAGCTTCATCTTTCTGGTCTTTGCACTTGTGCGGATCCACTTTTATTATGACGATCGTTCCCCCGATGATGATGATGGTGATGTTTTCCAAGGAAACCCTAGCCTTGCTTTCATGTTTTTAGTTCGTCGGGATCTCCCCCTTGATTTCCTCTGGCAAACCTTCTACCAGGTTCCTTCCTTCCTTATTTACTTTTTTTTTATTCTTCGCTTGATCATCGAAAACCAAACACAGATTAGATTAGGAGGGGTGTGGGGGGTTGGTTTTCAACTAAGAATTTCACATCTATATCAATAATACTTAATTTGGTTGACCTGACCTCAAATATATTATCACCAGGGCCCTCCCTCCCTTCCTACATAAATAGTAATGATATTGATCATTATCTAATATCATTACTATTTATGGTTTCTTCTTTTGATGCTTCCAGCTGAGCTATTATTTATTATGTAACATCAATTACCAACTATTATAGTAATATTTTGTTATAACATTAATTAACTCAACCCAATTTGTACCAGGCCATACACTGAGTTGTGTATAATGAAGCATACTGGGTACAATCTCTAAGCCCCTTAAGGATTATGGATTGGGTCCTATCACCCTGCTCAAAACTCAAAACTGAAATCTTACTTAGTAAATGCAAATCCAGACACCCCTTTATTCATTTACATTATTATTATTATGGTTTTTCAACTTTATTTACACTGGTTTTAGTTTGTATCATACCATATTCATGGATCATATTGTTGTTGGGGTTTGTTGTTTTGTCCATCAATGCATAGAGTGATAACATTAATGCAGAATGTTGATGCAGCCAATTACTCGATTTATATTCATTCGGAACCTGGTTTTGTGTTCGATGAAACCACCACAAGGTCCAGCTTTTTTTATGGTCGCCATTTAAGCAATAGCATTAAGGTGATTGATGAACTATCCCCCTCTGTAGTATTTTTATAACATCTTTATTGATTATAATTGTTGGAGAAATAACGTTCGAGTTGTCTCTTATCTTGTCAAATGATTGTAGTGGTGATGTTACAGGTAGGTTGGGGCGAATCAAGTATGATTGAAGCTGAAAGATTGCTGCTCCGAGCAGCTCTTCAAAATCCGGCAAACCAGAGGTTTATTCTTTTATCAGACAGGTATACATTCATGCTCACTAACAATAGTTATATTCTCATCATCCTTTTTTTAAGGATGTTATTGTTGTTGTCATTGTAGATTGTGACGATTAAGTTTTGTTACAAGTGATTGATTTTGATCACATTTCCTTTCTGTACAGTTGTGTTCCCCTCTACAACTTTAGCTATATTTACAATTACCTGATGGGATCTTCTAAAAGTTTCGTGGACAGGTGTGGTTTTAACCTTCATTTTTTTATATAAGTTGCTCATTATCTACTGTTAGTCATTCGGGGTGTTTGGATGTGTGCCTTTATGATTATTATCTAATATTGAGTAACCATTATGCATAAAAATGCGGTGCAGAAAATACTGTTTTGATGTGTTTTTTCTGTTTTTAGTAATTATCAATTTTGATGACATTGATCGGTTAGCAAATTGCAACCATTTTAGTCCCTATGGTTTGGGCCATTTTGCTAGTTTAGTCCAAAGGTTTCATTTTTAACCTGTGGGTCCAAAAAGGTTTCACAGTTGCCATTTTAGTCCACTTGGTTAACTTTGCTAGTTTAGTCCATTTTTTCTGTTAACGAGAAGGCCAATTCGGTCATTTTATATGGCTGAATTGCCCATGGTTTTAAAAAACGGCCGAGGCGTCCGTACTGAGGCGCGCCTCGAGGCGGAACGGAGCAAAAACGCGTATGAGGCGGCGCCTCAGGGACAGAAATAATACGTACGCCTCAGTGGAGTGAGGCGCAAGTTTCGGTTCTAGGCGGAACTAATTTGGGCGAGGCGTACGTTTGTTTTTAGGCGCAAAAAACCGAACTGGAGTTGAGTATAAAACTGCCCCACGCGGGCCCGGGTTTTTCGGAGCTGCATTCGTGTCCGCATGAGTTCAACCAAATTTCAGCTAAGAAGCTCATTTTTGCACCCCCCCTGCGCGCGGGTAGGACTTGTGGTAAAACATGTCATAAAGCTACAATAGAGTAGTAAAGTCTTTACCTTATAAACAACCACTCACTTTGTCCCCACACCAATGTGGGACAAAGTATTTACCACCTTTTGAGACTTTTATTCACACACCCAAAACTTACAACATATAAGTCCTAAATTTTTGCTACTAACTATTAGCTCCATGATCTTAAATGGCATATATAATAGTTTTTTTTTTAATTTTATATGTGGAATCTTATTTATTTTCAAAACATAACATATTTTTTATATTTCTTCTCTCTATGTGTGCTTTTCTTATGTTTAGTAATTTTTATTTTATGATATATATAATTTTAATATTTATTTATTAATACCGCCTCGGCCTTACGCCTCGTTCCGCCTCGATACTTACGCCTCGTGAGGCGAAGGGAAAACGCCTCGAAACTCGTTTTCGTTTTTTTAAACCTTGGAATTGCCCTTTTAGTTAACAGAATTACATACAAAATGACCAAATTGGCCTTCTCGTTAATAGAAAAAATGGATGAAGTTAACCAAGTGGACTAAAATGGCAACTGTGAAACCTTTTTGGACCCACAGGTTAAAAATGAAACCTTTGGACTAAACTGGCAAAATGGCCCAAACCACAGGGACTAAAATGACATTTAACTCTAAAATAAACATTGGTTACACCAATACTAGGAATGGATTATTGCGACTTGCAGTTGAAATAATCAGATAATTACTTTCGTATTGCACATCCAAACCAAACACCCTAGTATAAACTGGCGTTGATCTGGGATTTATGTTTTTTTAGCTTTCTTGATATGAAAGAAGGTCGTTACAATCCTAGGATGTCTTCTGTTATACCGATGAGGAAATGGCGAAAAGGCTCACAGGTTGAAGCTTCTTTTATGACAGCCATAGAAGTAATCACAGTAGTCTGTTATATGTAATTTTACTTTAATTTGGATTGATATTTTTCAGTGGATTGCTTTAGTCAGAAGCCATGCAAAAGTTGTGGCATATGATAACGTCGTATTTCCAGTTTTCAAGAAGTTATGTAAGGTCTGTAGTTCATAGATTCAAATATTAGTGCTAGTTTTTCTCCTCCTGATTTCTTATTATAAGATAAACACAGAAAAGGAAATCATTATTGACCCATTCGTTTTTCTTTGTTACTAACATTATTCGATTAATGATTTTCAGAGACGTCCGCCCTTGGATGTTAGTAAAGGAAAACAGAATCTTGTAAGTTATAACATGTTTCTTGATCAGTTGTTAAGGTCAGCGTAGAACTAACTTGATTGTGATTTTTGTAAATATGCAGAAGCTTCAGAGGCAGCATAATTGCATCCCTGATGAGCATTATGTGCAGACGTTACTTGCAGTACGTATGCATTTTTTAATTCCTTATGAAATCTTTTGTTCTTTTATAATCGAATTTAAATTTAAATTGTGTTCTTAAGATGAATGATCTTGAGGGAGAGCTTGAAAGACGAACTGTGACATACACTTTATGGATCCAGTCCGCCACAAACATGGAAACGAGAAGCTGGCATCCCGTAACCTATAATTATGCAAGTGCCAACCCTCAACAAATCAAAAGAATCAAGGTTGTACTCTATGTTTTCCTTCATTACTTAAAAAGGGCAAAACCGCTTATATATATATATTGCAATTGCAGGATATAAACCATGTATATTATGAGACTGAACACCGAACGGAGTGGTGCAAGAGTAATTCAATATCGGTCCCCTGTTTTCTGTTTGCTCGCAAGTTTTCTAGAGACGGGGCCATGCGGCTTTTGACCCAGGGGAGTTTTGATTCATCTGCTCTATCTCATACGTCTCCATGATTAATAGCTATTTGTCATTATAGAGTATACACAGTGACTCTAGAAAAGTCATGTTATTAAAATAACTCCGTTTTCCCATCTTTGGGGCTGGTTCTTTGAACACATTGTTGTAAAAGTAATAATGAGGAAGTTTCAAGCCTTGGGAAACGGGCAGGTCGGGTCAGAACAAGCTGTTTTACCTTGGTTTTGGTTACAATGAGTTGGAATTAAAATTAGTTTCGGTTGAAGTGAATTGTTTTAGAAAAGAAGTGTATCAAAACGGTTGCATCCTGCTTTTTATATATTTATGGTGGCTAGTAATGGTGGGCATTGGCGGTGGTGGTTGCGTCACAACGTGACTGTAAAATGGCCCACGATTGCCACCCTTAAAGCTTAAAAGTTATTGGGCAGGCTAAACCCACACCTAATGAGGTTGGGTCCTGGGATGGTGTTAGTTTAGTATACTGACTAACTGATTGGTGACTAACCCTGGGTTTTTTTCTTACACATTCCTATAAGCATGGTTGTAAAACAAGGTCTCCAAGGCCGAGTACACCCCGAGTAGTCGCTACATGGTATGTTGCCGAGACGACTTTCTTCAACTCCGACTAATTACTCGGAATCGATCAAATGTGGTCATCTTTGGCCAAAATCGGATCTAGTAGGTCAACTCGGGTTGAGTTTGACTTAAATAAAATAAACCATAATTTTTATGCCTATAATATTAAAGAGTGAATATCAATTTAAAGTATATTGTTATAAATATTAGTAAATTTATGTTATTTGACATATATTTAATTTCCAAAAACTAATTTTTTTATAATTTGGCATGTCCGAGTACTCCCCGTGTAATCTCCGCCTATGTTGAGTACTCTCAACTCCCCAGTCGACCGACTAGGGAGCGCCTAACGACTTTCACAACCATGCCTACAAGTAACTAAACAAAGGAATGTTTGCACCAAATTGATAGGCCATATATGGAAACCTTCTAAAACAGTTCTGCGGGGTATTCTAGAATGGGACAAGACCCCTCATCAGGCAAACCAAATCAATTCCACATTTATATACTTGTATTCGTTTAAAACTAGATTGGTCCTAACCTCACGATCAAGACCGTGGAGTATGGTGGGGCTTGGATTGGGGGCATGAGTTGACACGTGGAGTTCGAGCCCCCCACCGGTGAGTGACGTGTCCGTGGGGTATGGCGGGGCTTGGGTTGGGGCGTGGCTTGGCAGTTTATTAAAAAACAATTACAAAAAATTTAAAAAATACACACAACATTAAAAAAAAGCCTAAAATTTTATTAAATTCTTAAAACGATTACAAAATAAAAAAAAAACTAAAAACGATTACAAAATAAAAAAAGAACCTAAAAATTACAAAAAAAACCTACAAACGATTACAAAATAAAAAAAACCTAGAGCGTTAGGTAAATTTCAAAAAGCGTGAGCTTGTCGAACGGTTGGCTTGGCCAAATGGTTACATTTTAAATTTTAAAATTTAAAACCCTGCTATGATATGGCCACCAAGTGCATAGGAGTCTGCCACATAGGACCGCTAGCCCGCCCTACGTTGGACTTTAAACTCCCGCCCCTTGGGTCACGCCCTAACCCAAGCCCACCCGCGGTGGTGGCTTGGACGTTTTCAACCAACCCACGCCCCAACCCAAACCCCGTACCCCACAGTCTAACAACCGGATACTTTTTGTTTATGACATTTTAACTCATGTATTTCTCTTCTCCTTCATGTTATAGGCTTTTCTGTCTAATTCTTTTTTTTTAACATTCCTATAATATTTTGAATAAAACAAGTGTGTTCTACCACATGTATTGCCAACAAACTCACCAACACGAGTAGGGGCAATTCTGACCTAAAGTCTTTGATATGGGTCATTTTGGGTTATTTATAAAATACTATAGATGGGTTTAGATAGAGTAATTTAAGTCAAAGGGTTGAAATGGGTTTAAAAAAACAAAAAAAGTTTCCACGGGTCCAAACGGGTTGAGAAGTTTAGACTATCCCCATTCACAACCCAACCCAACCCAACCCAACTTTTAATAAAAAAAATAATTTCTCTCTCTTCCACCTACACACTCCAACCCAACCCAACCTTTCACACTCATTAACAACCCAACCTAAACCATTTTTTATTAAATAAATATGCCTTAGGTTATAATTTATTCTATAAAATTTATTATAACTAATAAACATGTTTATAGTTTTGAACTTTATTATTTTAAATATAAAAAGTTATTAAAAATTAAAAAGAAATTTAATCAAAAAAATCTAACAAAACATATCAATTTTTATAAATTTTATATCTGCATGTTCAAAAAAAAAATAAACAAAAATGTGATATACTGGAAAATATATTTTTTCAAACGACCTGAAAAATATTAAAAAGTTAAACAATCAATATATATAATATACTGGAAAATATATTTTTTTCAAACGAACTTGGTTTTTAATAAAATTTATATCATAGTGTTCACAAATTTATTTGAGGCAATACGGTATATTTAGTTTTGTTATTAATTTTAAATATTAAAAATTATTTAAGTAATTAAATTATTGGGGGAAGTGATAGTTAGAAAATCTAATTCTAATAAAAGAGTACTATGAATGCCATATGGCATTTTCTCATTCAAAAGTTATATTAATGCCACATGGCATTTTCTTATTCAATTCATTAATAATATATATTTATATATCATATTTGCATAAATATTATAATGCATAATAATAATAATTACGTTTCATATATCATAAGGTTTGTTTAGCTATTTCATATTTAGTAATTAAAAAGCTTAATATTTCTTTAAGGACAATAGAGTTGTTTTAATCGGAAAAAAAAACAAAAGTAATAAATTTATAATGATAAAAAGTATAGTAATCACTAATGATAAATAAAACTATCAAAATAATAATATTTTTACATTTAAAAAGAATAAATATAATATTGAATTAATTTGTCCAATTTAAGAGGATATATAAGGGAGGGCGGGGCACAAGAGGCTTCAACGAGGATTCCATAAAATGCCACTTGGCAATTCCTAACATAATTAAGCTTTTAAAATACAAGTTAATTTATCTATAAGCTTTTTAAAAGAACTGCGTAAAATGAGACTTGACAATTTTCAACGTAATTGAGCTTTTAAAATACAAGTTAATTTGATCAATAAGCCTTTTAAATTTAATATGAATTCGATTATGATGTTACCAATGGAAAACAAATTTTAATTAGATTTACTTTGGTTTTCTAAATTAGAATTAAAAATCGTAATTAGACACTCTTTAAACTCCTATAATTGAACTGATCCTCTTTGTAGCCACACCAAAACCCTCATAATCACCTACCTCTCCCTGCAAGTTAACTCACACCAGGTAAGTGATAGTTAGAAAATAAAATAAAAAAAGAAAATTAGAAGATAGAATCAACCCAATTTTGACAAGTGTCAAAAGAGCATGGCCAATCTCTTACAACTTTGGTTGCTTAGCCAAGAAAAATAGAATTTTTCTTTTTCTTTAGTTTATTTGGGCAACCTAGGTTTTGGAAGAAAGTCACGATAGTCTTAGAGGAACGGTTCTTTTAGGGTTCTTTACCTCAACCACGGGTTCACTGAGCGACACCCCAATCTCCAGTTCTCCACCCTCTCCGGCCTCCGCCACAAACCCCCCACCCTCCGCCGGCATCTCCGCTTTATCACACTCCGCCGATCAAGACGACGCCATTCGCCTTCTCAAAAATTCAATTGTTTCCAGATTACAAGGCCTAAAGCGGAAGGTAATCTCTTTTTTTTAAACCTAATTCGCAATTAGTTTGCTAGGGTTTCGATTATCTTAATGCAGCACTTGATTATTGTTGTATTCATTGATTGGGTGTGGGTTGAACAGGCGAATTTGATGAAAAAATTTGAAGCAAGAAGTTGTGGTAATTTGAAAACAGGGTGGGAGTAGTTGGAAATAATAACACTTTGACTGCGTTTTAGGTCAGCGACCCCATTTGATAATTGACAATTATCATTGTTTGTTTTACTCAATATTGGTGCAAATTCTGTATGTTTAGTTTGTGTTTTTCATATTTTTTTAGATTATTTAAATGATTAACGTGGAAATGTGGATTAGGTTTGTTTTGTTTTGTTTTGTTTTGACACCAGAGAGTCAGAGACTTGGTTTGATATGGTTCTGTTTGAACTTTGAAGTATAGTTAATTTGTGTGGTTCAATTAGGTTTAATATGGGCGTGCATAGGTTGGCTTTGTGTGCAAACCGAAGGTTCGGTTTTCGCTTTTTTCGTATGAGTTGGATTGGTCGGTTTTCGGTTTTAAATTTAGCTTTAGAAATGATAGGACCCAAAAAAAATTTAGCCTAAAGTAGTGAACCTGTTATTGAATTTGGGCCATAATAACATATGTGATTGAAGTTTTTTTAGGTTTAACAGGAATGTTGATGTGTACATTAA
Organism: Helianthus annuus; assembly: GCF_002127325.2. Lineage (NCBI taxonomy): Eukaryota > Viridiplantae > Streptophyta > Magnoliopsida > Asterales > Asteraceae > Helianthus > Helianthus annuus. The sequence continues at coordinate 1,189,911 of NC_035437.2, forward strand.
TTGTTCTGTTTGTTAACCTTTTACTTGTTTTGTTGTATTTGAGTTTGATAATATTTGCTTACATGGGTGTGATTAGATTTAATTTAATTTAATTTATTTAATTCAGTTTTGGATCTGTTTGTTAATCTTTTACTAGTTTTGTTGTATTTGAGTTTGATTAATATTTATATGTGAATCACCTTAATTTTGGGGAATTTTTTTTTGGTCTGATCTCATATGGTTTCTGCTCTTTAGTACTTTGATAGCAAGTTTTGATTTTTAATTAAGTTATATATTTAAAAAAAGATAATCTTGATTTTAGAATATGAAGGTACATACCCTGGATGATTATTATCTTTAGTTTTATGGTTCTGGTTTCGATCGAACTCAAAAACGGCACTGTTGTTCATGGAACAATCACAGGCACTTACCGTTTCGTTGTTATCAACCACCCCACCCCAAACACTATTGATAGGAGCAGTACACATGTATATGTAATTACTTGAAGCAGCAAAAAACAAAAGTAGAAGAAAAAAAGATGAGAGGTAAAAGAACTCCAATTATAAGTCATTAAGTCATGAAACTAACTTTTGTATCTGAATTTTGTTTACTGAGTTACTAGAAGATCTAAAAGAAATCATTTAAGAATAAAAACTAGTTGTTAAACATATCAAATTTCCTCAACTAAAAGTCTAAAACTATCTACAAATTTTAAAACTCATAAAAATTACTTCAAATCCAATTCCTTGGCATTCAATGATCGAAGAAGTAGATAAATCTGGAACATCTTGAGAGTTGACTACTGGTGGCAGTCTTTGTTGACCTTCTTCAACAACAGCACCAATATTACCTGAAGAAGCCCACTTTTTTGACCCGAACCTGTCCCGACCCGAACCCATTCTCAACCCGAACCAATCCGGACCTGTTTTAACCCGACAAAATTGCCCCTTGATGTACAATCTCTTAAAAAAACATTTTTTTAACTAACCCGTTCCGACCCGAACCCGTTTCGACCCGAACCCGTTTTGACCCGAACCAAAGCAACCCCTTTTTTAATTGACCCGTTTTGACCCGTACCCATTTTTACCCGAACCTGTTTTGACCCATGACCTGACCCAACCCGACCCGTTTGCCAGGTCTAAACACGAGGATTGTTGCCCCATGGGGCACTAGTACTACGACCATATATATTTTTTAAGGGGAGAAGGGGCACCATCGGGCAACGTGTACCCCCTGCACGCTCCCAAACATTGCTGCTGGTGGTGCGGGCTGGTAAGGGTTAGGTCAAGTAGTTTCCGCTTGTATTTGTTGTTTTTGTGTGTGTGTAATAAAAAAAGAAAAAAAAGGGAGATGGTAGTTTAGGGTAGTGGCGCCACCAAAGAGGATAGTTTAGGGTAGTGGATGATCTAAGTGACGTGTCGCGACGGGATTGGCGGGATTTATACGGGTTAAGTGACCCCCTATTATTTGTATGTTTGATTTGTTGTTTCCTTGCAAGGCTTATACCATGGAAATTGAACATAAAGGCAACAACCAAGTCAATTTATGAACGACTATGTGTATAGACTAGTCACAAAGTGCACATTTAACTAAACGAACGAAGTTTTTGTTCGTGTTCGTTTATTTATTAAACGAACAAATACAAACAAACTTCACGTTGAACAGTTCATGAACTGTTCTTTGAAAGTTCAGTTTGTTTGCAGCTCTAAGAACACACACTATTATGTCTTGTAGCCTAATATGGGATAGTACAATGATAGGAAACATAGTGAAATACATAATGAAGATTGCTCCTCTCACACGAACTTGTTTCGACTTATTATGTTACCCGAACAAACCAACCCATACAATTTAAAATAAAAAGCTAATGACATTCTATTCTATGATAACTTAAAAACCAAACCCGTAGCCTTTGCTACCGAACAAACCAACCCGTACATTTTCCATATAGTTTCTTTTCTGTTTCTATTAGATCATACATTTGAGTAATTTAAAATCAACTGCTATATAGTTTCTTTTGTGGGAAACTATAAATAATTATGTAAAAATTTAGGAAAATAATATAATACCACTTAAACGATCAGTCTAAAAGAAATCTAAGTAGACCAAACCTTTATCGTTAAGAGTCGGGTCAATTATAATACGTTTTCATGTTTATTTTTTTTTTTTATGTTTTCAGTTGATCTACCGCCGTACTTGTTTTTATGTACACGTCGATATAAATTAATGTTTCGATTTAAAGTTTTCCAGAAACGACTCGGGCCAAATACAATAAGTTTCCATTCTTATTTTATGTACTTTTTCAGCTGGTCTACATTTGGTGTAAATTAAAAAAAAACAATATTTTCTCACGTACTTATTTTTATGTATGTGTCGGTATAAATCACATTTCAATGTAAACGGTATACACTCATGTTTCGACGTAAATTCTTTTCCGAAAACAAGCCAGGTCAAATATAATACGTTTTCACGCTTATTTTTATGTATGTTTTCAGTTAGTCTACATTTTGACGTAAATTTTGTTCGGAAACGAGTTGGGTTCACGCACGAGCATATTTAAAGGGTTAGAATGGAAAACTATTTAACAAATCCTCACATCCCCTAAACGGCAAAAATTAAACAGTCCTCTAACATCATCCAATCTCATTGAAACCCTACTCTCCAGACGCCGGAGTCACTTCAGCCTCCACGCAACCCCTCCAGCCTCCTCAGTCTCACTCAATCACTCTCTAGTCTCTTAATAATTCAGGTTCGTTTCGTAATTTAAACCCTATTAATGTCGAATTAGATCTACTTTGTACTTCAAATTTGATGTGTTTGTACTCGAAATTTGATGGGATTACTAGTTTCTAACATTAATTTTTTGGTGAAATTATGGATTTTTCTAGATTTATAGAGTACATCTCAAAAAGTGCATAGCAGTTATAATGTGTTACTGTTCTTTAATAGTTTTCATATTTGATCTTGGCCTTTATTTGGTGTTTGGGAGTATGAAGTTTGGGCGTTTGCAAATTGACGGTTGTTTGGATATTGGATATTGTTCTAATATAAAAACTCTATTAATTAGATGTAGTTTGCAACTCGTTCTCGCAATTGTTGATTTTAACATTTAATTTGATGTAAATTTGTAATCTTTTGAAACTTTTTGAACCGACCCGAATCGTCGAACCGACCCAGGTATTCACTTTAAACTAATTCACTTTCTTACTTCATCTTGCTTACCAAGTGTTTGACGAATGTCCTAAATGGATTCGATTATTCGTAACTTTTTCTTCATATTGCATGCTAAGTGTTTGACGAATGTCTCAACTCAATTGGATTATTCCCAACTTTTAGGGCTATGGGTTGTAATCCCGTTAATGTTTGCAGATTGATTTTGATGTAGAACCAATTGTTATGATGAAAAGAATTAATTTAGAAAAAAAAGGGTTATGGTGAGATTAGTAGCATATTTATTAGACCTTTGTTTGAGTACTTGTAATTTCGGAAATACTCAATCAATCGGCTAAGAAACAATGTAGGGTATATGTTTTCCTCGATGTGTATAGTCGTTGTGAATTTCAAATGTATTGCCTCCTGATTCAGAAATCTAAATGTAAATCACTCTTTTGTCTCAAAGTCTCAAATCAAATTGCACTACTTCGTTTAATCTAAAATACACCGTTTTGAACTGAGACTATTTTCGTGAGAACCTGTTTTGACCCTAACCAAATTGAACTTCTTTTATATGGCCACATTAACGAACCCGGCATGGCCAGCTACCCGACAATTTTTCCAGGCTTACTAATTGCCGAATGAACTACATAACATAAAGGCTGTGTTTATTATTTTTTTTTTTCTACAACTCTGATTGACATATGTTTATCTATCCCAAGATCTTTTTTCTTAACTTATGCTTGTACTAAAGCATCTATACAAAACTTTACAGCATGCGATAGCCCAATTTCTGGATAGAACTCATGGATTCACAGACCCAAAATGCATCTTTGCTACGTCTCCAAACTGTTGAGAAGGTAATACACATGTAATACTTTAATGATTGAAATTAAAAATGAATTGGATTCTAAGTCATGGCGTTATTCTCAGAGGATTGTTCGAGTATTGGAACTCGCTGGTGGGGTGATGGAAGAATTCTCAAACCCTAATGGACCTCGGAAGGAATTGGTCAACAGTCACTGCAGTGAGTTCATGCAAATAATCAAGGTTTTATCTTTTCACAGTTAATTGCTTACTGAATCCTGTTCTTTTTTTTTTTCACTGGACGCATGTTACACCCCAATCCTTTTACACATATACCGAGTAAATATAAGCTTTACATCGTAGTATATACTACAACTGCATTGTTGCATATACAGTTCAACTTAGTTAAGGCTATATCATCTTGTAGCAAGTCTATCACATGCCTAGGGACACACATTACACCCCAGGGCCAACGATAAAACCTTGCGGATTGCCACAAGGTAAATCACTAAAATCTTAAAACATTAGTTAACACAAGAATAACAATTACTAAAAGCATAACAGTACAAGTTTTTATCTGTTTTTTTATTTTATTTTAAAGCGTCTTTTTGGCATCTTTTTATTGACATCTTTGTCTTTCGTTGGAAAGCCACAATACGTGTGAACTATGCAGTTAATATTGGTGATATATCAGTTATGTCGGTCATATCGGTCCCCTAGTCAAATGTCGGTGTCAAATATCGGTACCGATATTATCGGCGATATTGACCGATATTTGACTGATGTAACTGATAATCACCAATATTTGACCAATATCACCAATATATCACTGAATTATTGGTGTTAAATTGCTATATACATAAACTCTGCATTATATTAAAATTACCGATATTCCAACGATATCTCATCGAGATAACCTGTATCTCAAATATCGGTCCTTGACCGATATTCTATATTTTACCGCATTAACTGCATAGCGGGTGAACTGGTGAAGACCTTTAAAACTCAGTTTCACTTTCATTTTCAGCATCCATGTAAGTTATTAACTTCTAAACTCACAAGTTTGTTACATTTGGTGTCGTCGTGTGATTGAAAAAGCAAGAGCCAACATTTAAACTTGGCATGAAGCGTTAACATGCCTGAATTTTTGTGTCTTGAAATCAAGTTCACAGACATTCACGGTGAAGATAACACTGGACTGTCTTGCTTTTCTTCCTTCTACTTTCTTATTTGTGTCCTACCTCTCTTTCTTTATCTTCGTTAGGTGTAGCATGTGGGTTTGGCAGTGGCAAACGTCATCCAACTTCCTCTGTTTCTGTTTCCTTTGCAGTCATTAAAAACTTAATGGTTGACTTGATAATCACATAGTCCTTTTTAATCTATGATATGTTTGATGTTGTTTTTAAGTTTTGCTGATGTAATTGAATAGATAGGTTAAACAGGGTATGTATGTATGTATGTTATATTAATACTTGTGTGATAAATGCAGGATATACAAGTGACTCTGAGGGAAGAAATTAAAAGCGCATGTGAGTACCGTCCGTTTGAGAAATGCGATTACATAGCGCGAGTATCAAATGAAATCTGTTGCAAGAAACTTGAATATGTCGTTGACAAATTGGATGGCATGAAAGAAATAATGGACCAATATCATCAAGCAACTTGACCGGCTGGCTTGCTCGCTCGTATCTATTTTGCAAGTTACATATGCTATGTTTTGACCTTTATTCTAACAAACGTATACCTTCCTTGCTATTTCAGAATGTATGATCATTAGTCTGTTTGCTATAAATCGTGTTTGGTATGACTTCTCTTTACTTTTGGAAAGTGGATTCGTGTTTTTATATCAAGTACCAAAAGGGAAGAATTATGTGTTTAAGCATTGCAATAAACTTTTCTTCTCTAGTTAAAACTAAAAAAAAGACTTGTCATACTTTATGGTATCCACTTCTCTATCCATACACATATATTTCACAACGGTTTTCGATAATTGGTCATTATGGGTCGTTGCGTCAATGGATGGACGTCTTGTGGCACTAACTAACTTTTTTTATAATTATTATTATCCACGCTTAACCGAGATTTCGTGTGTATTCTGTAGATCCGGGTTCGATATGGAACTTTTTCGTTTAAGTTGCTTTTTCTGGGTAGGTGACTGGTAAGACCATGGCTTGGTTTGATAAGATGGCACATATGGATTTTATAGCTTCTCTTTCTATAAGCATTTTCCTTTTGTAAGCGGTTTAATTAATGCTTAATTGCTTAGCTTCGATTTGAATATAAAAAACATATATGAAAAGTAATTAAAACTTTTAAACATAAGAAGTACTAGGGTGGAGTTATTGTAAAAAAGACCAAAAGTGTGAGAAAGGTAAGAAAGAATCTCAACCATTAGATTAAAATTAATTGAAAAGGGTAGGATTGTAAATGCATTAACAAATTTAAATATGGTAATCCTTGATTTATAGATTTGGAGAGAGAAAATCCTGGATTTAAGGACTTATAACCGTCCATAAATATAACACCATTCAGAGTATGCTCATACATGGTGTTTTAAATATAACACCATTCAGAAAATATAACACCATTCAGCACAAAAATAACACTATTCAGCAGTAAATAAAAAAAACACCATTCAGTACAAAGAATATAACACCATGCAGCAGTAAAATAAAAAAAAACACCATTCAGTACAAAAATAAACCATTCAGTACAAAAATAACACCATTTAGTAAAAAATAACACCATTCAGTACAAGAATAACACCATTCAGTACAAAGAATATAACACCATTCAGTACAAAATAACACAATTCGATACAAAAAATAACACCATTCAGTACAAAAAAACACCATTCACATACACACGGGTAAACATATGTTGTAAATGGAACCCATACATCGTGTCGTCGTGGAATCGAAAGACAACCCCATCCCACGTTAAATCGCCGGGACATAAAACGCATTAACAACTCACCTATATCTTCTGATCCGAAACAAACCGAGCAAAAACGAGATTCCTTGCACAGCGGCAGAGGTGGTGGTGATGTTATACGTTGGCTGGATTCGGTGGCAGTGGGGTTGTGGTGGCCGGATCCGGTGGTGGCAATCTCCGATGGTGATGTCGGTAAGCAGCGACGGGTGATGTCGGGTTCCGAAACAAACCGAGCAAAAAGATGGAGACAGAGGTGGTGGTGATGTTATACGTTGGCTGGATTCGGTGGCAGTGGGGTTGTGGTGGCCGGATCGGTGGTGGCAATCTCCGATGAAAACTGTGAAAAGTGGAATTTGTGGAGAGAGAGAGAGAGATATTGTAGGGATTTTTGATTGACAGTTTCTATTTTTGAATGTGTATAAAGACTTTATTGCCCCTAGAAGTTACAATTCAGTCCAAAAAATAAACCAAATTTTACAATTTGGTCCCTATTAATCTCAACCATTAGATCAAAGATCTAATGGTGTAGATTCTTTCTTACTCTTCTCACAGTTTTAGTCTTTTTTACAGGATCCTTTACCAGAAGTACTATATAATTACTTTATTCTTTTATAACTAAGAAAGTATTACCAACAAAGCAAAATATTTTAATGCTCCAATATCAATTTATAGAAACTACACTATAAGAGCATTCACATCTAGGGGTGAGCAAGTTTAGGTCCGGACCGAAAATAACCGAGAACCGAACCGAAAATATACCCAACCCGACCCGAACCCAAGTACCTAGGTACTTAGATCGGTTCCAATTTTTCTTATAAAATAGGGTCGCGTCGAGTCGGTTCTCGGTTCTTTTCATGGTGAAACCCGACTTGTACCTATGAACCGGAACCGACCCTATATTTAGGGTAGTGAATCGGTTCTGTATTTTATGTTTGATCGGTTCTCGGGTCGGGTCGGGTAATCGTCGGGTCGGGTCGGGTCGGGTTTTTCCTTTTGCTCACCCCTATTCACATCCAACCCTAAATTATGTGAGGGGAGTTTGAATTTTATGAAAAGTGGTACAAATGATTTATATATATATATTTTTTTGTTGTTATCAACCCAAATCGTCAACTTTGTTCTTATTTTTCTTTTAACGGGCAACATTATTCTTTTTGTAAATTGTACTATTTTTAATGCTTACCTCAAATTTTTATTTCGTTTTGAAAAAAGTTAATTTTTCTGCGGTTTAAATTTCTTTTTCTAGTGTTGATATAAAACACATTTCGAATTCTTTTGTATATGTTTTTTCTTTCAATTGCGATGCCGAGTGCTAGCATCGTACCACCCGAAACTCCGCAATCTAACGTGGGTACTTTTACAAGTTGTAAACATAATATAATTTAGAACATATAAATACTAACTTCATAAATGGGAATTTACCACCTCGTTTCTAAGGGTTTATTTTGTTTAATACTATTTCATTCATCATTTGATTTGATTTGATCTCTAATAACATGCGTTCATTAAATTAAAAAAAAAAACTATTTGCACGGTTACGTTTCATTATTATTATTATTATTATTATTTTTGTTTAATAATAATAATTCATTTATCATTTAATTTGATTTTTTTTCTAATAACTTGTGTTCATTATTTTTTGAGTAAATTACAAAGTTCGTCCTTTATGTATGTCATATATTACAAAGTATGTCCTTTATCTTTAATAAGCTCAGAAAACATACTCAATGTTTGTAAACCCTTACAAGTTATGTCCTTTAGTCATAACACAATTAGTTTTCATGGTTAAAGTTGACTAAGTCAACCCCACATAAGGGTATTTTAGTCATTTTATCCTAAATATTATAATAAATAATCATAAAACCAATAAATAAAACAATTTTAGAATTATATATATAAATATATACATACAGACTTTATTAACCTTCTCCTTCTCTCTCTCACCTACCACCACCACAACTCACCTGCCACCACCATCAACACCACCACCGATCTGCCACCACCACCACTTTCACTCTCTTACTCTACCTGCTCTCTCTCAATCTCTCTCGACAATCTCCTCTTTCTCTCTCTCTCTCTCTAAACTTCCGTCGCAAGGATTTTGGAGAATCAAAGCAGTCCATCACCGCCGGTACCGAAACGGCGTTTGTTTCCTCACTCGGTCTCAACTCTCTCTGTATATAAAAGTACCCTACCACCACCACCCACCCATCAAAACTTCCACAATCCACAGTGTCACCCTCGCATCCTCATCATTCACCTCTCCAGATCTAGGGTTTCTTCAACCTCCAAATCCCCCAATTCTCACATAAACGCATCAACCGAATCCGATTAGCACTTTTCGGATCATGTGAGACAGATTGATGACGATAAAGAACGGCAGTGGGAATGAAGGTGATCGAAGGTAGTGGTCAGAGGTGTTGGTGTAGAAAGGTGGATGAGGTGATGACCGGAGACTTGCAGGTGATGGTGGTGGTGTTTGAATGAAGTGGTGGCTGAGGCGGTAGTTACGATGATGGTTAGAGGAGTTTTCAGTGTTGACGGTGAGTTGTACGGTGGTCGGTGTTTGCTGGTTGTAGATTGGATTGAAGAAAGTGAAGGCTGCAGTTAGGTTCTTGAAGGATATGGAGATGTAAGGGTTCCTTTCAACTGCGAAGACTTATAATGTTTTGATATTTTGGGTTCTGTGAGTTAGGTTTGTTAATTTGGCTATTGGTATGTTTGATGAGATGAAAACAGTTGGGATCGATTGTCTGTTAGATAAATCTTTTTGTTTCTATCCTTTATTTTGTAAATAGATTTGGGGAGATGAGGGTTTTACAATCAATTCGATCGATCTGTTAAGTTGTTTACTATACGAGGAGTATGAAATCGGTGCAATCGTCGTCGTATAGAGATCGTACACTGGTTTGGAGCAGAGTAAACTTGCAGGTGAAGTGGTGGTGGTGGCAGATCGGTGGCGGTGGCGGTGGTGGTGGCAGATCGGTGGCGGTGGCGGTGGCGGTGGCAGGTGGGTTGTGGTTGTGGTTGTGGGGGTAGGATAATTTATTATAACATTTAGGATAAAATGACTAAAATACCCTTATGTGGGGTTGACTTAGTCAACTTTAACCATGAAAACTAATTGTGTTATGACTAAAGGACGTAACTTGTAAGGGTTTACAAACATTGAGTATGTTTTCTGAGCTTATTAAAGATAAAGGACATACTTTGTAATAAGTAGCATACATAAAGGACGAACTTTGTAATTTACTCTTATTTTTTTTTTTAAACTAATTGCACAGTTACGTTTACTTATGTTTGTCACCAATCCGATATAAATTTTGTTGGAAACGAAATTTTATTCAAAAGAAAGTATTTTTTTTGTATTGTAAACTAAATCGAGTATCGATACCATATCAATTCCGTAGCTCTACCAAAATGAATCAAAATGAAACGAACTAAACGATATTGGTGCTGATACTGGTATTATTATTATGGTTTTTGGTTACGATACGAGTCTTAATCATTAACCATATAAAAGGGTTTTTTGGAAATGTTGTCTTTTTGGGAGTACCAATACCGTAACGCTAACGTACTCAGTGGCGGATCTAGAAAGTTCGTATAGGGGCAACATTTCAAAGAAAAGGGGTAACGAAATAAAAAAAACGTCAAAATTTTCCAAAATTTACACTACCGCCGGAGCGTCAAGGGGTAGCGGAGGCTACCCCTTATCACATAGTAGGTCCGCCCCTGAACGTACTGAACCAAACTGAAACTGACTGAACAATATTGGTGTCGATACCGTCATTTTTATTTTATATAGTTTTTGATTTCAATACGAGTGATAATCATTAAAGGGTTCAAGTTTATTTACGAAATGTTGTCTTTTGTGAGTAAAACTAGGGTCTCTATCATGGATTCAAGTTTGTGAGCCAGTTAGTGTAGGCATGTAGCCAAGGTTCATAAGAAGATATAAAATGCTCGATTTCATAATGTTTTTTTAGGCATTTAAAAATTTACAGGATTTGTTAAAAGTAAACAATTATGGGTTTTCCTATTTGTCCTTCTCACCCTACTATTCATCAAGTGGTTATTAGCATTTAAAAAATTAAAGAATTTATTAAAAGTTAACAATTACGGGTTTTCCAATTTAGCCTTCTCACCCAAATATTCATCAAGTGGCACCCACAATCATTCTAACTCTTGATTTCCTTTGATTAATGGTTCATAATCTTTCCAACACTTTTTATGTTTTCTTAACCGTCTCACCACACACACACATTACGGGGCTGTTTGACTAAGCTTATTTTAGTGACTTATTTACTTATTTACTTTTTGAAAAGTTAAAAGGTGTTTGGGTTAGCTTATTATGTGAGAGGAATAAGTAAATAAGTCATTCCATTATGACTTATTTGCTTTTCAAATAAGCAAATAAGTAAATAAGTCATTCCAATAAGCTTAGCCAAACAGCCCCTACATACATACATACATAACCGTCTCACTACATACATACATACATACATACATACATACATACATACATACATACATAAACACATGTGTGTGTGTGTTTGGTGATATTACAGAACACTAAATGATTAATAGAGCCTAAATCGTTTAGCTGTTTTTACTAATAGTTATTTTCTTAAAAAAAATGCACTTTTTACATACAATTGGGTATGTGTTATCGACATAAAAAAACCATCAAACTATATTTTTCGCATATCTTTAGTTTTTGGTTTTGATCGTGTATGTACACATGTCTCGGTTATGAAATTCATGAAATTCTATTCATATTTTCATTTTGAATTTTAGGAGAAATATATTTATCATTTTTGTTCATTTTGAAAACTTTAAAGATTAAAAAAAGTGAATGATTTATTTTGTTTCACAATTTCTCGATGTTATGCTTAGATCTCTCACGTACTATATATTATTAGTTTAATTATATTTTAAATGAATTTAGTTAATTAGTTATCATTTTTTAGAATAAGTAACTAAATAAATAAAACTAGAGTTATCGAAAAAAAGTTGCGGTGTATAAAGTGTATATATGAACGTTGGGTGGAGTTATTGTAAAAAAAGATCAAAAGTGTGAGAAAGGTAAGAAAGAATCTCAACCATTAGATCTAAATTAATTGAAAAGGGTAAGATTGGAAATGCATTAACAAATTCAAATATGGTAATCCTTGATTTAAGGATTTGGAGAGAGAAAATCCTTGATTTAAGGAATATAACCATCCATAACATCATTCATTTTTTTTTTTTTTTTGCATCATTCACAGAATTATAGCCATGTTCATGACATGGTGTTTTAAAAAATTCATAGTTCAGTGCATGGTGTTTTTACGAAAATAATATAACACCATTCAGTAAACAAAAATATAACACCATTCAGTACACAAAATAACACCATTCGGTACAAGATATAACACCATTCAGTAAACAAAAAATAAACACCATTCAGAAACAAAGATAACACCATACAGAAACAAAATAACACCATTCAGAAACAAAATAACACCATTCAGAAACAAAAAAAAACATCCAGTAAACAAAAAATAACATCATTCAATAAACAATATAACACCATTCAGTCAATAATATAACATCATTCAGTAAATAAATATAACACCATTCAGAAAAAGAAAATAACACCAACAGAAACAAAATAACACCATTCAGAAAAACAAAATAACACCATTCAGAAAAAGAAAATAAACACCATGACCGAAAGAATAATAACACCCCTGTATCATCTTCTCCACTTCCGGCACCGTTCGATATAGAGAGAGAGAGATCGCACAACCACCACCACTGCCATCCATCATCTCCGACATTCTCCGAATTCCGATTTCCGATTAACAAACAAACTCGTTAATATAAACTCGTTCGATGTAGAGATCTTTGATCGTATCTTCCGATTTCCGATTAACAAACAAACTCGTTAATATAAACTCGTTCGATGTAGAGATCTTTGATCGTATCTTCCGATTTCCGATTAACAAACAAACTCGTTAATATAATCATTCCGATTTCCGAATGGCCGCTGTCATGATTATGAGAGAGATCTTTGATCGTAGATGGAGATATCTGGAGAGAGATTGTAGGGATTATGATTTACAGTTTCCATTTTTTGAATGGATATAAAGACTTTATTATCCCTAGAATTTTCAATTCAGTCCAAAAAATAAATCAAATTTTACAATATGGTCCCTATTAATCTCAAGCATTAGATCAAAGATCTAATGGTGTAGATTCTTTCTTACCTTTCTCACACTTTAGGCCTTTTTTACAGGATTCTCTACCTATGAACGTTTATTATTTTTTATATTTTGTAAATGCATTTTTACATATTTTAAAGCGTGTAGCTGTTTTTCATTTGTGAGATGTTTCCAACAATTGTAAACTTGTTACTTGTAATAATATGACGCTACGTCTATAACATCCGTGTGGATTTTATAATGCATTCTATTGCACACAATTTAAGATTTGGTTTTATTATTATTATGAATTTGAAGATCTTATAACCAGTGTGTATGGTGATCATCGATTTCTAGTTTTTCTATCATCATCATCATCAAGGGCGTAGGATAGTGGGGGCGGGTGGGGGCGGCCGACCCCCCGAACTTTTCGCTCAATAGTGGAGAGTATGTAGTTTTCGTATAGAAATTTTTGGGTATATACGTTTTCGACCCCCCGTTTTATAGAAATTTTTGGGTGTGTACGTTTTCGACCCCCCGGTCGGAAATCTCAAGCTTCGCCACTGATCATCATCATCATATAACAACGCTTATGTAAACCAAGCAAAGAAATTTGTGTGCTAGATCGAAAACCGCTTGGAAATATAATCGCAAGCAAACAAACGACTTTCCCCATCAATCTTGATTGTATTCATTTTGTTTTTGTTTCTATTACATTAACAGATAATTGGTGCATTGTATGTATAGCGTAAAAGTAGTAGTCAATTTTATGACTATATTTGAGGGTAAAGATCAAATAGGAAGTTAATTTTCTCTAGGAAGGATAGGAAGCCATAGGATTATGACATGTGGTAAATTTTAAAATAAAGAGAAAGGGTATTTTAGTCAATCCAACTCTTTCTTCTTCCTTTTTCAAAACCCAGTAAATTCAAAAACCCATCATTTTCAAAATCCACCATCTTCAACTATTTCTTCACTTTATATCTCAATAATCACTACATTATAGTGCGATTTTCATCACAAATCAATGATTCAGAACCCGATCATCGTGTTCTTCAGCTTTTTTTTTGAAGAAAACCCAGTTTAATTTCATAAAAAAATCTCGTTTTTTCCGGTGATTTTGGAGATAATCACTCGATTCGTTCGATTCGAGCGTTGATAAGTGTTTCTATCATTCAAATTCCGTCAATTGATGAAGAAATCGGCTTCGATCCATGTAAGAAATTCTTTAATTTCATTTTCATGATCTGGGTTTTTTATTTAGTCATTGCGTTTTACGATCTTTGCGGGGGTCCGGGGGCGGCAGCCCCCGGTAGCGGGGTCCCAGGGGCGGCAGCCCCTGGCGGGGTCCAAGGGGCAGAGCCCCTGGCTGGGGTTGAGCTAAAAACGCATCAGAAAAATTAAATTTCCATAAATTGGCTCATTTCGAAGACAGTAATTCGTAGACAATTCAGACAGTTCACAGTGACAGACAGTTTTATGTGTCCATTGCGTTTTAGAAATAAGACAGTTCACAGTGACAGACAGTTCACAGTGACAGACAGCTATTGCGTTTTAGAAAAAAACACATTTTTAAGTGTTTTTAGTCATTGTGTTTTAGGTAAAACACATTTTTTAGGTGTTTTCAGTCCATTGCGTTTTAGAATGAGTCATTTTTAAGTGTTTTCTGGCCATTGCGTTTTACATATAAGACATTTCTTTGTGTTTTTGGTGCATTGCGTTTTAGGTAAAACACTTTTTTATGTGTTTTCAGTCCATTGCGTTTTAGAAAACAGACATTTTAAGAGTATTCTGGCCATTGCGTTTTACAAATAAGTCATTTTTTTGTGTTTTTGGTGCATTGCGTTTTAGGTAAAACACATTTTTATGTGTTTTCTGGCCATTGCGTTTTACAAAAAAGTCATTTCTTTGTGTTTTTTGTGCATTGCGTTTTAGAAAAATGTCATTTTTTAGGGTTTTTTTTTCATTGCGTTTTACGATACTGGGGTTTTTTCTATTGCGTTTTACGCAACTGGGTTTTAAATTTTTTTTTTTCAAAATATAGCAATAGTATACTCGTTTTAAAGATAAAAAAACACTCGTTTTTTTGGTGCAATTTTTATAAAAAAATAATGTCGTATGAAAGAGTTATTAACGTTTAAAAAATGGGGGGAATTGGAGGAGAGAGAAACTATTGGCTTGGATTGACTAGATTGCCCCTGAAAAAAGTCACGCGCCTCTTTTTTTACTTTCAATTTCCCTGATTTAATCTTAGCCCTTGATTAAGTAAATGGATGGTCAAGATCACTTCCTAGCCTTCCTAGCCAAATAAACTTTCTATTATATCTCCACCCCTATATTTGATGGTGAATATTCAAATACCAACAAATGACATAATAATATTCAATCGCATTCAAAAGACCCATGTGCGTCTCGTCACTTTTTAACCTTGAGTCTTTGAAATTCTATGTGTGTATTGGTTGCTCGGTTTCAAAGCATCAACTGTTTTGTTGACTTTCATAATACTAACAAGTTATTTTTTTATTTTATTTTTATAATAATTGAAAGAAGTTGAATAATCGAATTGGGGCGGGGTTAGATTTCAGGAGTAGAGCACAGCCATTTGCAACCCAAGTTTCGATCTCGATTTGAATAATAATAATAATAATAATAATAATAATAATAATAATATTATTATTATTATTATTATTATTATTATTATTATTATTATTATTATTATTATTACAGTTGTATTGTATCAACAAAAATTAATTGAGAAAATTAACATGGGTTAAAAGATATAGGGTAAAGTTCTTGTACAAATAATCTTAACATACTAAACATACAAATTGAAGGAAAACTCAAAAAGACAAGGTGGCATTTTTGTAATTATCAATAACTATCGAAGTTACTCTACAAATATACCTAAAAAAACCTAACCACTCCCCCCACCCCCAAAAAAAAACCTAAACCCCCACCCCACCCCCCCCCACCCCAAAAACCTAAAAAAAAACCTAACCCCCCCCCCCACCCACCCCCAAAAACCTAAAAAAAGCCTAACCCCCCCCCCCCCCCCCCACCCAAGCTAAAATGCTAAAAACTAAACCCCCAAAAAAACCTAAAAAAATCTAAAAAAATAAAAAAAAACACACAAATTATTTTATTTTATTTTTTTAACATTTTTTATTAAAAAATCGCTACTTTTAGTAGCAGCAAAAAAAAATTTTTTTTTTTTTTTTTTTGCTAACGAAATGTAGTGATTTTTTAATAAAAAATGTTAAAAAAAAATTTGTGTTTTTTTAGGTATTTTTAGTTGTAACTTTGATAGTTGGTGGTAATTACAAAAATGCCACCTTGTCTTTTTGGGTTTTCCTTCAATTTGTATGTTTAGTATGTTAAGATTATTTGTATTTGATCTTTTGCCAAAAGATATAACATGTTAGAATTTGTAACATTAGGTATGATTAATGTAATTATTGAAGACAAAGAACATGATTTGTAATACATTAGGTACAATTAATGTAATTATTGAAGACAAAGAACATAATTTGGACTGATATACATACATATATAAAAGACGAGTTTTGTAATTTATTCTGTTAAAATTGGCGAACCATTTTCGCATTTTACTCGTTAAAATAAGATAAGATGTGGTGATTGACAATCCTATGTTTTTTCTTCATGCACGCCAACTAATTTCCATTGTTGGTTGTCCACCAACCTCCGCTCCCATACAATATTTTACTTTGTATTTTGTTGAAACTTGAAAATGAGCCACAACCCTAATTTATTTTAACACTTTTCTACATGCATCACTTTCCTAGCGTACGTACATATTGTTTTCCACTTGCTTTAAATCTTTTTTTTTTTTTTTTTTTGTAAAAATGCATATAAAGTACTATTCAGCATGTGATGTAAGACCGACGCGATTATATATGCAATATGCATGTATACAATTTTAATAACTACTAAATGCTTGTAAATTAATAATATAGGTTTTATTGGTGCAATTAAACACAGGTTTTCCTTATTAAGCTAACTTAAATTTTCATCCTGTCCTGTGTCAAAACAAATTTCTCTTCAACTTACTGGTTTGATTTTTAGGATTCATAAAAATCACAATAAAATATACTTATTTTATATTTATAATGATCATTTACATATATCATTTAATTAAAACATGCATATTCTAGATATCAATCAACAAACTAAGTGTCCACGTCTAAATGATTAGAAATTAATATCAAACTCTTGACCTACTTCTTTTTATATCATTTGATTTATCAACTCATTAAAAAAAAAAAATCAACTCATTAATTGAGATAACTTCAAATTATAGTAACCAAGTTTCTCAAATATTCTATTAAAGTAATTTAACCTTTTTTTTGTTCATGTAAAGCTTAAAACCACTTTAGTGGGACACTTGAAAAACTTGGTTATTACTAGATGATTTTTTTTCTGTAAAAGTAGCCACAACTCAACTAACAGAACAAGTGTGGGCTAGATCATGATTTTCCGGATGTAAAAAAATGTTGTTGATAGACTCGAACCCGTACCATTTCGAAGTTTACTTTTCATATCAACATATGATTTTTGGAGTTGAGGGTCTTCATGAAAGTAACACGCGAGCATTTACATCCTTTTGAATAAATAAAGGTATGGTTTGTGTGCTTCACAAACTACAGACTCTATTAATAACTTCGTTACAAGTGAGATTTTATTAATTGAGTATGTTTGTTTTTGTTGTTATATTTTTATAAAGGTAAATTATTAAAATGATTATAAACAACTTGGTGTTATATATATAAAAATTAGAAAAAATGGTTATATTTTTTATACTAAAGTTGGAGACTAATCCATAAAATCATTTGTATATGTTGCTTCTATATATTTACTGTACAATCTCCTTGTGTGATGTGGTCCTAGTAAATTATATTATATTATATTATATTATTGTACAATATTTTTCAAACATACAAAGAAGAGATACTATTTTTATACAGTTCCAAAATAATCTGACTAAAATAAAATAACTATATTTGGGGAAATCTATTATTTAAAACTACTTTATATAATATGATAGTCACCTGATAATAATTAATAATATTAGATACACTCATTTTCAAATTTATAGCCTTTGTGCATTTGTCTTAAAATCTATTCATATCTATATCTATCTATATCTATAATAAAACAAAATCATAAGGACCACTTATCAACACATAATGATATTAATCATTTTAAAATTCGGTTTTTATGCCGTATCAGATTGGGCTCAAAAACGGTTTAACCGGGTGTATCGGACGGTTCAAACTGGTGTATCGGACGGTTTAACTGGTTCTACCTGACGGTTCAACCGGTATTACCGGCCGGTTTTAACCGGTCTTAAAACATTCATATTAATGATATTGATTTTAGATTTTTAGCACTATATATAAAAGTATTCTTAATTTTATTTTTGTAAATTCACTCATTGTTTAAAGCTATTTATTTATATTAACAATGGACTAAAAATGAAAAAAAAAATAAAGAAAGAAATACTGATAATCGGAGAAACTGCAAAAAAATAAATAAAAATTGAAGTTACACTTTCCCACATGTCCACATACAACTACAGTTTTATCTTGATCACGAGTTCACAACTGAGTTACTATTCACATCAGCATTCAATACATACGTTTTCGTTAACATACAAGTTGATGTAAATCAAACGCATTTTATAACAGATAAATCTTGTATATTCGAATATCTTTTTTTTAACAGCAAATTTCTTTTAATACTTCTCGTCTATTAGACTTGAACACAAGACATATTTCTCAAAACCCACACGTTTAAACATCTAAACATTCTATAAAGATACTTAAGCTGATAGCTCAAACTGACAAAATATTAACCATAAAAATAAACTAAATTAAATAGCTTTTTTTTATGAAGATAAAATATTTAAACCTTAGAACCCATATTGTTATGAGATTATTTTTGATCATATTAGGTGCATGTATAATCGAATAAATTATTTAGAGATCTTTCAAGTTCACACGAAAAGACTAGTATCAAGTCAATTAAATACTAAGGTTCACACTTTAGTTGGAAAATGTTAACGTTATAAACATACTCATTATAGAATATTGAAATTTTGCTAGAAAATATAAACATTTATTTTTTTAAATGGTCTGTATATTTTAAAGTTTATGGTGCTTCCATAAAAATGTGTAAGTTACTATAAAAGTAATCAAATTTATTAATTTAAATATGTGACTACTCATATGCAGGCAATATAATCTACATATTTGAAGGCTATATACCTTTTTTGTTTAATACTTTGTTCATTCTTCCAGTGGTGGACTCAGGATCTTTTTTCTGGGGGTGCGGAAATTTTTTAAAGATTTTAGACCCTTAGTTATATAAAAAAATCGGTTCATAGTGGATCAGATCGGGTCGGGTCATGTAAAACAAGTAAACACAAACAAACAAAGTTTCATAGCGGGTTGAATCAGATCGGGTCGAGTCCATTTCAATTTTCAAACAATCAAACCCTAGTTCCTAACTTCCTATCACATTAACAAACAAAAAAGAACAAAAAAACTTATCTATACAATCAGATCGGGTCGAGTCCATTTCAATTTTCAACATTCAAATCATCCCTACTTCTGTTTCTCTTAATCATTAAATAAAAGAACAAAAAAACTTATCTAAAACATACATTGGTCTTTAATTAGAAAAATCCGACGAAAAAAAGTGGCTCAACCCCTTTCCTCTTGAGAAATCGCGACATAACTTCCATACTCATTGATCTTTCCTAATCCTATCACATACAAAATAAACAAGGATCTTCAAGTGTTCAACCATAGCACATGTTCCTTAATTTTCAATTTAAAATTTTGAATTTCAAGCCCTAATATTGTTATTTACCAACCAACAATCATATAATCAACAAAACTACCAACGATTTGGGGTTTTTTTAATTACGTGGACTGATTTTGTTTAACAAAACTAGTAGTTGGAATGGGGCTTGAATGGGTATTAAGGTGGTGTTTGTTTTTTGCTAGAAGCACTTCAAAACCTCTTATGTCTGCGCCACGCAGACCACGCGCAGACATAAGGGTCTGCAGCTTGTTTGTTTTCTCGCAGACCTTTCATTAAAAAGGTCTGCGAGACCTCTGCTTCAAACAGACATGAACCAATGTCTTCTAAGGTCTGCACAAACTCTTCTCCCTCCACTCCAGCAGACACCACCGCATCCTCTGCCACCACCTCCACTCCGCCACCACCTCCCACCCTCACCTGCCGCCACCTCCACTCTGCCACCACCTCCACTCCGACACCACACCCTCATCTGAACCAAATAAAACCCCCCAAATCGAAACCCTCCTTCCCGTTCATCCCCTCACTTGATCTCTCTCTCCTCCCTCGATCCTTCCGGTGACGGTGGTGGCAGTGGGTGTTCGGTGGTGGTGGTGGTTGCGACGGGGGTGGGTGTTCGGTGGTGGTGGTGGTTGCGACGGTTGTGGTGGTGGTGGTAGATGAGGTGGTGGCGGTAGTTGTGGTGGTGGTGGTAGATGAAAGGCAGAGAGAGAGAGATGAAGTGTTGTGTGTGTTTCTGTGTGTGTTTGTGTAGAAGAGAAGAGAATGGTTATATGTAAAACAAACACTCCTCCTTGCAGACTGCAGACCTTTGGTCCACCTCTTTTCCTATAGATGCCTGCAGATGTGATCCGCAGACTGCAGACCTTTTCTTGCAGAAAAAACAAAAAGCACCTAAGTTATTGGGCTTGATAGATTGAATTTAAGTTTTATTAAAGGGGTTAGTGGGTGAAGGGGTATGGTCCCAAAAAGTCGCGCAAACCTCCGTTCAGGTTGCGCGTGAGACCATACTCCTTATTTCAGTAAACTTATTAATAAGATCCTTGCGCGCCACACTCCACGTTCTGATCTATCCCGCGCGAGGCACGGCCCTCAAGAGGCTCAGATATCAGCACTTAGCATGAAACAATGGAACAAATAAGCATACTAACCCCGCGCGGGTTAGTTGCTGTCCAACAAGAACCACACAGTAGGGAAGCGCACGGCTACCTACAGTGGTACACAAGGTACAAGTGGCAGTAAAAGGAGCCAATGAGCGTCCAGCAGGCTCTAGTCAATCGTGCGCCACGATCGCCTGACGAGAAGTACACAAGGACGTCTACGTGGCACCAATCAGAGGACGGAGACAACTGTCCCACGATCTCCACTTGTCTACTGATGACAGAAGGACAACAAGGCCGACAACAATGACACGTGGCTCCAATCAAGGTGCGCCAGCACCGAGGAGCGTCTAGAAGCCACTAAGCGGTCGACGCCAGTGAGACAAAGAGCATATCCGTTTTGTTGTCCGCTTCCGGCCCAAGGCCCATCAGCCCATAACCCCTTACACCTCTCCGGATATAAATAGAGACCTCATCCCACAGGTTAAACATTCTATTCCCTCTACTCTCAATCTTAGCACTTAATTATTCTCAAAGCAGTCGCTTATTCTCACGCCGGAGCCTGGTTAAGAGGGAAACCCCCACATTCCCCTCTTAACGAGTAACGGTGTTCTGTTTTGCAGGATCGATTATCAAGTCGGAGCTCAAATATCCATAAGAAGATTAACCATTATGAAAGGAACATAAACCAATCTTAATTAACTCCCTAATTAGATCAGTGTTTCTTCATTGGCGCCCACCGATTTTTTCTATAACCACCCTCATCTTCTTTTATTTGAGCCTTTGACATCTTTTTCATCCTTCGACTATGGCTGGTCAAGGAACCATTCCAGAGTTCGGTTTCGGAACCAACTCTAACACGGCGTTGGGTGAAGGAATCCAAAACTTCCAAGCCCAACAAATCGAAGAAATCGGCGAAGTTGAAATCACCAATACTGGGGGTCCGCGCGGGAGCATCACCCACATCACCCAAGTGGTCACCCCAGGGAACAACGGAGAAGGACCTTCGAACAAAGCGCCAGCTCAAAATGTATCTGCATTACTAGGCTTACCAGAAGGCGAAACCCCAGCCTCGTGGTATGCCAAGAACATCGCCACCATCAATGCAGCATACCAATCGCTGATCGCGCAGCAAGCAGTTTTGACGGCAGAACCGTCCTTGGTCACCCCTCAGAGTCAGGGGGTGCGCCAAATGCCCCCGCCAGCCAATCTACAAGGCAGAATAAACAGGCCACCCCCTACCAGGCGTCCAAGCGTGCAAGACACGCGCGACACAAGGGGAGAAACGGAAAGCTACTACGACTACCCGTCGAACCTTTAAAGAGGTCCTGTTCATAGCCGGCTCACGCCGCGCAACATGAACAACGAATGGGAAGAAACAGACCCGAATGACCCAACCTGGGAAGACGACGAGGGATCGTCAGTCTTTAATCGCTTGCCAAAAAACCATGAGTACTACAAACCGAGACGCCACATCGGTTACACAGAAGAAGCTGAAAGAGATTTCCGCCTGGCATACCGGCCAGCGGAAGCTGCGGAACACTCCAAGTTTATCCCGAAAATTGCACTCGCGCCGCTTTCATGAGAGAAGTTACCTCCGACTGTTGGGAAATTCAACGGATTGACTGATCCAGACGATCACGTCAGAACGTTCACAAGTGTGGGCTGCATGGGAGGTTGGAACATGCCCATGTGGTGTCATTTGTTCATTCAAACTCTTACCGGGGCGGCTCGCGCATGGTTCGACAGCCTTCCGCCTGGAAAGATCAAATCATGGACAGATTTCAAGACGCAATTCCTGAGCTACTTTAGCCAACAACGTCGCTACCAGCGCGACACAGCTGAAGTCGAGGATATCTGGCGAAGAGATGGTGAAGGACTGGAGGACTTCATCACCCGGTTTAACAAGGAATGTTTGGAGATAGGCGGCGTCAGTGAGCAACTCATGCGCTGTCATTTCAAAAAAGCCATCCGATGTGATAGTCTCATCAGAACTATCACAGGCAAAGATGGAATACCAAAGGAGTGGGATAAACTAATGGAGGCTGCAAAAACCGTCGCACAAACAGAAGAATCCCTAAGTGGGTACAAATCTGGTTATGATGCTAAAGAGTACCACTCATCTCATCATTACTCAAGGGATTACTCGCGCAACTATAGCAGACACGAGAAAAGGAAGAGATACTCCGACTGGAGTTCAAGATCAAGTGAGGACAGGAGCAGACATTGGGAAGATACACGCACAGCAAGCGACAAAGCACGATACACGAAGTCAGACAAAGAAGACCACCAAGAAAGAAAGTGGACTCAGCTAACAAAGACACCCCTCGAAGTTCTCAACACGGAGAAATTGGATCTCAAAGATCCACTACCAATGCGTAGCAAGAAAGGCCAAGACCCCAACCTGTTTTGCGAGTTTCACAAAGATACAGGCCACTTGACTAACGACTGCATCCAATTGCGCATAGAAATCGAGAAAGCCCTGAAGAGTGGTAAGCTGGAGCACTTACTGAAGAGTGTGCGCAAGGACATCAAGAAGATCCAGAGAAACGGGTGATCGCTGGTCTCGCCACATCACCTATCAAGAATAAACACTGGAACACCATCACGCTCGACGGCAGTCAGCGTGCAGGTGGCTTAACACCGCGAAGAATTAAAATTCCACCACACTAGACAGCAGTCAGTGTTACCAGGTGGTGTGCGCAAGAAAAACATGTATTCAACTACCGCTGTAAACAGGGGCCACAGGCCTAAAAAACTGCTAATACAAGCATTCTTTACATATTAAATCCTTACTCTCTAGAGTTTCCTAGTTACAAATGCATGTCAAACTTTTGATTAGCACGAAAACACTTCAGTAAATTGTGAGCTATAATGCATGCCTTCAAGGTTCTTTGCAAATATAACGCAAAACCGGGCATTTACACCCAACAAGAGGAATCACACTTCCGTTCATTCGCGCTAACTTAACCAAAGTTTCTAGCCACAATGCAACTATTGTAACCAGAAAAACGAAAGGCAAAATGAAAAAGATCATATTTCAAAAGCGCAAAAGCGCAATCAGTACAAAACATATTCAGTCATACATGCGCGACCGCGCATAGATTTACAGTCAGGTTGCAACAGAAAATTACAAGGCATGAAGCCTATCAACAGCCTACTCTAATTCCTCGTGTCGATCACCATCATCATCGCCATCGTCATCACCATCGTCATCGTTGCCATCATCATCACCATCTCCACCATCATCACCAGCTGGTTCTTCATCGGATAATTCGACGGTAACTGGTGGATCGAGGACTGCTTTAAGACGTTGACACCAGTCGTCTTTCTTCAAAGATTCCACAACCAGATCCATGATAGGCAAGGTAAGGTTGTCATACGAGTTTTCAGCATGTGCAAGCGCAGCATCAGCATGTTCAGTCACCGAGCAATGGCTTACATCAAATTCTTGCCCTAGCATCTGCTCAACGTGACTGGCACATTCCAAGTAACCTCCTCGATGACCCACCGCACGCGCCGCATCCGTGAGAGCAGCAACGGCGTGATCTAGCTCGCCAGCATTTAAGATGGAGTTGGCAACCTTCAACAAAAGAAAAGCGTTAAGGACAACCCTTAGCAAGATGGAAACATAAAAGACAGAAGTACAAACTTACCAGCACTACTCCACGAGTGCGCATCCATTCAGCCTCCGAGACAAGCGTATCAACGATGCCTTGGGCCTCGGAGTAGTTGGTCTGAGCCACGTTAAGCGCGGCAGTGCTAACAGCACGCGCCTCCTCAGCTGTAGCAGCCTTAACCCTCTCGGCCTCCAGGTCGATCTCCAACGACTCACATCTGTCGATTTGCTCGTTCAAGCGACGTTTGAGCTCTGCAATCTCAGCGTCCTTGGCGTGGAGATCTCTGTCCTTGCTGGACAGCTGCACCTTGGCCTCAGATAACTCAACCTGGAAGCCGGCAAAACAACTTGGGCCAGTTTGTTAACAACATAGCAAAAATAAATGAAAACAAATAAACTAACCTCCATCTGCTGCTTGGCAGCTTTCTCTCCATGCGCCTCCTCTACCTTCGATGTCAAATCAGCAACTTTAGCCTCAAGATCAACAACTTCTGTCGAGCCGCGTAGGCGCGCTCGTTGTCCTGGGCGCAGATACGTTTGAACTCGGCCTTCTCTTTGGCCAGTTGCTCCTCAACATTGTGGAGTTTCTTTTGCAGGCCCTCGCGGCCCCATTCTTCGGCCTTCTTATCGGCTTCAAATTTGGCTCTCTCCTCATCAAAAGCAGCCTTGGACTTTTCAAACTCAGCAATGCGTTTTAACATGCGCTCACGATAACCCTCCCAGTCGGCGCGCTCTCTAACCATTGTTCGCCATTCGCGAACTATCTGGTGATTGGCAGCACGAGCGTTGGCCTCTCCAAGTATAAAGGTGCGATATAACAATTCATGGGGCTTCGCCCTTTGCCGATTGACCTCTGCAGGAGTAAACGAGTTCAAGAACCACTCGCGGCAAGGGCCGAACTCATGGAAGGTATCTTTCTGTTTTAAGCCCCAGGGGGCTTGATGAGGGGCGTCACCGCGTTCTTCTTCGGTATAAGTTTTGTAATATAGGTCACCAACAGTGTCCTTCGCCCCAATCACGTTTGGGTTATAACCCCCAGCTCCACCAGAGCTCGCGCCGCTAGAAGTAAACCGACCCGACCCCTTAAAAGTAGTGATCTTGGATCGATCATGGGTCTCGCCATGCGCGGAGTGAGTAGGTTGGGCGACCTCAGGCCCCTGAACATTGACAGGCTGATCCATAGCCTTCTTTTGTGCCAGCTCTTTCTCCAAGGCCTTCTTCTTCGCCTCTTCGGCAGCCTTCTCCTCCTCCGCCTTCTTCTTTCTCTCTACTTCATCTTTCCTCCTCTTCTCCTCCTCAAGTTTCTCTTTCCTTTCTGCTTCTCTCTTCTGGTTCTCCTCTGCTTTTCGCTGCGCCTCGGCAGCCTTCGCAGCGTCCTGAGTAGCAATATCAGAGGACTTGATGGTAATCTTCGGCCTCTTCGGCCCTGGCTCACTGAACTTGACACCCTTCTCAGGGGTCTTCTTCTTGATCTCTGTCAAAATAATACAAGTACATTAAGCAAGGAAGGTAAAAAGTAATGAGAAGCAAGAAAAAAAAAACATACCAGGAGAAAACTTGTACAACGAGCGCAGGTTGCTCGTTTTCCCAACCACGGGAATCACAACAGCAGTAGCCGCGGAAGCCACACCAGTCGTGGCCTCGCTTCTCCCGCTTTTCCTGCCAATCAACTGGGCAGCAGCATCTTCTTCTTCAGCCTCATCATCCTCAGGCATAGATGGGGTCGCGCCAGCATCTGGGTTACGAGAACCCGCGCTCCCAGAGCTTTTTGAGTCACCCGCTCCAGTTTTTGTTTTAGCTGTGCGCGGTAAGCCTTCAAGTGAGTCACTGACTATAACAAAATCGTCTAAGTCACTTTGTCGGAGGCGAAGAGTACCTTTATCAGCAGCAGCGGTTGCGCGACTAGGGCCGGTCCCCTTGCTGGTCACTTCAGCATCTACCTTCGTCTTCTTCTTCTTCGAGGGTTTCTTCTTTTTCTCTTCTGGGTCAATCCCCAGGTCGCGCAACACACCTGCAAAGATGTTAGACCATGAACTTAGCTTGCCGCTGGAAGACCCTACTGACTCCTCGCTGGAAAGATAGAGAATCTCTTTCCCAGCAGAAGTCACAAAGCGCAAAGGACGAGGTTTAGGAAATTGCGCACCTTCAGTCGTGGTTGGCGGCGAAGCAAAGGCACCATCAACCGGATACATGAAGTTGGCCTTGATCTGGTCATACCAGCTCTCCTCGTCAGCGCGCAATGGGCGCACGCCCATAGACCCACCAAACGTGGTGAAGGCAGCTTGATACAGTTGCGTCTCTACACGTAAATATACATCAGGAACGATTACAGTAAATACATGAAAGAAGGAGAAGGAGATAACTAACCTTGATCGCCGATCTTCAACACCGGAACCTCCTTGCTGCTGGATGACCACTGGTCACTCATCTTGGCTGCCACCAACACGTTTTCCCCAAACACCCGATTTGGGGTTGGGTTCAACTGTTGGTACCACCGAGCAGTCTTAGGGATTGAAGGTCTTCTTTCGGTATCGCTTCAGTCCAATCCCTGAAGGGCATGGCGATCGGCAACACTTCCTCACGGATGAAGAAGAATTTAGGTTTCCAGTCATGGAAACTCTTTGGAGGATTTAGTAGAATTTTCTTCGCCGCACCACGGCTTGCAAAGGAAAAGAAACCCATCGTCCTCTGCAACTGGTAGAAGGCCCGGAACTTCTCCACCGTTGGCTCAATGCCATGAGAATGGCACAAGAACTCGAAGTGACGAACCCTCACCATCCCGGGTGGGCTCATCTGCGATAGATGAAAGTTGTAATGATGAAGAATGTGGCCCATGAAGTTTGTAGCCGGCAATCTGAAATTACCCTGAAGAAAGAAATCTTCATATAGGGTAATGTATCCAGGTGGTGCATCAGCCGCGGTCTGGCCCTGAGCCGGATACCGGGCATCCCACTCCGGTGGGAATCGGAAACTCCGAACGATCTGTTCGAAGAGCTCTAGATCCCATTTGAGAACTGGAACTGGGCCTTCCTCAGTAGCAGCAGCTTCTTGATGTTCTTCACTCATTATATCGAAAAAAGGAATCTGGAAAAACTTGAAGAAAATCTTGAAGATTTGAAGAAATCTTGAAGATGTGAAGAACCAACTTTGAAGATTCAAAGAAGGAAATTTGAGAGAGTAAGAAAGCAACGAAGAGAAGTGAGGATCTCTCACATCTCTTCGGATATATATACCCATCGCATTTAATGCGATGGGTAACCGTGCCGCTTTCGCCGCTAGGCTAACCAACGAGAGGCTGCCACGTCAAGCGGAAAACCAGGGGTGACGGTTACCACGCGCGCGTGGGCCTCACTCTCCTGACACGAAGTGCAACCGTCACAGTCGGCATGATGACATCCGTGCCAGGGGTCAACTCAAACGTCGCACTCAACGACTTATCCCACCAACTTGTCAGAGTTCAAATTTCGAAGT
The DNA here is from genome assembly GCF_002127325.2 of Helianthus annuus. Lineage (NCBI taxonomy): Eukaryota > Viridiplantae > Streptophyta > Magnoliopsida > Asterales > Asteraceae > Helianthus > Helianthus annuus. Next base: position 1,218,002 of record NC_035437.2, read on the forward strand.
TTTCCCGCCATAAAAATTACAAGTAACTTTAGGCAAAAGCTACATGAGCCGCGCAAGCTAAATGCCACCTTCAATAACCTTGCGCGCCTGATCGGACAAACAATAAAAACCTCAAAACCTGCCTTGGTAGCTGCGCAATTGGAAACAACAATTTCCACATGCGCCACACTAATCAAGATCAAAAGCACATTTTTCCTTGCTTTTATTTTCATTAAGTCCAGAGCTCCAATCACTTGCGTTGCGCATGGTGCAGCACTGGACTAGGGGGACTTGAAGGGGTATGGTCCCAAAAAGTCGCGCAAACCTCCGTTCAGGTTGCGCGTGAGACCATACTCCTTATTTCAGTAAACTTATTAATAAGATCCTTGCGCGCCACACTCCACGTTCTGATCTATCCCGCGCGAGGCACGACCCTCAAGAGGCTCAGATATCAGCACTTAGCATGAAACAATGGAACAAATAAGCATACTAACCCCGCGCGGGTTAGTTGCTGTCCAACAAGAACCACACAGTAGGGAAGCGCACGGCTACCTACAGTGGTACACAAGGTACAAGTGGCAGTAAAAGGAGCCAATGAGCGTCTAGCAGGCTCTGGTCAATCGTGCGCCACGATCGCCTGACGAGAAGTACACAAGGACGTCTACGTGGCACCAATCAGAGGACGGAGACAACTGTCCCACGATCTCCACTTGTCTGCTGATGACAGAAGGACAACAAGGCCGACAACAATGACACGTGGCTCCAATCAAGGTGCGCCAGCACCGAGGAGCGTCTAGAAGCCACTAAGCGGTCGACGCCAGTGAGACAAAGAGCATATCCGTTTTGTTGTCCGCTTCCGGCCCAAGGCCCATCAGCCCATAACCCCTTACACCTCTCCGGCTATAAATAGAGACCTCATCCCACAGGTTAAACATTCTATTCCCTCTACTCTCAATCTTAGCACTTAATTATTCTCAAAGGAGTCGCTTATTCTCACGCCGGAGCCTGGTTAAGAGGGAAACCCCCACATTCCCCTCTTAACGAGTAACGGTGTTCTGTTTTGCAGGATCGATTATCAAGTCGGAGCTCAAATATCCATAAGAAGATTAACCATTATGAAAGGAACATAAACCAATCTTAATTAACTCCCTAATCAGATCAGTGTTTCTTCAGTGGGCTAACTTGTTTACATAATTTGATCGGGTTTCAATCTGTGTTCACAATTTTTTTATATAAATTCCTAACTTTTTTTTCTATGAGATGCAGATGAAAATTTCCAAGGGGTGCGGTCGCGATTTTTCACAAAAAATGCCACTAATTTTTTTTTTTAATGGGTGCGGCCACCCATAGATGGGTAGTTTTAGCCCACTCGTTCTAGATGTTGTTGCTTAGCGAAGAAGGAAAATTACTTGCTTTACTTTTCTTAAACAGGTTCATGTTATATAATTAAGAAGTTGCAAGGAAAAAATACAAATATATTCTGTTCATATTGTTGAAAGATATTTTCAACGACGGTTGTCAATTGTCCTAAAGATATTTTTCATCTTATTATTTGCTAAAATGATTGAAAGAGAACACACTAAAACTAAAACATTATCAAGTGTGTTTAGTAGTAGGATAAAATCATTGTTGCAAAAGTCGCTAGGCGTTCCCTAGTCGGTCGACCGGGGAGTTGAGAGTACTCGGTCTACGCGGAGAGAACTCGGGGAGTACTCGGACATGTTAAGTTATAAAGAAATTACTTTTTGGAGATTAAATATATGTCAAATAACACAAATTTACTAACATTTATAACAAAATACGTTAAAATGATATATGATAGACATATAAATTATGTTTTATTATTATTTAAGTCAAACTAGGCCCGAGTTGACCTACTAGATCCAATTATGGCCGAGGTTGACCGTGTTTGACCGACTACGAGTAATTAGGCGGAGTCAAAGAAAGTCGCATCGGCAGCCTGCCTTGTAGCGACTACTCGGGTAGTACTCGGCCTTTGAAACCTTGTTTTACAATCATGGATAAAATACAAACATTATCAAGCGGGCCGGGATCTCTGCCAAAAAGGAGGCTCCAGTAAATTTCCTCACTGACCCCTTAGAGGGGAGGTCCACTTTACGCCCGGCGGACATCCTTGTGTTTGGATGGGAAGGGGGAAACACGCTTGTGTAGATCTAACTGGAGTCTCCCCCCTTGTCGGGCTCAAGGACAAGGGCTTTGTCGTAGGGCAAGCGGTGCTCAAGACAGAGGCAAGCAAAGTGGCAAAACATGAGAAAGCCTACCTGGAGAATCAATATGTGTTTGTCCCGTTTGCGTTTGATACCTTTGGTGGTCTCGCTCCTAACATTGTGCGACTTTTGAATCGGGTTCAAAAAGTCGTTAATAGTAATTCTTCGTCGCTAAAGGTTTCAAACTTTGTATTTAATAGAATTGGTTTTTCTATTCAAAAGGGGGTGGCGGCGCAACTTGTTGCCCGACTACCTGCCATTGCTTTGTAATTGCCCTTTTTCGTGTAGTATGATATAAGAAATTTTGTAAAAAAATTAAAAAGTGTCATGTGGTATCCAACCAATTATAAAGAAATGGTAAAATAATAACCTAAATAATATCAATTATATTGGATTCCCTATATTATGCTAACAAATAATTAATTCTTTATTTGGATATTTATTTTGTTTTCAATGTGCTGATATAATCATAAAGAAATATGCTGATATCATTCACATATGTGCTAAAATCAATTATCTTTATTAATTTCATGTATTAATATAATTCAAAAATGCTACTTTTACATATGGATTATTTTAGTATGTGTTAATTTAATTTTTTTAAGTGCTAAGATCTGTTCTCACGGTTTGTACCATAAGTAACCCGGTTTTTAGTATACCTTAGACTATGGGGTATGGGGCGTGGGTTTCGGCGTGGCCCCTTGGGCGGGCCTAGCGGTCTTCTGTGGCTGGCACTCATTGGCTTGGTTGGCTAGGCTATAGGTGGCTAGGATTTAAATTTAAAAAACAACCGTTTTTAAGCCCCGCCGCGTTGTGGCGTTGCGGCTAGGGGCATACTAATTAAGTCGCACCGTATACAAACAAAGCACAAACGCTATAAGAGGTAAAAACTTAATCTTTCATGAATTGGTCGATTGTGTGTTTGCTTGGTGAATCTTGAAGGCTGGTTAAAACCTGCTTCGATTGCCTTTCTTGCAGCTATTTGGAAGTTGATGGTGGGATGGAAAAATTTGTCTATGGCTAATCTCCGATTCTGACCCGCCTTTTTAGTGCGCCTATTCAGCATTCATTTTTACCGACTTGCAAATTTTACCAAACCCACACATTTGGGATTGGATGTGCAAATTAACAACCTGAGTATCAAATATCAAAAGTTAAAACGTTTTAAGCTCATTTTCATGGCAACCCCCACATATACAAAAACAACTCAATGTAATATAAATTGAAAGATATAAAGTGAAATCAAACAACCCCATGGTCGAGCCCTAAACTCATTCGACGAAGACGAACCAGAAAACAAACCTAAACCCGCAGGCTCAACGACTGCTCAACCATGGTAGCCTGAGCAGTTTATAAAATTTATTAACTTCCTAGGATTCAGTTAGGTTTTCGTTAGAGGCGTACCTGTTCATTGTGAAGGCGGAACTCCGACTGGTGCAACGGTATGAGAACGATCGCGGGCAACGAAATTGACTACACGTTACCGTGTAGTCGATCAGCAAACTCCGGTTATAATTAACCTCCGGATCATAGTTTAAGCCACGCCACGCCACGCCCCTAGTGTGTGTTTACAATATCCCAAATGACACTTGCGGATGACACCACAAATGTAAATGGTTAGTAAAGGTAAAAGTAAATCAAACAGACACCCATGTTCCAATCTAAGAAACCTTCTTCTTCATTAGCACAGCCCCGATCAATCTTTCGCAAAAAAAATCGTCTTCCTCACATGTTCAATTTAAAGATTTTAGGCTCAGATTCTAATTTCATGGCTGCAGTTCTGGTTGCTTGATTTCAAGCATCACAGTTGCCATGCCAAGAATGCATCATAATCATCATCACCCAATCTAAGTTCGTTACAGCCACGAAGTGGGTACAACCCATAACAAAATATAACAACATAATGCACACAAAGGTTAACGGAAACACACATCCAAGGCTAAGGAAACCATCACGGCCAGGTAAGCATCGTATATCAGACCACCAAAAACTTCATACAACATCATCATAGCTCAACACATCGATATCCATGGAAAAAAAAGCAACAACCATAGTTGGTTTCAAACTCACATGCAACAATGACACAAAAGCTAACCACAAAACCCCCCAAATTAAGGAAACACTATGCATCCACAACCACCGTTCGTCGCCGTCATAGACGATTCGTTAACTGCCGACAATATCAAAATCCCAAATCTCACCCTCACAAAAAACAGATTTAACTAAACCAACAGACTCGGATCTAATAGATCGTCATCGTCTTGACGGCTCAGTGTCCCCAGGCTGCAACCGGAGTTGCCACGCCAATAGGCAGGCTCCAATCATCGGCGGTGGTGAAACAACAATACCAGCGGTTGTAACAACACCACCACGAAGTAACCCAACATTAAACCACAAAATGCAAAGAAAAATAAAAACCAAAACGCTGACCTGAAGCCGGTGCCTCCGGCAACGGTGGTTCACAATCTCATTTGTATCATAGATAACCACAGATCTACGGTGGTGCGTAGTGGTTCCGGTATGGCTGGAGAAGACGGGTGAGGCCGTGGTGGTCGGAAGCAGCGACAGGGAAGTGGTGATGGAGATAGAGGCGGATGTGGGCGACGGAGTGAGTGGCGTTCGCGTTGAAGACGATGATGGAGGGCGGTGGTGGGAAGGTGTCGATCTGGTGAAGAAGAAGTGAAGAATGTGATTTAGGGTTTAGAAGATGATAAAGTTGACGCCGTTACCGTCAATTCACTGTTGTTCGGTTATGTTGTGAATTAATATATATATATATGAATTGGAAAAAATATTAAAACATGTGGCCAACCCACGAGGGCTAGCCACGCCCCGCCATACCGACCCAACATGCAACTGACCATCTGTGCCTCTTGAAGTCCACGTGTCAACCCATGCCCCAAACCTCCGCCCCACCATACCCCACGGTCTTAGACTATGGGGTATGGGGCGGGGTTGGGTACAAACGCCCACGTCACCACCCCGGGTGGGGTTGGGTTTCGGCGTGGCCCCTTGGGCGGGGGTTTCAGCCCGGGCGTTGGGCGGGGCTACGAACATGACATGGTGAAACCTTGTTGGCCAAGACTACTAGCCGTTTGGGCTAACCGTTGGACATGAATTTTAAAAAATATATAATAATGTGGCTTGGCCACGCCACTTCAGCCCCGCCCACCATACCCCTATAAAATTCGGTTGGGTGCCCCATAATCCACATGGACACACCAAACCCAACCATACCCCACGATCTTATACGAATCAGTTTTCCAGTCAGAGCGATCGAGCCACGTTTTCAACAAACTCCCAGCCGTCAGTTGACTATTTTAATCACTTTTCAATTTCTTGCTCACGTGCGAACGCCGCACCGCCCGGACAAACTACACCAATTTCTTCCGACCCCATCAACAATGATACTTATCGCTAATATATACATATTTTTATATTCAGTCTTCAATTAGTGACAACATAGTTTGAAATTACAACTTTTGTGATAAATTTCAAAGCAGAAAGATTTGAAATTTTAAACCAACTGCAGAGGTCTTATTAAAAAAATACATGTTAAAGTTATAGTAGTTTTAAGTTTTAACAACAAATCTTATATGACTTTTTAACAAAACAAAACTAAATGATCTTCTCTTTCTAACTTTATATAATTTTTTACCACAAGATTTTGATGCTTATTATAGGGTAGTAACTACATATAAAGCCACACAAATTGTATAATACAACTAGCTACGAAATTAAATAACACTACATTATAGGGACATCCTGAGAAGAGCTGGGATTTCAGCTAAGAAAGAGGCTCCTGTGAATTTTCTTACGGACCCCATGGAAGGGAGATCTACTCTGCGACCAGCAGATCTGCTCGTTTTTGGTTGGGCTAGGAGGAAACACGCTTGTGTTGAGCTCACGGGGGTTTCCCCTCTGGTTGGCTTAAGGGAAAACGGGTTTGTAGCTGGTCAAGCAGCAAGAAAGGCAGAATCGAAGAAAGTTGACAAGCACGCTAAAGCTTGTGCAGAGAACCAACATGTTTTTGTCCCTTTTGCCTTTGACACATTTGGCTCTCTAGCGCCAGAAGCTATCCAATTCCTGACCAGGGTCCAACGGGTCATCCACAACAATTGCTCGGCACCAAGGGGACGAGATTTTGTCTTTGGCAGATTATGGTTTGCCATTCAGAAAGGGGTGGCGGCGTAGCTTGTTGCCCGTCTACCTTTTGTTTTAATGTAACTTGGCAAATATGAATGAAAAATATTTTCTGTTTAAAAAAAAAAAATTACATTACAATAGTTAATATACCAAACTAACACTCCATGACATATACGTTGATAAATGAACATTCGGACATATAAAGTTAACATTTGCTTATCCTTATAAAAAATAAACATACGCCATATGAGGGGCGGACCTAACTGTCTGTCTGGGTGGGTGGGCAGGTGCGCTCTATGAAAAAAAATATTTTAGTATATTTTTTAGGTAAAAAACTCGACTGCACCTCTTGAAAATATGTTTGAACCACTCATCCGTACCCTAACTAATAATTTTTAGGTCCGCCACTGAACATATTCACCAATCAAATTAAAATCTTGAAATATATATGTAGCGTATACAATAAGTTAAAACATTCAAATAAATTAGCTAGTTTAAGAGAATCGTTTTATCATTTTACTAAACCAACATATTTTAAAAGTGAAGGATCCACCACAATTAAAGCGTTTACAAAAAAGTTAGATAGAGTCAAAGTTCGTCTTATACAAGTTGCAGACGAAACTTCCATCTGAAACACACACTGCCACGTGGATTAACAATGACGCATGACCTTACGCACTTTTGCCAAAATCTGATTTCACAAACACACACTTGACTTTACATTCACACACGTATAAAAAAGTCAAAGGTTTGGTCCTTACGACTCTCCGGCTCTTTTCTTCCTTATATACCCTCATCGCTTCCAACTTCAAAAGACTCTTGAAATCACATCACATTTTGCTTTATGGGTTTGGGACCAACATTGGATACCTCTGAACCACTCGTCTTACTGAACCAGACCACAAGGTGGAACCCTTTTGCGATGGTACCCGCTGATTCTCACCGGAAGGTGCTGGCTGAGATGGATCTTTTTTCCAATCATGAAAACAAGGTTGCTGCTATCAAGAAGGAGAATTTTCATGTGAATGAACATGATGATATCAACGTTAGTAGTTAGTTGTTAACTCATTCATTTTAATACCATTTACTTGCTTGCTTGCTTATTAATTAATTAATTTTTATCTAATATACAGACGGGTTTGAACCTGGTTACACATGATCGATCGTCGATGGGTGATGGGATTTCATCAACCGAGGATGAAAATCCAACTACTAATAAGGTAAACTTATATATTATGTACCTGCACAAAATTAATGAATAAATCAAATTTATTCAAAAGGTTTACCTTTGCAATTTTAATGAGATGATTTATAATAATAAAAAAAGAATCAAATTTATTAAATCGTAACCTTTTACCAAGATGTTCCTGGTCAGACTTTAATATCTTTATCTTTATTCAAAGATTATTGCAAATATTTTATGTTATTGAATTTTGAAGTTTTATTTATTTAGTTATATGTTGTTGTTACTTAGGTTTAGCTTAATTTATGTTATGTTAATTTTGATCAGCTGGCAAAAATGCAAAATGAATTACAAAAAATGAACATGGAGAACCTAAAGCTTAAAGAGATGTATATAGAGGTTAGCAACAACTACAACGCGTTGCAAATGGAACTGGTGACGCTAATGCAACAGCAGCAGCAGGAACAACACACCTTGAGAAATGCAAGCCTTGATCAACAAGCTGCTCCAAAACAGTTGTTGGAATTGACGTCTCGTGATTCTTCCTCAGAAGAAAAGACCCTGTCCGCTTCAAAGAATGTTGTTGCGGCCCGTGAGGATACCCCCGATTCAGATGCCTGGACGTCTAATAAAGCTCCCAAATTGACTGTCCCTGAAAACACTGACGAAGCAACAATGCGTAAAGTTCGTGTTTCAGTTCGCGCACGTTCAGAAGCATCGATGGTAATTAATTTACTTCTTTTCATCAATTATACATACTTGATCATTTCAAACTTTAGAATTTAGACTAGTTTATAAACTTTCTGTTATATAATTAATTATTTGTAGTCACATGCTTATATATGTTTTTATTTATGTTTGCAGATAAGTGATGGATGTCAATGGCGCAAATACGGGCAGAAAATGGCGAAAGGGAACCCGTGTCCACGGGCATACTATCGTTGCACAATGGCTGTGGGATGCCCAGTTCGGAAACAAGTTCAAAGATTGGCGGAGGATCAGACCATTTTGGTAACCACTTATGAAGGGACTCACAGCCATCCTCTCCCACCAGCAGCAGTAGCAATGGCCTCCACCACCTCTGCCGCAGCTACCATGCTGCTCTCAGGTTCCATGTCCAGTGCAGAACACGGCTTCATGAACCCGAACCTTTTGGCTCAGGCGATTCGACCAAGCTCCTCAAGTATAGCCACCATATCGGCATCAGCACCATTTCCAACTGTTACACTAGACCTTACCCACCCTCCAAATAACTTCCAGAAGGTTAACTCAACCGCGTTTGAGGGCCATCCATCGTCACAATATATCCCATCCGCGGCTGCAATGCCGTTGCAAGCGTTTCACCCGGGAATGTACAACCAATCAAGATTCGCAGGATTTCAGCTATCTCATGACAAAGTCTCGAACCAATTAATACCGCACCAAATAGCGCCACCACAACATCAGTCTCAGCAGCCGCAAACAGCATTTGCGAATTCGCTCAGTGCCATCACGTCTGATCCAAACTTTACAGCAGCCTTAGCTGCAGCAATCACATCCATTATGGGCGGCAACAACGCTAACAATGAGAGCAACAACAACAACACACATTAGAAATAGAAGCTGCTAATATTCTTTTCTTCTTTTCATCACCATTTTTTCGTATCTAGGAAATACGTACGTTACCAGCTATTATATTCGTAGGAGGTGGAGGTACAAATATACGCTAGTTTATTGGCTACATTGTCATAAAATGTACGTGTAATTTCGTTCGTTGTTGTATTAATAAATATTTATTTGATATTCAAGTGGATATTTTAGTTTTTGGTTCGATCTAGGCAACTTCATCATTGCTTTAATTTTCTACGATGTTGACTTTGAATATCATAACTTTTGAAATTAAGTATTTTTTTATTTTTTTTCTTACGTGCACGTACCTTCATCATGACGAAGGTTCTTCCTGATCGTGGATACAAGTTATATAGCTTATGACACAAGAAAACTATCGATGAAAGGTTTTAAACGAGTATATACTATATACTTAAATTCTAGCTAGCTAGCTTTATATATTTGGTTAAATTAGTCTAGGAATAAACATGTGTGTACAATTATCAATTAAACAATTTGCTTATGAGCTAAGTTTGTAAGTATAAGAACTTAAAAAAAAAAAAAAATACACAACAAATTCATGTAAACTGTGGGTTTAAAATTTACGACTCATTTACATATTTTAATATTGTCTATAAAAGATTACACTATGGTGTGGGAGGGCATAAGGATGGGGCATTAAGCGCCATATGGCAGCCATGTCATCAAGGGTGGTAAAAAAGCATGGGTGGTGTTAGGTGTGGAAAGGGCCCCACCTTTTATATAAAAAAACCTTACTAATCACAAACCTCCTACGATAAAACCACCAATCAACTCGCGTCACATTACCAACAAAATTGCCCTCCACGCCAGCAACACCCCAATCGTCTTCTCGAATCAATGACGTCCAACTTAAACATTTATACCATTATTTTTAACTATAATATAATGTGGTTATATATATATATATATATAGGGGACCGCTAAAATGAAAACCACCTCCAGTTGTAAGAACTGTGTGAACCACTTTCTAGCCATTAGATCAAGATGATGAAGGGATGAGATTAAAAGTATTAAAAAATAATATTAAGTATTTTTTGTCTTATTATGTCTTTAATATTTTAATTGAAAAGGGTATTTAAGTAAAATTACCTTTTTTGTCTTTTTATATATATTATATTTAATTGCCTTTTTGTCCTATTCATTAATTACTTTTAATTACTTTTATTTTTTAAACATAATTTCTTTATTAAAAACATTTTTAAATTCAGATTTTTTTAAAAGATTTTTATACTTTTTACAATTTACGTTTTATGCTTTTTTGACGCGCCGTTTTTAACGCCGTTTTTTGACTCGAACAAAAGCTGAGTTGACTGATTCCGCTGTACCAGAAATAACCAAACTGAACATGAAAATCGACCCAAACCGACCGTTCCGCGAACTTGAATTTGACTTTGCTGACCTGAACCCATAACCAATCTAACCCGACTCGATGAACCATTACCGAACCAAGCTTGACCCAAACAATCTATGGCCGATTGCCGGCGGACTTCGAACCGAGTCTGTTGACAGTTGTTAACCGACCCGAAATCTGACTCGCTAACTCGACAGCCCGAACCGAACATGAACCCGAAGCAATAGACATCATCATCTTCAACATCAAAAATCAGGAGAGATATGATGAGAGATTGTGGTGGTTGTAGATGCTCAACTCCAAATTCCTAATTTAATCACAGTAAGTTTATGTACAGAAAACCCCAAATTAATAGCTCAACATGTCAACAAGCATATGTAGTCTACACTAACAGTTTGTCTCCTCTTATGTATACTTTTCATGCCAAAAATCAACATTACAAAGAATGAAAATATAATCAGAGGTGGACATACTCGTGACTGAAGAAGTATGTGTGTGTTGTTTATTGCTGCCTCTTTCCTGCTCCGAGACCCAACACCCAGAATTGAACCCGAAAAAGATCAATCACCTTACTATCGTCATTCAAGAACCCGTCACTGAACTGTGTCACCGCCCTGTTTTCTTGTCGAACCGAACTTGAACCGAGTGAACCGTAACCGAACTATGTCGAACCGAAAATGAACCAAGATCCGAGCCGAAACTGAACTTGGCAAACCCGAACCCAAACCGAGAATCGCACCAGATCTGACCGTTGACCAACTGTTCACAGAACTGAAAACTTTGACATGTGCTCGAAATGGAACCAAATTTCGAACCAGCTAACCCACTACATCCAAAGTTTTCCCTGAACCAAGCTGAGCGAGACCTAAACTGTGCCAAAATGGACCGAACCAACCACCACCGTTACCTTCAACACCATTATCAATCATCTTCTACAAACAACAGATCATCATCACTCATCAACAGTCGGAACCGGCGACAATAACCACCACTGTCGTCTGAAACGAAGATGAAATGAAACAAAAGAAGTTTTTAGAAGTAGAAAAGATCTACTGATCTGAAAAGGGAGAGAAGTGTGGGTGCACTTACCGGAGGAAATCCACCGTTCAAAATCCCCAACGGCCGCCGCTGCTAAACCGACGCCGGTCCGTCGTGCCGTTCCCACTCCCTTGCTTTCCTCTCTTTCCTTATCTCTCTCTCTCTTCGCCGGACCACCACTCACGGTGGCCGCTACCACAGTCGTCTTCGTCTTCCGTCTCGATCCTCAATCTCTCTCTTCGTCTCGTTGCCGGAAGGAACCAGGGTGGGGGTGTGGTGTGTGAACCAGAAACATGAGAGGGGGGGGTCGCGTGTGTGATTGTAGCTGTAAAACGAGGACACAGCAGTGGCCGGTATATGGCCGACGCTGGTTGCTGGTCCCCTGGTTGCCATGATCGGACATTGGAGAAGAAAGGGGACTGTTTGGGTTGTAAATGATGGATGGATGGATGAATTTGAAGGAGAAATGAAGAGAGAGGAAAGAGACGGTATAAAAGATGGATGGATGACTTTTCTGTGGCATTTAATGAAGAGAGAGTGTGATAGATTAGACATTTGGGGTAAAAGACCAAAACACCCTTTTAGTTGGCATAATATGATTGGTTGAAAGGGGTTCTCGCGGTTCTTACAACTGGAGGTGGTTTCTATTTTAGCGGCTCCCTATATATATATATATATATGGTTCTTGCGATTCTATACTGAAAATTGGTTGTCTCATAAACATCCCCCTATACTAATAATCTAATGTGACATGTATATAGTATGTAAATATGTACAATGACTACAAATATCTTGAACCATCGAGAGTCCACCTTTGTAACTATCAGGTTTTGTAGGCCTTGTGGATGGGTTTGGGGTAGCCTGATTAGTCTCTTTTATATATGTCATGCATTTGTAATTAAAATTAAACCTCAATAAAAATAACCTAGTTGTCACTTGTGGACGTAGGTCAGTTTAGACCGAATCACGTCAATCCATGTATTCTACAAAGTTACCCTTTTGTTAATGTGTGTGTGTGCGCGCTCGATCCTAATGGTGAGCTCGTTGAGTTGTTGTTTGTGCTTTGTAAATATAACACATGTTAGGCTTCCAGACTTGTACAATAGTCCAGTGTTTGTAGCCCAGTTGCAAGCCCACATTTATATGAGTTTTATCTTGATATGTAGTAATGCGAGAATACTAATAGAAACTTATTTCAGGCAGAATTAGCACAAAAATTTAGGGGTATCCCAATTAATTATTTTTAGACCAGGGGTATCCTTTGTATAACAGAGACAAAGTTAAGAGGTATTTTTACACTATGAAAACGGAGTTAAGGGGTATTTTTACACTACGGAGACGGAGTTGAGGGGTAGCACTACTATCATTCTAAGTCCGCCCCTGTCTATAGACATCAGGGCTACCAATATCATGCATATGACCAATGTTAAAAAATTCAACTAATACTTGTAATATGAAAAAGCTTGAATATATCAAATACAATTTAATTAATATTTAAGGATATTTGCATTTATATCTAAAACCAAGTAAAAAATAAGAAAGGCACCTTTAAACAGCAGGTGTGTGTTTTAAACTAACCAGAATTTCATACTCTCCTCTTAAATTACCATATCCATCGTTTTGAAAAACGGCCGGTTCAACCGAGCGGGCCTCGGCTTGGTATGCATCCACTGGACTGCATGGGAGCGAGCCGCCTAGCTATGGTTGAACTATTGGACGGGTGGTTATGGTCAGTGGCGGAACCAGAACGATTTAGTTAGGGGGTCATCATAAGCTTATATTCTATACTGGTTCAAATTAGGGGGTCCATCTCTAAGTTTGTTCTTAAAAAACTCAAAATTTATAAATAAAAATTCAAAAAGTTTTGGTGACCGGAGGGTCAACGGACCCTCTTGACCCCCCTCTGGTTCCGCCCCTGGTTATGGTTGATTTTGTGTCCCCGGCCAAAAGACATGGTGTGGTGGTAATGTGTCTTCTCGTTATGCTTGAGGTGAAGGATTCAAATCATGCAAGATGCAAATATGGGTGTATATTTAGGAGTACGTTAGTTTGACATTCAAAAACAAAAAACCAAGCAAAATTTCAAATATAAGAAATTATATGTAACAAAAAGTAAGTACAAAACAACGCAGAGGTAATAAATATGGGTTAATAGAATTAACTAGAAAAAGGTAAATGTTAATATAGTTGTGATAAAAGACACAATTAGATTTATAACCAACAATAAATATCAAATTATATATTATATATTCAATATATATAAGATTAACAAGAAAGTTATTTGAGGGAGGAGGGGGTGTTTTCACATGACATTATTTGAAATTGTTTATCATAAAATAGAAGATGGAATTATTAAAGTTTGAAATAAAACAACGGTAATATTGTCACATATAGTTAGTTGTTTCTGATGAGATTAATAAAAAATACAGCGAATGTGAAATGCCCGAATGCTTCCTACGCATTTTTAGTCCCCGCCTTTCTAAGATTACGTCTCCCCTTAGTTTGATTGATAGCTTGTTACTTGAATAGTCCTCTAAGTTGATGAACATTAGTTTTTCGAGTTAAGTTAATAACTAGTAAAGAGCCAGTTTGGACTTTGGGGCTTGTTTTGTTTCTAGTTTTCATGTTTCTGTTGGTCTGCTGGGCATTGAGGATTGGTCAATAACGAAGTTAAAAGAGGCAAACTCACATGAAGGGAAACTCACATTTGTATGTGAAGTATCAAAATCATTCCTTGTACAAACCAGATGCTATTTTCCCCTTAACCTATAACTAGTTTCTTCTACCCCCCCCCCCCCCCCCCCACAAAACCAAACAAGTATAAAGGGGTCAGATGCATGAAAATCCAAAATCCAAAAACAAGAAACAAGTGTATTAGATCAGGTAATTCACGAATCACAAAGTGACTTTCTCGCTTCGACTATCTTCGGTCTGATGACTGCAATTGGGCCCTAAGGTTTTGGTTGTCCTCAAGCAAACGGTCATACTCAAGAAGGAACCCTTCAGATTGTTTCTTCAATGCGTTTGCATGAGCTTCTGCTTCGCTTGCTTCCTTCGTCTTTTCCTCAAGTTCTGACTCAAGATGTGTAACCTTTTCCTTTAGCGCAGTTAGTTCACTCTCTAAAGCTTTAACTTCGTCTTGACTTCCATTATTGCCATTTTCAATTATCCGGTTTTGCTTCTTGACAGCTTCCATGTTTTTTCTTCTTATACGGAGTTCTCTGATGTAATGGTGCAGCCTGTCTATCATTAGTGCAAGAAACAAGGAGAATCCTGCAAGAATTCGGGTTGACTTAAATGCTTGTGGTCAAAAACTAAAATATATAAGCTAAAAAACATGAAGAATAAAACATCAAAATGAGCATAGAGCCAACGGCGGATCTAGAAGAAAAATTCAGGGGTGTCCTAGAAATTTATTTGGACCTAGGGGTATCCTAATACTTGCTCAGGGATATCGGATACATAAAAGGAGGAAGAAAAAAAAAATATTTTTTGCACGAATTTTGCACTTCGCCGACACAGTCGAGGGGTAGCCCAGGCTACCCTTAAGTCCTTCATAGATCTACACATGAAGCCGCAACCATAGCCGATTTGGATCCATGAATAGCCCTCTTGTCGATTTGGTCCGGTCAACCAGACAAAAGACTGACAGGACCAATCTCGGCGTTTTGGTCCGGTCAACAGACCCGTCAGACACCCGTCAGTCTTTGTCTGGTTGACCGGACCAAAACGCCACGCTTTGGCCACAGCTCGACACTACAGGGTATGCATATAGAACAAGAAAGCCCTTTTGGGCTGACTATCTACACACCAAGTGTGCAAATAGTCTCCCCTTTTATTTATAAACTTGAAAGACATCTTAAAACATAAAACAGGTTCCTTTACTATCATCATCAAATACATAAGAAGAAAAAAAAATCCCCAAATCAATAAACTCGAAAGATCTTAAATTAGTAAAAGCTTTTAACTTTTAAGTCTTGTATTCCCAAACACCCCCCCTCCCCCCCCCCCCCCCCCCCCAAATCAAAGTGTAAATTAAGAAAATTGAATGAATCAAACCCTAAATCACAAATAAAACAATAATAGCAAGAAAGAATACCCATGAGAGAAGCTTCGAGAAGGTGTCTGGCAGCAAGAATCTGATCAGTGGGAGTAAGTTCTCCATCGTCTCCGTTCCGGCGGTTATGGATCTGCATGACACTGTAGACGGTGGACATCATGACAACGAATATTGTGGATCCAACGGCCTTGACAACAATAGGGGCCCTACCACGCTTGAGCTTGTCCAAACCCATGATCACAAGCTTCCTTAGCGGTGTTTTAAACACGAATATCACGATCAATGCCATCTCACTCAATATCAGACTGAATAGAAGACGAATCATGCTTGCGGCTGCTGGATTGTGATTGTGCACTTGCAGAATGGGATCACTCTACTGTACTGTACACACCGTCTTCTCTTCTTCAACTTCAAGGGTTTCAGAAACGATGATGATGAGACAGACAGACGACTCAAGGTCTTGTGAACAACCTTTGACAACTTCTTTTAAGGTTTCTTCTATTTACATTTTGCCCCCTCAAAGTATTCAACTTTGATAACTTTACACCCTCAAACATCAATGCTTTTCATCCTCTATTTTTTTAGATTTTCGAAATGAGTCTTGAGACTAAGGAGATTATCTTACAAGAGTTCGATAATTCTTAAACGTCTATTGGGATCGTGTTGGAAAAATTAGGATTAATCAGCGACTAGTCGGTGATTAATCGCTAGTCAGTCGGCAACTGATTAATTTTTAGGTAATTGGTGAATTAATCGCTAGTGGGCCCTCATCCTCCCTAGTCGACCGGAAATAGGCACTTCCGATGAAATTCCAACCAAAACCTGTAAACAGGGGAGGAGCTTAGAGGAGGCCGGACCGGGCCTTGGCCCGTGCGATTTTTTCGCCCAGTAGTGTTAAATTTCAGGTTTTCGAGAATTTTTTTTAAATGTGTATTGGTTCGGCACAGGCTGATTTTATCTCCAAAAAACATCGGCCCATGCTGAGTTTTAGGTCAAGATTCGCCACTGCCTGTAAATTCTGGTATTTAATTTTGTATACTTAAAAATTGGATAGAGAAGGGGTTAAAATTTGTCTATTTAAAAAAACTACATATAAAAAATTTGTATATATATATAAATAAAGATCACATATAAAAGTCTCACTTCAATTAATCATGACTAAACCCGATTAATCACTACCGGTCCCACTTGGTGTGAAGTAATCAAAGTTGATTGGTTGGATGTTGTGGTAGTTATGAACATGGTATGTTTGACAGTTCCTTTTCAATTTCTAGTCCTTGAAGAAATGAGATTTACAAATCGAAAGCCCCCAAATGAATGGAAATCATGGGTGCCATGTTTATGACCATGGCTCACGGGGTCTTGGCAATTAAACAAATGGAACTTGTGTCAGTGTGTGTGTGAGGGCAAGTGGGGAAGATGACCAAACTTTATTGCATAACGTGCGGTGGATTGGACCATGACTGCACGCAAAGCTACATCATGGCACTCATTTCGTGGTTTTATGAGCAATAAACAATATGTTTTTTTGACATAACATACAACTAATCAACTAAATACTCATATTAAAATTCAACTTTGTTAAAGTGACATGAATTTGTATTAGGTTATTAGACAAATGAATAAACTAGCAGGATAACGTACAATTACAGTTAACCAACACATTATAAAATAATTAATCAAAACTCACGAGATATTAATACATAGATATACAACATTAATAATTTCAAATAACTCTAATCTAAGCGTATCTCCTAGTTTTGGTAAGGTCTATTATAACAAACAAAAAATACCTAGTAAAATCTCACTCATGGTACGATCTAAGAGGGTGAGATGAACACAAACATTTCCTCTATCTCAATAGATAGAGAGTTTGATCCCGCACACAAACATTTCCTCTATCTCAATAGATAGAGAGGTTAATCCCACTGAACCCCAAACTTGAAAACCTTTTTTTTTTACATATAAAGTATAGTATAGGAATCCAGATAACATGAAGCATAGCTAAGGGAGCAAAAGGTACTAACAATAGCGCTAATAAACTAATTGACTAACAAATTGTGATGAGAATAGTTGGAGTTGTCATATGTCTCATTTGCACATGATAAAACCATCTCAACTACCCCACCTCCAAACCTTGTCTTAGATAAAAGTCATCCAATTTTTCCTCCAAAAACATAACATCTTATCTGATATTCTAACCATGTGTTTCCAGACATCCAACTCTTTATCCTCATCTCACTTGTTTACACCTTGGGTGTTTGTGTCTTTTTTGTAACCCAACGATCGGTTTCGTATAACATGGTCGGACGAACTGAAAACAATATATAATTTACCCTTCAATATTTTTGGGAATCTCTCGTCACACAATAATAATGCAATCGTTCTCTATAGCACCAACCCGCTTGAAAGCAGTGCATGTCCTACTCATCGTTTAGACTACTAAAGTTTATTTTATCTAATACTCCCTGCACTGAAGCGGGAGGAAACCGGTCGCTTGTATTGGACTCAAAACAATAAATATGTTGGTATAACAAGAACGTTTAATATGTATTAGAAAAAACGAAAACAAACTCATAAAAACTTATATAGTAAGAAAACTATGTGACAGTAAACAATGGGGTTAAAAATATTTAAGCAATTGAAGAAGAAAAAACAACAAATTTAGATCAAACTAGCAACGACTTTCTTGCAAAATGCATCATCTGAAACCAACAATTTCGAATTCTTAGATCAATGTGAACATCACTAAAAAAAATTATAAAAACGCATGTGTTACATTACGTGCATTTGAAAATCAAGCCTGGCAACTAGCAACACATAGTAGAGACTTAGGTGTTTTGGGACTGCTTATTTAACTCAATCAAATGTTTATTGACTTGTAACATTTCCAAAATGAGTTTTCAAAGAAATATTTTGATTAGTTTTTGCGTGGAAAAATCTAATAAGTCAATAAGTTGTTTTTTAACAAAGAAGTGTTTTGATTAGTTTTTGTGTGTGTGAAAAAGCCAATAAATCACTAAGTTGTTGTTTTAAAAAAGTGTATGACTTAACTTATTCAAATAAAATGATTAAAAAGGGCATTCTTATATATTTAAAACCATTTACTACTTGTTACATATAATATAACATACTTGACAATTTTTTGAGCAAAATTATAATTAAAAAAATTACAAAATATATAATTTTGTAATCGTGGATGGTATGGGGGTGATGGTGGATGGTGGCGAGTGAAGGTGGCAGGGGCGGCGGTGGTCGTGGGTGTGACAGTGGCAGGACACGCGGATAGGTGGATGGTGATTGGGTGAAGGTGACAGGGGCGGTCATGGGACGACGATGGTCGTGGGTGTGACAGTGGCAGGGTGGGTAGATGGGTGGACTGGATGGTGGTCAAGTGAAGGTGGACGGGGTGATAATGTATGTGTGTGTTATGTGTTTGTGTGAACTAGGGATTTTAAGGTAAATGGTGGGGGTAAATTGATAATTTTATGTCCAAAAAGCAAAAGTCATTTGAAAAATTAGGTTTTTGTGGCTTTTGGAAAACAATTTTTTACCTATTTTCAAAAAACCAAAATAAAAACCACTTTTATAATTTTTGTTGAACGACAACCGGGCCAGCAAGTAGCTAAAACCCAACATACAACAAACAACAAACACTTTTTTTAGGGTGAACGGGGCACCATGCGGGGAGTGGGGCGGTGACCCAAGTCCCCGAGCGGGAACACCGCCGCCATCACCGCGGGGAGGGGGATCAGGGAGGGTTCACCGCACAAAAAAGAGAGGAGAGAGAGAGAGATAATCATTAGATGGAAGGTGATGATTGGATGAAAAGTATTTATGTAATTAAGAAAAAAATAAAAAAACAAGTCCCCCAAGAGAGGAGTGCCACCATCAAATTGAGGGTGTGAGGGGAGTTAAGAGGGGAGTTGACGTGGCGCGTGCTGATTAGCCGTGCGTAAAAGAGGGGTCTCCCCTAAGAGAGGAGTGCCCCTCTCAACCTTAACTTATTTGCTTTTTGACAAACACTTAATTGGGGTTTTAATTTGTTTGTCGATATGGCTGATGGCAAGTAGTTGTTTAATTAATTCAACACTAAAGATTGGTAAGGTATTGCTAAGTTTTAAGTGCAATTTATTGCCATTAAAAGGTATTAATGATATTGACTATATGTTTTTTTTTCTTTTTTTCGAACCGCAACTATTTTATTGATAAATATAAAATAGAACACAGGGGCCAGCAGGAAACTGAAAATCCCATACAAACAAAAACATTAGATAATTATATCACGTACATTGAAATCTCTCCATCTCTCCCAATCAAGGCTCACATAAGGGGATCTATATTTTATCCATTGAAACGACTCCTCTTTAGTCTTGTCCACCATAACTTCCACCCGACTTTGCTTTCCGTCAAAAATCCGTTCGTTTCTCGTTTTCCATATAATCCACAAAGTCGCGAAAGAAATAACTAGGATTACTTTTTTCCAAATAGCTGACCCGTTTAAATTAAATAGCCACTCTAGCAGATCCATAGTTGAAACAATTTGCACATTTGTAGGAATTTTAATCCACACCCATATGTTCCACCATACAGCACATGCAGTAGGACATAAAAACATCAGATGTTCCATTGAATCAATACTATATCCACATAAAACACACATTTTATCTTCTACAAATACCCCCCTCCTATCCAAATTTGTTTTAACTGCAATACCTTCATTTAAAATCCTCCACACAAAAAAATAAACCTTTTGCGGCGCCCAGGCAATCCATTCGAATCGTCCCACCTCGACCTTCACACCTATCCTCTCCGCTATAGCCTCTCTGAAAGCTGCAACTGAGAATAAAACCTGCCCATTTACATTAACCAAACCCAATTTCTCTGGTTCAGTTACACCAGCCTTCGACAAATCATTTCGAGCCAAAACAAGATCCTTCCAAATACCTGTAATCTCCTTCTTCAGAGGGATGCCATCTTCATTAGAACTGCTCCCATGAATTGCATTCACCACGTCGGCCCAAAGCTGAGAATGTTGATGTCGAAATCTCCACCGCCACTTCATAAGAAGTGCCCAGTTAAGACTTCTAATCTCTCCCAACCCAAGGCCCCCAAACGTTTCGGCGCTACAATCTTTTCCCAACCCACCCACCTTATTTTATGCCTCGATCCCGTCTTCCCCCAAACGAAATCCCTACGGACTCCTTCCAACGTTCTAATAATCTTCTTCGGGGCTTTAAACAACGATAAATAATAAGAAGGCATACTACCAAGAACTGATTTCGCAAGAGTTAGTCTCCCTCTCATGGAAAGCAACTTTGCCTTCCAACTTGATAGTTTTTTATGATTTTATCAACAATCGGTCTCCACGCCTTCACGCGTTTCATGTTCTCACCAATAGGAAGACCAAGGAATTTGAAAGGTAACGACCCGGCTACACAATTAAACTTTTTCGCCATTCTTTCCACCGTCTCCCCGTCCACCTTTAATCCCGAAACAAGGTAAAGAACCCTAAGGATCCTCTTCAAGTTTAGGATATTTTTTTCATTCCACAGCCCCATAAACATAACATCGTCTGCATAACATAAGTGGGTCAAAACCGGGCCACCATTAGGGTGCAAAGCCCCATCAAATAACCCGTTCGCCGTTGCTCTCTTCATAAACCCCTCCAAAACCTCTAACGCCAAGATAAAAAGGAAAGGTGACAAGGGGTCGCCTTTCCTAAGACCCCTTCTAAGATTAAATTCTTTAGTCGGGGACCCATTGACTAACACGGATGCCATACTAGAAGAAAGACAAGCTCTAATCCACCTCCTCCACCAATTAGGAAACCCCATAAGCTTTAATTTATTTAACAAAAAATTCTAGTTTATAGAATCATAAGCCTTTTCAAAATCAACTTTAAAAAGCTAACACTTTCACATCTTGTTTCTTAGCCCACGAAATCACTTCACTCACCATTAGCGGGCCATCAAAAATGTTCCTATGTTCCACAAAAGCTGATTGGGTCGATGATGAAATCGAAGGTAAAACCCCCTTTAGCCTATTAGTAAGCGCTTTAGCTATCAGTTTATACACAATTCCAATAAGAGAGATAGGTCGAAAATCACCCAACGAGATGGGGTCGTTAACTTTTGGAATAAGAGTGAAAAAAGAAGAGTTGCATCCGACATCAATCCTCCCCAATTCATAAAACTGAAACATCAACTCCATGAATTTTGGTTTTAGATACTCCCAAAACCGCTTCACAAACAAGAAAGTGAATCCATCCGGGCCTGGCGCCTTGTCTCCCCCACACTCCCAAATTACATTTTTAATCTCCTCCACCGAAAAATCGAGTCGTTAATTTCCTTGATTGCGTCAAAGAAATCTTATGAAAATCATTAAACATCAAGGTTGGTCTTTTTTTCATTGGCTCACCAAATTTCTTCTTAAAAGCTTTCATAATTTCTTTCTTCATACACAAGGGATCACTATTCACAACCCCATTAATATTAATTTCATTCAACCTCTTTGACGCCTTCTGAAGGATAATATATTTATGAAAAAACTTTGAGTTTTCATCTCCATTCTTCACCCAATTTAATCTAACCTTTTGTTTCAGATCCTTACATTTTTGTTTTTCCATATTTCTTAAAGCCAACTTCAGATTAATTCTCTGTTTTTTCTCCTCTGAATTTAGTCTTTTACGCTCAGCTACAGATTCCAAATCATCCAACATCTTAATAATATCCACTCTATTCCTATCCTCCTCACCTTTCCAATTATCTCGCCATTTTTTCAGCGCCACTTTTAAACGTTTAAACAAATCAACCAAGGCTTTGTCTCCCTGCTGAATATCCACCTTCTCCTCACAAACATTTTTAACAATTTCCCCTAGGCCCTCCTTTTCTAACCATGAATTAAAAAATTTAAAAGGGATTGGACCAAAATCCACATTACTACACAATAGGATCAACAGACTATGGTCCGACAACTCCTTTGAGTGAACCTTAAAAGTAGCTTCCGGCCAAGCTTCCATAAAACTATCACAAACAAGTATACGATCAAGCTTACTCAATTTAACACCGTCATCAGAAATACGAGTAAACCTCCTCCCCACTTGATTATATTCAATTAAACCTGCCCCTTCAATGAAACAATTGAACCGGAATGCAGCAAGATCATCAAAATTAGAATTGCATCTCTCCTCTTCGCTCTGCACCTCATTAAAGTCCCCTAAAAGAATACACCATCCCTCAACCTTATTCCTCCAATCCAAAAGCTCTGCCCATAAATCCTTTCTCTTACCAGAATCGTTGGGCGCATGGATATTAAAGACATTTAGAGGACAAGACATACCTTTAAGATAACCCGTAACAATCGAAAAATGTCTTTTTCGAACAATTACCGAAATATTATTGAACACATCCGGGTTCCATACAGACACGAGGCCCCCTGATTTTTCGACTGCATCAACACAACAAAACTCTAACCTTTGATTCCCCCAAAACCTCTCAATCGCCTCTTCTGAAACCCCTACCAGCTGCATCTGTTGGATAGCAATAAAAGAGATCTTATACTCCCGACATAACCTGCGAACCCATCGAACTTTCTCTAAATCATTACCCCCCCCCCTTAAATTAATGGACATAAAATTCATCTCGCACCACATATCTCCTTTTCCCCCTCAACGGCTTTTTGCACTTCCTGCTCAAAATTACTCAGGTCGACCCCGAGCGTCGCACCCACTTCCATCGTACAGACAACCTCTGCATCATAGCCCATATCACCACCCGTCTCATCGCCATTCCTCGAAAAAACAAACCCACCCCTAGACCCCCCCCCCCCGTCTTCTCACTAACTTCTTCAACAGGGCAAGCCCTGCCTTTCTTCGATTTCGTATCCTCAGGGAGGAAAGTATGTGAAATTGGATTCACTCTTTTTCTCTTCTTTACTGATTTATTTTTATTATCTCCCCAAATGATACGATCGATATCAAAAGGATCATCATCTCTAAGATTAACGTCACACCCCGATATTTCCACGTATTACCGGTGGGCCCGGTGGGGAGTACCGTGACGTAGTTGATATCATCATAGTCAAACAACACAAATTTAAATGCACAGCGGAAGAAAAAGGTAATTATATTACAATCCGATATAAAGTAATATCCAAGTATTACAAACAGAATGTAATGGATCCATAGGTGGATCAAAATAAAGAGGAAACTTGTTCAACAGACTTTAACATCTAAGCTTGCGAGACTTCTATTTCATGCTAGGAGAGACCAGCCTATTACGTGTAGTACCTGCACTTAGTCTTTTTGGGAAAATACGTTAGTTTACACTGGTAAATACAATTTAACTGACTCATTTTGAAAATGTTTTAAAAATTGATTTGAATGCCCGCGGCACAAAACTTTATATAACTTGGGATAATTATTTGCTTATAATCTTGTAAAAGAATTACATGTTTATTTTGCGTTCAGTTGTCCGTGTCGTTCCGGGTTAAAGATTAATAGACACACCACTTAGTATAATTCTGTCGCGAGACTTCTCTCGTACCGACGATTATACTTTATTGAATGCACTACGGGTGTACGCCTACACCCGTATGCTAAGGTCGTGGCCATTCTTAAATGATGCCAAGGATATCCGGGACATGGTCATTAAACCCCCAAAGGCGATAAACAAACAAAACAACATTTTCAAACGGGTCATTTCGACCATACTTAACCACCGACCGGTTAAGGTCGATTACCCGACCAAGCGGTATTTTATATACCGTACCCCAAGCCCGTATAGGGAAAATAAGTTAAAAGTATTTACCTGAGCAAATTTATACAATTTATCCCAGCCGTATACCACCAAGCAAGTACAGATAGCTTTTACTGGGCTCCTAAATCTGGAACGAATGTTTTTAATAACCTATAGATTCCTAATGGGTCTTAATTAAGCCTATGCTTAGACCGGTTAGTTTTAAAGGAAGATACGGTTCAAAACGCATGATTAAGCGAGAACCGGATTAGAATGTGGTTTAGACCCGACAAGCTTGTATACTTGTGTAATAAGGGTAAAATAAACACATTCTGGATTTTGAGATAAAAATGATAAGGTTTGACCCGTTTCGGCTAATTTATGCAAACTAGTTACATAAGCCGATCCGAACGCGAAAAGGGCGTAACGGATAACCACAAGAGTCATAAACAGGTTTCCTAAGTTAATATGCCTTAAATATGTTGTGATATCAGTAGGATACCTTCCATTATGCCCAAAACGAATTTAAAACCAATTTATGCCCCGTAGGGGTATTTTGGTCATTTTAGAGGTTATAAAAGAGATTAAATATCATTCTGAGTTCCAGGTCTGATATAATCAGTAAAAATACTTAGTTTACAAAGTTATAACAGTAGGGTATAGCATATATGTGAAATTTACTACTTATAACCAAACTATGCACCGTAGGGGCATTTTGGTAATTTCACATAAGCTTAAAAGGTCAAAACTGGAAATTTGAGTTTAAAACTTTTCCTTACTGTTAAAATATAAAAATTTACTGAATATATCAGTAGGCATCAACCCTTATATTTTTAAAATAGTTTTGATACATACTATGCGTTAAAAACGCTTAAAAAGGCGATTTGGAGCCAATTCTGGGTTTTCAAAGGAAAGCTGATATTTTTATTATTCCATAAGAATCAAAATAATTTATTTATCATATTAGATCCGTAGAAAAAGGTTTGACATCAAAAGGATTTGTAAAACTTATTTTATAGTCCAAAAGGGCAAAACCGACAACTACCAAATCAAGCTTAGAACCCTATGTTATGCTCAGCCTAAAAATAATTAAAAATCTCCAAAAATCCCAAAATAATATATTATATCAGTGGGTAAAAAGTTTGATATAAAAAACTGGGTTTAGATAGGCTACACGCTAATTATGCCA
This sequence comes from Helianthus annuus, assembly GCF_002127325.2. Classification (NCBI taxonomy): domain Eukaryota; kingdom Viridiplantae; phylum Streptophyta; class Magnoliopsida; order Asterales; family Asteraceae; genus Helianthus; species Helianthus annuus. Next base: position 1,243,543 of record NC_035437.2, read on the forward strand.
TTTAATTAATAAAAAGCTTTCTATTTACGCTAATGAGCATAACTCTTAATCTAGACCTCAAACTGATGTTAAATTTTAGGGAAAAATTTATAATTCAGTAATAAAGATTATTATCCTCTCATATTTTCAAATTTCTCGTTTTAGGGTCAAAAGGCATAACGGTCAACATTTAGGCATTTAACGGAAACGTGCATGAACTAGGATTTCTATGGAACCAAGTTGTATAACTTTGGAGGGTTATACTAACTTATAATACGGTCCTAATGGAATCCTAAGGCATATCTAAATTAATCTAAATTGGGTCAGAACTGAAAGTCAAAGAAAAAGTCAACTTTTGCGACTTTCGGTTCCTGACCGAGCCTATACTTAAAATTGTCAGGTTGAATCATGCTTAGGCATGTTCAACTAATATTTACCAAGTTATTAAAGTGAGAAAACTGATTTTATGACTTTTATATTAATAGTTATGAATTTTATTTAAAACTAACCCGTTTGACTTTTATTTGACCCGACAATTAAACTAAGTAAACGTGGTAATTAGGAGGCGCCCTTTTGAGGGTTAATTACCTACCTAATTACGGTCACGTAGCCATGTTCGCTACAAACAATAGCTTAACCGTTTAAAAGTCAAAGTGCTTATAAAAACGCTTGACTTTTTGGTTTAAAACGCTAAACCAACTAAATTAGCACGAAGAAACTCTTGGAAAGGTCAAGGAAAAAACTTGTTCTTCTTCCGTAAAGAACTCTTCCAATAATTGCGAACCGAATCTTTTCAAAAAAGCACGTACAATACTTTTCTTACAAAGAGTCCAAAGGACTGAAGGAGGTTCTCAAATAGGTTCAAGACCCTCCTAATCCAGAGACAAGAGCAGAATGAAGGAATTGGTGTGAAGAACAAATGAAATCCCACTTCTATTTATAGTTTTCGGGATTGCACGGGATCGCGACACGTGTCGGGAGGTTATAATCAGATCATGACAAGTGTAAAGGGTTCTTAAATTACTGTGGGCAACCACTAGATTCAATGTTTGTGAGTATGAAAACCATTTTGAACAAAAACCAGCAATAAACAGGCTGTCTGCAGCTGTTCTGCATCTGATCAGCTTTCGTGGCCCGCTTGCATGTCCAAACCAGCAAACATAGTTCCAGAATGTACAATATCAGTCCCTGCACTTGTTAAAAGGCTTTTCTGACACGCAAAAGGCCCGTTAACCTCATTTCAAGGCTCCACCATGATGACCACACATAGGGGACATGAAATATGCTCAAAAACATGTCGGATGTCGGTTAGTTTGGCCGTACGGTCGCGATGTGCGTCGAATTACGACGAAACACGGACGGACGCTAAAAACGGGCCAAATCACGCGACGAGTGGAATTTTATCATGAAACACACTAAAATAAAATATTTTAGTGCTTACATAAATTTTTGGGTGTCCGGGGATATTCAGAATGCGAGATATGCGCAAAAGTGCAAACTTGTGCACTTTTTGACACTTTTAGTCCCGGCATGGCATAAAAGTTTATTTTTGCGCACCAAACACTTCTAAGCCTATATCTAAGCTATATAAAGGATAAATAGGGTATGTTTAACTTATGGACATATTCCAGAAGCTCCGATACCCTACGAATTGACATACTTTTGCAGTTTGACGCAATTAGTCCCTTAATTACGCAAAGTGGCGCGGAATGTCGTTTAATGATATCCAAGCCTTCCATGGCCCATAATGGGAATTCCCAAGCATATACTTAAATATTACTACACTCCCGTTCCCTTAAATGGTCACGGAAAGGCGTAGATTCAAAAGTTGACGCTTTAGGCCCCTCTATTGCGCAAACTTGCGCATCTCATCATTTAATAGCATTGAAGCCTCATCTAATCCATATTAGGTTTTATTGTAAGTATTATTAGACATCACCATGCTTCTGGTTCGCTAAAAGGTCATTCAGAGGTATAATTAAACATATTGACACTTTTAGTCCCTCTAACTTTCAAAGTTGCGCGTAACTTTACTTATAGGCATAAAAACCTTAGACGGCCCTTATTTGGCATTCCCGAGAGTATAATTAAATATTATGAAGCTCCCGGTTTGTTAAAAGGTCACTCAGAGGTAAGAATTAACATGTTGACGCTTTTAACCCTTTATTGCGCAAACTTTCAATTTATTACGCAAACGGGTACACTTAATCATCAAGTGGCACATTTGTGAACATAATCATCGTGAGAGGTTATTTAGAAACTTATTTTAAGTATGCTAACACTTCTAGTCCTTTCAAAATCAAATTTTTTGATTTTTCGAAAAATTAGTCCCTAAATTTCACTGTTTGACTTCATTATGGTTTATTACACGTGTCAATACCTCATTGGACGTGATTTTTAGAGGTGTTACATCCTCACCCCCTTAAAAGAAATCTCGACCTCGAGATTTGCTAAAGTAATAGAAGTACTTTTTGTCACATAATGGACCTGATTTCTGTAGCATATATGGAGCCTCTCCAAGCTCCCAAGTTAACTCCTATAATAGGTACATGTATCCTTTTTGGGGCTTCTTAACCTGCCGATCCTTAATCGATAAAGGTTTTTCATCATATCATAGATCTGCATATCATTACGTGACAATGCTTCTTGACTTATGATGTAGAGTGTGAAACATGGGTGTTTAAGTGTTTATCTTACGTGGTTTAACTTGTTTTACATGATTATACGCCTGAAATTAGTTTATTGCAAGTATTTATATGTTTGCAGGGAAGAACACATAAATTGGTGAAGTTACGGTTTGAGAGAGAGATAGCAACATCAAAAAGGGATTCCTAATTATTATTGCAAGACATAAAGAAAACATCATCACCAGAGTCACATCATTATGTGACTTGGGTAGCGACCATGCTCTTGTATTGGGGGATATTAAAAAGGTTTTTAGATAACACCCTAATACAACTTGACTTTGAGAGAGAGAAGGAATTTATGGGGCAGCTATCTTGAGTCACGTGGACTCTTTTGGCGGCAACATATGTGAGTAAAAGAGGGTGCTTTAGTTGTCAACAACATTATCATTCATCATCAATTCTTGGCTGACATCACATGAGAAAAGAAGAAAAAAAAAAGAAAGAAAGAGGGGCACGTGATGTGTCTGTTATGGGATTTAAGGGTTCTAAAACCTACTTCGTGGGCTTCATATTTGATGAAAGATGGGCAACCCATTATCTCGAATATGGGAGCACACAACACAATTTTTGGCTTCTCAATCCACGAAAGTCAGGAGCCATTATCACAAATTTTGGGTGGACTCCTATAATTCATTAGCAACATCAATATTAATGGGGGAGTCAATCATCGAAGTTGGGCAGCCATATTCATTATTTTATTTTGGGCTCTTGAATAAAAAGATAACATAACCATCATCATCGATTATTTTGGAGAGCCATAAATGCTTTTTGGGGGTTTCACAATTTTAAAAAGAGGGCATTATTATTAGAGTGAAATGCATACAGAGAGCCACACACAACTTTTGGGGAAGCTCTCTAATCCTCTCAACAGAATCATCATGGTTTCATCTCTCTTTCAAGTTATCGAAAGCATAATGAGCGGATAGCCTCATAAGGGTTTCACTCCGGTGTAGACTCTGTAAGAATTCTAGGGTTTCAATATTTTGTTTATGATTTAATTTGTGACTAGTTGTATTTAACCATTTGAAACTTATATCAATTGTCTTGCATTTGTGTTGGATTCATGAATTGTCGAATGAGTTATTAAATTTGACTTTATGAAATGAATACGTGCAATTATGCCTTGCTATAGGTTAGGATTTACATGTTCTTGGTAACAAAGTGTAGTGCAGTCCGTTGTCTATGACGTTGATAGCTCTTGACACCTAAGCCACGTAATACTAAATCCGTTAATAATCAAATGCAACTAAATTAAGTCTAACGTGTAGAAACTCTAGGTCTTGCAGTTGTCGAACCGGGTGTGACCCTTGTTTCTAACTTGTTATTTTTCCTCATTCTAATTAGTGGTTTCTAATATTTTTTCTAAACAAACTAAAAATAGAAATTAGCAAGCTTCATAATTATTTTGCATACTTGTTTGTAAATAATTTTGGCTAATCGAACAACTAGTGTGATACTGACCACATGCTCTTCGTGGATACGATACCCGACTTACCCTAGCTACCTAGGTTTAATTGGGTTTTTGACTGATCGGGACGACACGGTCACGTCAAAATGGCGCCGTTGCCGGGGAGTTAGTGCGCTTAGTATTTCATTGCTTGTTCGATTTTAGTTTAGTTTTTTTTTCTTGTATATTCGTGATTTTACTTTGGGTGGTCGAGCTTGTTTGTGCAGGTAGATGTTTTGCAGGTACCATCTTTCAATATGAATTGGGTAGATGACGATCCGTGTGAGTGTTGCGGAAGCGGAGAGCATTATTTAGAAGATTGTTCTGTTTTCCACGCAAAAGTTCAAGCCAACAGGGAGCGGGAAGACTATCTTAGCGGATTATATGATTATAGGAGGGCGGATTATGAAGATTTCAGTGGTCCATCCTCATATTATCCATATGATAATCCACCACCACCACATTATCAAGAATACTACCACGAACCCGAATTGCCACGTTTCTCGAGTTACCGGGAGGAGTATGATGATTGTTATAATGAATACTCTCAACCAGCATCCGAGGAACCTCAAGATTCAATAAGTTCCAAGCTCGATGCCATCATGAATGCTATGAGTGCTCTTACTAATTCACATCAAGCTCTTACTAATTCACATCAAGAGTTCAAAGCCGAAATAAAGAAAGAGTTTGAAGTAAGGGATAAAGCCCATGAAGCATTGGTGGTGCAAGTGGGTCAATTAGCGGAGAAACTAGCCCAAATTAAACGCGAGCGGGAGGTTTTGGCTAATGGTACAATGGTGGATGGTGATGTGGTGGAAGAGGTTAGAGATCTTTCGGAGCAAGAAGTTGAATGTTTGAACCGAGCGGAAGACATGACACCGCAAGACAAATCGAATTCGAAAGAAGCTCACATTCATATTCACCCTTCTCCCAAACTTATCACTCCAACCAACAAAGTTGGGGATGCGGTTTCGGGCATAAGGATTCGAAGGGTGGCATTGCAAGACATTGGCCAATTCGTCAAGAAACGACCCCAAAGTAGCTTAATACGCATGCCGCGTAAAATAAAAAGAGAATGGATCCGGCATGCCAAATACCGAGCGTATGTAGGCAACTCGGTAGGAAAATGTGCACTTCGACCACCATGAGAGGTAAATTAGGTATTATTGTTGTAGAGTTTGTACTAGTATTCGTTTATTTTATTTTTTTAGTTAAATGAACGTTGTGGGTGTGTTCCCTATATAACCCTCACGAGACCTACTCGTCCTCCCGAGCTATCGGGTGGTTTAAAAGGGCTTGTTGCATAAGCTAAATGCAACCGTGATTCCTACGAAAGTGAGTTAGGCTTGTTATTGTTGTAAATTATTTTTCCACATAAATCAAAGTAAATTAATGTATGACTTGGTAATATTTTCATAAAAGTGGTAGAACTAGGTAGCTAATAAATTTTAATGGTTGTGAGAAGCATGCTTCTACACAAGGGTTAAGATTTCTAGATACATTATGTTCGCGAGACGACCGCTTTGTTGAAGAGATGAAGAGCACACGAGGAATGAGCTCCAAAAATCAGGTGCATACGTTTCTTTTTACCTGTTATTTTTTTTAGTTAGCAAATAAGTGGATTGTAAACTGTATTTTATTTTCCGGGGAGAATTTTGGGGAGGTTAGCCGTGTCACATCCCTTGTGCAATTTAAAAACTCTAGTTCTTACACATTGAGGACAATATTTACCTCAAGTGTGGGGATGGGGGAGTAGTAAAAGTTTTTCAATTTTTGACCCGTTCATTTAAACACTACACATTCAAGTGTGGGGATGGGGGAAAATTTTCAAAAATTTTTCAAAAATGTCTTGTTTCGAAAGCGATCTTAAAGCACAAGTAACTAAGTCAACGATGGATGTCACAACCCATTTGGTCTTTTGTCATGGTCAAGTTCAAATTAATAACATGACGGGTATTTAGCGGGTGGTTATTTGGGAATAATCCGCCTAAGAAACTAGTATTTCATGCATGTCACATACCATACCCTTGTAGATATGTGAGGTTTTGAGCCACTTTTATATCATAGATTACATACCTCTGTTTCTTTGTTTGAGTGGACCATTAGTCATGTATTATAGAACTTGCAACTTTTGATACGTTTGAGACCATAGACCGAATACAAGCACGAGAATGATTAAGGCATTAGGTAAACCTTTTCCTCTTACACCATTTTTATATCCTTACCCAAAAATTATCCCCTAGTAGCCAATTTTGAGCCTAATCCTTTCGTTTGACCACCCTATAGCCCATAACCTTAAACCTTTTTCTTTTAAAACCGTGTGATGAAAATTCGATCATAGGAGTCGAGTTTGTATAGTTGTGTTTGATTGTTTGTATATATATGAAAAAAAAAGAAAAAAAATCAGAAAATGTTACGAAAAAAAAGAGAAAAAATCATTGAGAAAAGAACAAAAATATGTGTTTTTAGTTTGTGGAATAAAAAGCGAAAATGGTTGCCTTCTAGTTTGATGTTGGTAGTTAGTCGTGTTTAGAATAGTCATTTTGTAATAAAAATCGAATTTTTCATCACCTTAACCACTTAAAAAAAATCCTATTCCATACCCTTAACCTAGCCCCAGTACAACCCTCCAAAGACCTTATGACTTGTTCTTAGTATTCGTGTTTGGTGGTGGAGAACGATTGAGTTGCAAGCCTATTCGGATACGTGTTCTAATCGGTTTGAGTGATTATTTCAAAAGCGCTAATGCATCAACTATTAGCCAATTTTAAATCGAGTGGAGAGAACATTGTGAGGGATGTGCATGACTTGTTAGTTTTACGGGCGGGTTAATCTTGGATAAACATTTTATATGAGATTATTCACTTTTTCGTTAAATATTTCGTAAATTGTAAAAAAGTTTGAACTGGGTATGACACCTTAACCTTTGTCTCGGGAATGGGAAGTGTGTTTCTCGTTTGACCCACGTGAAAATGAAAGACAGATTTGCTTGAGGGCAAGCAAACGACAAGTGTGGGGATGTGATGTAGAGTGTGAAACATGGGTGTTTAAGTGTTTATCTTACGTGGTTTAACTTGTTTTACATGATTATACGCCTGAAATTAGTTTATTGCAAGTATTTATATGTTTGCAGGGAAGAACACATAAATTGGTGAAGTTACGGTTTGAGAGAGAGATAGCAACATCAAAAAGGGATTCCTAATTATTATTGCAAGACATAAAGAAAACATCATCACCAGAGTCACATCATTATGTGACTTGGGTAGCGACCATGCTCTTGTATTGGGGGATATTAAAAAGGTTTTTAGATAACACCCTAATACAACTTGACTTTGAGAGAGAGAAGGAATTTATGGGGCAGCTATCTTGAGTCACGTGGACTCTTTTGGCGGCAACATATGTGAGTAAAAGAGGGTGCTTTAGTTGTCAACAACATTATCATTCATCATCAATTCTTGGCTGACATCACATGAGAAAAGAAGAAAAAAAAAAAGAAAGAAAGAGGGGCACGTGATGTGTCTGTTATGGGATTTAAGGGTTCTAAAACCTACTTCGTGGGCTTCATATTTGATGAAAGATGGGCAACCCATTATCTCGAATATGGGAGCACACAACACAATTTTTGGCTTCTCAATCCACGAAAGTCAGGAGCCATTATCACAAATTTTGGGTGGACTCCTATAATTCATTAGCAACATCAATATTAATGGGGGAGTCAATCATCGAAGTTGGGCAGCCATATTCATTATTTTATTTTGGGCTCTTGAATAAAAAGATAACATAACCATCATCATCGATTATTTTGGAGAGCCATAAATGCTTTTTGGGGGTTTCACAATTTTAAAAAGAGGGCATTATTATTAGAGTGAAATGCATACAGAGAGCCACACACAACTTTTGGGGAAGCTCTCTAATCCTCTCAACAGAATCATCATGGTTTCATCTCTCTTTCAAGTTATCGAAAGCATAATGAGCGGATAGCCTCATAAGGGTTTCACTCCGGTGTAGACTCTGTAAGAATTCTAGGGTTTCAATATTTTGTTTATGATTTAATTTGTGACTAGTTGTATTTAACCATTTGAAACTTATATCAATTGTCTTGCATTTGTGTTGGATTCATGAATTGTCGAATGAGTTATTAAATTTGACTTTATGAAATGAATACGTGCAATTATGCCTTGCTATAGGTTAGGATTTACATGTTCTTGGTAACAAAGTGTAGTGCGGTCCGTTGTCTATGACGTTGATAGCTCTTGACACCTAAGCCACGTAATACTAAATCCGTTAATAATCAAATGCAACTAAATTAAGTCTAACGTGTAGAAACTCTAGGTCTTGCAGTTGTCGAACCGGGTGTGACCCTTGTTTCTAACTTGTTACTTTTCCTCATTCTAATTAGTGGTTTCTAATATTTTTTCTAAACAAACTAAAAATAGAAATTAGCAAGCTTCATAATTATTTTGCATACTTGTTTGTAAATAATTTTGGCTAATCGAACAACTAGTGTGATACTGACCACATGCTCTTCGTGGATACGATACCCGACTTACCCTAGCTACCTAGGTTTAATTGGGTTTTTGACTGATCGGGACGACACGGTCACGTCAACTTATTGGGGAATCATATCCTTAAACCTTTAGTGTGGGTCATATTGTGAGTTCCACCAAGCTCCTTAAATGGGTTTTAACTCATAAGCTATTTTGATCTTGATACATTCGATTCCTTCGAATGATTTTACGTATTCAGAGCCTATCTAGTCTGATAATTATCAAATTGGCACACCCTTCCAGGGTGATATCTTTGTTGAACTTTATCCCTTAATCAAAAACTTAGGAGGGTTGCTACATTCATTAATCCTTGATTCTCTGCCGAATACTGGCAACTTACAGATGATTATGGATTTGCACGATCTTATTTGTTGTTTCCAAGGCTTACCAATTTTCTGTCTAACAATAGATGTTTAACATCTCATCTATACAAGGTCTCCCAAGGAGCAGCCTTGATACTTATATAACAATTATTATAGAAAAGCTGATCTTAAGGTGAGATGGTTATTCCAATCACTGCTTAAAACTAATCTTAAGGGATAGCTAATCCATTCAGTCAGTCGAATAAATCGACGATCCTGGGCAGCTGATGGAAATTCTTAATTGTTGCCTATTTAGGGTTGCGGTAATCAATGCACAAGCAAAATGAACCGTCTTTCTTAATTAACTATACCGAATTCTCAGAATATTGAGTTAGGCTATATAAATCCTCTATTTTAAAACTTACTTAATCGAGGTTTCGATTCATCCAATGATGGCACTAGCCGTCTTGGAGATTTCATAATAATACAACCCTAAGTGGGATATAAGTCTTAACTCTACTTGCCTCTCAGGGGGTGACAGGGTAATCTTAGAAAAAGATAATCAAGATACAAGGAGGTTACAGAGATTCTCCAAATCTCAGGCTCCAGTTCATCCATCATTGCTTGTGTCGAACAAGTGACACATTTATGTTACAAGTCCACAAATTCCTTAATCGGGAACATTTATTTGGACAGTCCCATTCTGGATATCTTCTTTGAATACCATTAGTTGACTTTAGTACCATATGACCATCGGGATATCTTTGTGGTCCCATGCATTAAACCTCCATACTGATCAGGCATGGAAGCAATCTATGGAACTTATTAAGATACACCAATCCTCATATGACGCTTTTATCATACCATCTGGTATTCGGAATCGATAGAGATTAAAGAGATATCAACTATATATGCTGACGCACTTCCTCTATAGAGAAGATACTTCAATGATTTTACGGCTGAAGGTTTCTGATGGGAACAGAAGAAATGGTTCTTATGATTTCACCTGTAAGTTTTACCTTACACTTAATATTTGGGGTTCTTACAGGAACATTTCTAAAAGTTTGCTAAGCTTATGGTTTTGTGAGAGACTTAGCAGCGTCTAAAACCAAACGTAACTAATAAAATCACAATAAGGGATTTATCTGGTGTCATTATTAATGTGAGTTGCCTCTAATCATTCATCAGGAGGGTTAAACACCTCCATTCTTAATCCCTTTTAACTTAGCTGCGGAATTTTTAACAAATTTCAGGGCAGTCTCAACTTTGACTGGTTATTTCTTAATCTATATAATGTGGTAGCTGAGGTAGATCCTTAATGGATTTATGATGAGCAGGTTTTGAAAACTTTTCATGACTTTTCTTATATCCTTTGTAGCAGCTGTGTCAATTGCAGTTTTGGAGACTAACTTTATTAACATTGAGGCTCATATCTGATGCACCATTAACATTTGTCGTCTTTCTAGCATCGCGACTGCTGTTTATCTTCTCTGAGTTTTCCATACTCGACGCTTTGGTGTTAAATACCAATTTCAACAAGTGCTTAGGCAATCCATACCTAATGTCTTCCTTGAATTGCCAAAGGTTTAACATAAATAGTCTTGATAACTACTTGCTTCTTATTACGTATAGTATGGGCTTGGTTTTTAAGATGACCAATCCATTCTTATCATTATATCGAGTCCCTCTATTTCAACGGAAACAAGGACAGTGGAAAAGAATGGTTCCCAATGGATATATAACATCCATCTAATATTGCTGAAGCAGTCTCTGAGGTACCATTGGCCAATCCTACTTTATACTTAACGCTTAGAGTTTTTAACAGGCAGATTTAAAGATTTACAAAATCCATTGTCTACGAAAGACTTATCTGAACCTGAATTAAGTAATACTCTAGCATGAGCGTTATTGATAAAGAAAGTACCTGTTGTGACATTGTCATCCTGAATAGCTTCTTGAGCATCCATTTGAGAGTTTCCAGCGTTGGTCTTCTTAGTCTCACCAGGCTTCTTGGTTTTATTTAGGCAGTTTGTTTTGATGTGCCCCTTTTCATTGCAACCATAGCAGGTTGCGTCTCCCAACTTCTTGCAATCCAAGGTCTTATGCTCCTTGGTCTTGCAGATTCCACAGGGTAGATGCTAAGATTCAAATCTGCATTTCCCGAGGTGGTATTTCCTATAGGTCTTGCATCTGATCTTTTTACCTAACTGCTGGTTGTCTTTCGAGTCCTTGCATTCATGAGTCTTGTGATCCATCTCTTTATAGATGACACATCCCCTGATCTGATCATAGAAACATTTTCCGAAGTGCTTCTTCCCGTAGGTTTTATATTCGGGTTTTGCCTCCTTTGGCTTGGACTGGTCATACTTGAACTGGTCTTACCCCTTTTTATAACCCTTATTTGGGGTATCATCGCACCTTCGCTTATGATCCTTCAACGCACTGTCCACAGCGTTGTTTACGGCTATATCTATCATAGCCTGTAACTCGGTGCCCGTTAAGTTCAGTGTTGCATCCTTATTCTGGTCAACGGGACGACTGTGAGCTTCAGAGGAGTCGGCCATGGTGAAGCTTTTAAGGCTACAAACTGAGTAATAATAATTTGCTGAATTGTCAAACTTGATGATTAAATAGCCATGGTGTAAATCAACCATATAGGCCAATAGATAGTATTTAATTTATTTGATTATGTTTTCCCTAGGTTTTTAAATAAACCATCTTTGGCGTTTAAACAAAATATAATGTGACACTCTAGGTTTTTCCGAACGAACACCTTGTAATATTTTGTGTATATAAATATTATTAAATGGAAACGTGATCTTTATTTGCTTAATGTGTGTTGAATGTACGTATTATATATAAATGTACGTGAGTCGAGACCATGACTCGCAACCGGGCGGTTGCGAGTGGGCCTTTGGGCCGTAACCGGTTTGGGCCGAAACCACCCTTAGCCTATTTGATGCTTGTATATAAATCCCCACTTTCCTTCATTTCCTTCATTTTACACAACACACCAACACATACACTCCTTATTTTCTCTCAACTAAGAAAACCCTCAAACAACATTACCATCTCCTCCAATTTTCGGTTCAAGCTCAAGGATCTCGGACAAGGACTCGGTCAAGACCATCACTCGGACACTCCATCTTCTCGGTTCCTTTCTCTTTGTTTTCGGCTCCTTCTTCTTCTTCACAACCGGTTAGTATTATCCTTGTGCATAGGATTTATGTTATGTTGAATGGACTTGTATGCTTGGTTCATAGTGTTATGTATGAATTTAGGATGATTTGTGAAGTTGAATATATGTGATAACATGTTTAAATGGCAAGAAAAAAAGGGTAGTTTAAAAGTGTTCATAGCCAAACATATTATGCTTTATTATTCTTGCAAAATGATGTTGCTAGACTTAAGATTTCGGCTACAAATAATATGTTTCTTGTTCTTACATGACAATCTTGTTTGAAATATATGATTTTTGGTTCAAAATGTGTGATTATGTTGGCATGAAAACCCTAGAAAACTAAGAACATAAGATGAACTTGTTGAATATGGTTTGAAGGTTTTAAAAATGGCAAAGTTTGATCTATTTGGTTTAATGGTCAGATTTGGAAAAGTGTTTGTAGAAACCTTATTGGTAGTTTCCTAATCTGGGTCTGATTTCATATGTACAAATTGGACTGTCATATCTGCATCATCACGTGTACATGAAAGGGACAGCTTCCGACTCGCAACCACACGATTACGACTCGAGACCACGCCGTTGCGACTCGCAACCAAAGCGTGACAACTCGAAACCACACGGTTGCGACTCGCAACCATAGCAGGACAACTCGAAACCACGAGATTGCGACTCGAGACTACGTCGGTTGCGACTCGCAACCACAGCATGATGACTCGAGACCAAACGGTTGCGACTCGCAACCATAACGTGACAAGCCGAGATCTCCTGGTTGCGACTCGAGACCTCCTGGTTACGACTGGGCTGTCCATTTTGGTTATTGGGCCATTATGTGTTATGGGCTATCTGTTGACTGGGGTTATGTGTTACTGTTGACTGCTTAATTGTTTAGGCCGGCCCAATAACCCCATGACTGTTTGTATTGTTTTGCATGTTACGTGCCAGTTATGTGTATAGTTTTTACGCGATTGCTTGTGCACCAAACCTGACCTATACCGGTAACCATGTTAGGACGTGGTGACCAACGTGATTGACAAGTAACCTAAACCTACCGAGCAACCCAAGGTGAGTTCACAACTTAAAAGCATGCGTCCCGGTGGTTTGGTACACGAGACTAAAACAACCCTATCCCCTGGTAAAGGGGGATACCATTTACATACCTTCCCTGGTTATTGGGAACAAAACTACTTTTCCTTCCCTGGTTATTGGGAACAAAACTACTTTTCCTTCCCTGGATATTGGGAACAAAACTACTCTTCCTTCCCTGGTTATTGGGAACAAAACTACTTTTCCTTCCCTGGTTATTGGGAACAAAACTACTTTTCCTTCCCTGGTTATTGGGAACAAAACTACTTTTCCTTCCCTGGTATTGGGAAACCTTTTGGTTAATTACGGTTTATACGGATTGCAACTAACGGCACTAAACGAAACTCTATCACTCAAGTCCCTACTACATAATACCGATTAGTCGCCGGGGCCAGGCGAACGGGTTATTAGTTGATAGCGCTATTTAGGTGTTTACCAGCCTCACACCGTGCCCTGGTTTGGGATCGGTCGTGAACTAATAGACTCAGGCATCCGTCAATGATGATAGAACATTGGCAACGGGGCATCCTGCGGATACGCAACGGTTACCTAGTGTTCGGTATTGGAAAAACAGTTTAGTCGCTAACTTTTGGGGTAGCTCCCCAGGGCATGTATAAACGGGTAAATTAACCGGTGAAACAAGTTTTTGGTAATTAAAACTGGACAACTAGTGAACTCACTCAGCATTATTGTTGACCCCTTACTGCATGCTTTGCAGGTAACCAATGATTCAGGAGCTGCTGCTTGGGGATGTGTAGTGTTCGTCAAACCCGTGTGTCGGGATAACTGTTTTGAACAATGAACTGTCTTTAAAACTATTTTGGTTTATGCTTCCGCTGTTTTGTTAAACTAATTACCGAATCTAAACTCTAATGTTGCTAATTACTCCGGATATTAAATACTTCTACTATTAATTAAATGCTCAGTATAATTGGTGGCTGGATCCTGGTCAGTCACGCCCTCGAAGCGGGTGTTATCCGCAGGAGGAATTTGGGGGTGTGACAGATTGGTATCAGAGCCATTGGTTATAGTGAACTTGGTTTAAAAAAAAAAGGGGAAAATCTTTTTGGAGAAAACCAGACTATAACCCGTGACTCGTGACGACACTACACTCCAAGTACAAGGCTCAACACTTTTGACCTCATAGCTCGGACCAGTGTTTACTTGTTTGCTTACTTTATGTTTCCTGTTTCGCTATACGTACTAGTATGCCTAACTAGTGAACGCCCACATACGATATTGCATGTGATTGCACGTTAGCACACCAATATGAATTCATGTACACTTTCTCGTATCATGTGATTGATAGGGTGGTAATTCCCTAAACCTCCATGACTTACACTACTTGATACTCTTTGAAATCTACTCGAGTGTGGGGAACCATTTGACATGAGTTAAGAGGAGCTGAGATGAACATGCAAATCACAATATTATTGTGGGTGCACACATAATAATATAGTGGGGTGGATGTGAGTCCCAGTGAGGCTTAACAAGTGAAAAAGGGGTTCCGTTTCGTTATTTGTATGATGAGAAACACAACAGTCCATAGGAGCCGTAGCAGTGATTGTCTCCTACTCGAACACGATCTTTTCACTTCTCACTGCATCCCTTTCGAACCTCGATGCTATCGAGTATTACCTGAACACCCATATGAACGCCTAGCGAACTGTGTAGAACATTAGGTGCTTGTACGAACATCCCTGGGATGGATGTTGAAACGACAATGATTGGTCTATATCCTTCTCACCTTTCTTCGCTTGCTGGAACTTAACGTGTTGACGTCTTAAATCCCGAAGTGCGATCACTTCTGCAACACTATCTCAACATACCGTGTATTACTCAGTCAAGAGGGTAGACGTAGTACCTTACTGGCTTCAGCATTTGAACGACCCTAGTCACCGACAACGAGCATCAGCGAATTGACTCCAATCGAACCCTTAACTCCAGTCAGCGGCTCATAGGAGCCAGCTCTTACGAATCAGTCGGGCCATAAGCGATGACAATTGACAATGGTGCGGAAATGCGTAACGGCCAGCTCAATAAGTACACCTTGGGACGCGGCACGGAAACGTGACAAGATGGACTTGTCAGTGAAGGATCGTAGCGCACCATTTCAAGCAACGCCATCAGAAACAACAGTCGCGACAACATCAAGGTCAACAACCAGGGGAATGATAATAGTAATGGGAATCCTCGCAACCGTAACAACAACATTGGAAATGATGCTCGTGGAAGGGCATTTAGGATTGGCGCAGGCGACGCCAGGCGTAGTAGCAACATGGTAGCTTGTATGGGTAGTTGTTTGCTTCATCTCTATTCTGCTTGACCCTGATACTTCTTGAAACCGAACCAGATGTGGAATCGACTGATGGCAAGTCAAATAGAATCTCAAAAGTTCGTTAGGATGTAAACACGACCTTGTGGGACGAGTGTCCGATGACGACCTTCCTTCTACCACCCTCGATGGTTACAACGCAGTAGTTAGTGTGAATTGGTTACCCAGGAATCACGCGAATATACCCAGTAAGGAGAAAACTTTGTGTGGAGAATCGGCCTTTGTTCTAAAGCATCAGAGTAGTTCAATAGTTAGCGCCATTTCAGCTGTGAAGGCCAGAAGTGTCTACAGAGGGATTACTCCGCTGTGTTAGCAACCGCTACGGATGTTAAGGCTAAGGAAAAGTGGATCGAGGATCCACCAGTTGTTCGTTGTTTCTCTCGGCGTGCTATCCGAGGAACATTCAGTTTTTCTTCCGAAAATTTGTTAGGCGGAATCTCAGTTTGATCTCACGTCTGAGGCAGCCCTGATTACTTGTACTTTTACCATTTTGCGCCAGGAAGGTCGCAAGATCTATCAAAGCAACTATAGGAACCGTTGGACAGGAGTTTTGTAGGGTCTATTTCTTCGCTTTGGGGGAGCCCCACTTATCCTAGGGAAGATGGACCTTGTCGTGTGTATACTGACTATTAAGAACTCATCAAGGTGACAGCCCATAACCGTTTGTCTCGATCCTGTATTGACAACCTGTTGACCAGTTACATGGGTCATGCTCCTATGTGAAGATTGAGTAGCGAACGAACTAACATCAGATGGAAGTCCAAAGGGAGGATGTTCCTAAAACGGCATAGTGAACGCAATAAGGCCATTCCCAGGAGACACCGGATGAATTATTCCATGACCTTTTGGGGTGAACAACCCACCAGCTGCTTTATGGATCACACTGCAACTGTGTTTATCTAGTACGTTTTGAATCACTTCTAGGAGAAAGGGGCACCATGAACAACACTTGTATTCCATTGTAGAGCTTCTAGGGGAGGAGCGTCTACGTGCGAAGTCTACCTAAGTATGACTTCAGGATTCGGGAAGTACACATTTTCTTTTTATCAAACAACGAAGTGGGAATACACATGGATCTCGCTAAGATCCATTTTGGTTAGGAACTGATCAACATCAAAGATCCCTTCGAGGATACAGGAGTTTCTTGGTCCCACTAGATACTATCGCAGCTTAATCACAAGATTTTCGAAGGTCGCACAGCTTAAGTCTCGTTGGCACAGCAGGGTGTTGTGTTCGTGAAAGACCAAAACAGGAGGACGTCTTTTCAGCTTTCGAATCCCAACTTTGTAATGCACTGAGCATCATCTTCACCCTAGGGTACGGGTGATCTAGCGGTATACCATGATGCTTCGAATCAGGATCCCAGTTACACACGGATGCAACGCGAGAAGGTTATTGCTTACGCCTCTCGACAACTTAGGACGCACGAAAGGAACTACACAACGCTTGATTTGGAACTGGGAGCAGTGATCTTCGCACTTAAGTTATGACGGCATTACCTATACGGAACCAAGTGCGCCACCTACACCGACCACAGAAGTTTAGAACACATATTCAAGCAGAAGGAACTGAATATGCGACAGCGACGATGGGTCGGACTGCTGAATGATTACGAGTGCTCTATCAGGTATCACCCGGGCAAGGCCAATGTAATGGCAGACGCCCTCAGTCGGAAGGGCACTACGCCTAAGCGCGTAAGAGCTTTACAACTCACGATCCATTCTAGTCTACCTTCGCAAATACGAGCTGCTCAGATAGAAGCACTGGAACCAGAGAACGTTAGAGCTGAAGCCCTACGCGGGTCAAGGCAACGCTTAGAACAGAAGGAAGACGGTGCTTATTATGTAACAGGACGCATTTGGGTCCCACTCTATGGCGACTTACGAGAACTTGCGATGGATGAAGCGCACAAATCTCGCTACTCAGCACACCCTGGTTCGGACAAGATGTACCACGATATTAAGACTACGTATTGGTGGCCTAGCATGAAGGCCCACATAGCAACTTACGTCAGCAAGTGTTTGACTTGTGCGCAAGTCAAGACGGAATATCAGAAACCCTCAGGCCTACTCCAACAACCAGAGATACCACAACGGAAATGGGAGCAAATTTCCATGGATTTCGTTACTGGCCTACCTAGATCACAGCGCGGAAACGATACTATCTGGGTGATCGTGGATCGACTCACGAAATCCGCACACTTCTTGGCAATCAAAGACAACAGATAAATTCTCCACTCTGGCGGAGATATACCTCAAGGAAGTTGTTCGAGGCACGGGGTGCCCACCTCTATCATCTCTGATCGAGATGCACGTTTTACTTCGGAACTGTGGCAAGCAATGCACAAGTCTTTTGGCTCACGTCTAGATATGAGCACAGCGTATCACCCACAGACGGACGGGCAGTCCGAGCGAACTATTCAAACCTTAGAAGACATGCTTCGCGCTTATGTAATCGACTTTGGCAACAGCTGGGAAAGGCATCTGCCACTCGTGGAATTCTCGTACAATAACAGCTACCACACCAGCATTAAAGCTGCCCCGTTTGAGGCATTGTACGGACGTAAATGCCGGTCACCTCTTCGTTGGGCAGAGGTGGGGGGATAGTCAAATCACTGGTCCAGAACATGTGGTAGACACTACTGAGCGGATTGCTCAAATACGACAACGCATGGCGGCCGCTCGTGACCGT
The DNA here is from genome assembly GCF_002127325.2 of Helianthus annuus. NCBI lineage: Eukaryota > Viridiplantae > Streptophyta > Magnoliopsida > Asterales > Asteraceae > Helianthus > Helianthus annuus. The sequence goes on from NC_035437.2 coordinate 1,261,795, forward strand.
CAGAAGGCCTACGCCGATAAGGGCAGGAAACCACTTGAGCTCCAGGTTGGGGAGCGGGTATCACTCAAAGTTTCACCCTGGAAGGGTGTGGTTCGTTTTGGTAAACGAGGCAAACTCAACCCACGGTACGTTGGACCTTTCGAAATCCTTGAGAAAATAGGCAAGGTGGCCTACAGACTGAACTTACCAGCAGAACTCGGTGTAGTTCACAACGTTTTCCATGTGTCGAATCTGAAGAAGTGTCTGTCAGATGAGACGCACGTAGTTCCTCTGAAGGAACTCACAATCGACGAACAGTTGAAATTCGTCGAAGAACCTGTCGAAATCACGGACCGGGATGTTAAGGTCCTCAAGAGCACTAGAATACCTCTTGTTCGAGTTCGTTGGAACTCACGTCGCGGCCCAGAGTTTACCTGGGAGCGGGAGGACCAGATGAAGTCCAAGTATCCCAGTTATTCCCAAACGAAAACCCCAGCACTGAAGCTACAACCGAATTTCGGGACGAAATTCCAAACTAACGTGGGGATGATGTGACACCCCGTTAAAACACGCTAGCTTGGCAGTGGCTGCTTCAACTTTCGGGACGAAAGTTCTTAAAACTTGGGGATAATGTGACACTCTAGGTTTTTCCGAACGAACACCTTGTAATATTTTGTGTATATAAATATTATTAAATGGAAACGTGATCTTTATTTGCTTAATGTGTGTTGAATGTACGTATTATATATAAATGTACGTGAGTCGAGACCATGACTCGCAACCGGGCGGTTGCGAGTGGGCCTTTGGGCCGTAACCGGTTTGGGCCGAAACCACCCTTAGCCTATTTGATGCTTGTATATAAATCCCCACTTTCCTTCATTTCCTTCATTTTACACAACACACCAACACATACACTCCTTATTTTCTCTCAACTAAGAAAACCCTCAAACAACATTACCATCTCCTCCAATTTTCGGTTCAAGCTCAAGGATCTCGGACAAGGACTCGGTCAAGACCATCACTCGGACACTCCATCTTCTCGGTTCCTTTCTCTTTGTTTTCGGCTCCTTCTTCTTCTTCACAACCGGTTAGTATTATCCTTGTGCATAGGATTTATGTTATGTTGAATGGACTTGTATGCTTGGTTCATAGTGTTATGTATGAATTTAGGATGATTTGTGAAGTTGAATATATGTGATAACATGTTTAAATGGCAAGAAAAAAAGGGTAGTTTAAAAGTGTTCATAGCCAAACATATTATGCTTTATTATTCTTGCAAAATGATGTTGCTAGACTTAAGATTTCGGCTACAAATAATATGTTTCTTGTTCTTACATGACAATCTTGTTTGAAATATATGATTTTTGGTTCAAAATGTGTGATTATGTTGGCATGAAAACCCTAGAAAACTAAGAACATAAGATGAACTTGTTGAATATGGTTTGAAGGTTTTAAAAATGGCAAAGTTTGATCTATTTGGTTTAATGGTCAGATTTGGAAAAGTGTTTGTAGAAACCTTATTGGTAGTTTCCTAATCTGGGTCTGATTTCATATGTACAAATTGGACTGTCATATCTGCATCATCACGTGTACATGAAAGGGACAGCTTCCGACTCGCAACCACACGATTACGACTCGAGACCACGCCGTTGCGACTCGCAACCAAAGCGTGACAACTCGAAACCACACGGTTGCGACTCGCAACCATAGCAGGACAACTCGAAACCACGAGATTGCGACTCGAGACTACGTCGGTTGCGACTCGCAACCACAGCATGATGACTCGAGACCAAACGGTTGCGACTCGCAACCATAACGTGACAAGCCGAGATCTCCTGGTTGCGACTCGAGACCTCCTGGTTACGACTGGGCTGTCCATTTTGGTTATTGGGCCATTATGTGTTATGGGCTATCTGTTGACTGGGGTTATGTGTTACTGTTGACTGCTTAATTGTTTAGGCCGGCCCAATAACCCCATGACTGTTTGTATTGTTTTGCATGTTACGTGCCAGTTATGTGTATAGTTTTTACGCGATTGCTTGTGCACCAAACCTGACCTATACCGGTAACCATGTTAGGACGTGGTGACCAACGTGATTGACAAGTAACCTAAACCTACCGAGCAACCCAAGGTGAGTTCACAACTTAAAAGCATGCGTCCCGGTGGTTTGGGACACGAGACTAAAACAACCCTATCCCCTGGTAAAGGGGGATACCATTTACATACCTTCCCTGGTTATTGGGAACAAAACTACTTTTCCTTCCCTGGTTATTGGGAACAAAACTACTTTTCCTTCCCTGGATATTGGGAACAAAACTACTCTTCCTTCCCTGGTTATTGGGAACAAAACTACTTTTCCTTCCCTGGTTATTGGGAACAAAACTACTTTTCCTTCCCTGGTTATTGGGAACAAAACTACTTTTCCTTCCCTGGTATTGGGAAACCTTTTGGTTAATTACGGTTTATACGGATTGCAACTAACGGCACTAAACGAAACTCTATCACTCAAGTCCCTACTACATAATACCGATTAGTCGCCGGGGCCAGGCGAACGGGTTATTAGTTGATAGCGCTATTTAGGTGTTTACCAGCCTCACACCGTGCCCTGGTTTGGGATCGGTCGTGAACTAATAGACTCAGGCATCCGTCAATGATGATAGAACATTGGCAACGGGGCATCCTGCGGATACGCAACGGTTACCTAGTGTTCGGTATTGGAAAAACAGTTTAGTCGCTAACTTTTGGGGTAGCTCCCCAGGGCATGTATAAACGGGTAAATTAACCGGTGAAACAAGTTTTTGGTAATTAAAACTGGACAACTAGTGAACTCACTCAGCATTATTGTTGACCCCTTACTGCATGCTTTGCAGGTAACCAATGATTCAGGAGCTGCTGCTTGGGGATGTGTAGTGTTCGTCAAACCCGTGTGTCGGGATAACTGTTTTGAACAATGAACTGTCTTTAAAACTATTTTGGTTTATGCTTCCGCTGTTTTGTTAAACTAATTACCGAATCTAAACTCTAATGTTGCTAATTACTCCGGATATTAAATACTTCTACTATTAATTAAATGCTCAGTATAATTGGTGGCTGGATCCTGGTCAGTCACGCCCTCGAAGCGGGTGTTATCCGCAGGAGGAATTTGGGGGTGTGACATATAATCCTTCATATTTATTAGACAGGGGACATAAGTCACGACTGTCAATGTCGTACCGACATTTTATATAGCACAAAGGCTTGTTCCAAAGGACTTTTCGATGGCACAGATGCCTTGTCACTAGGGAAATTTTAAAACATAATTAGTGATTCATTTGGATCGGAAAATTTCATAATTCATTGCCTTGACAAGAAGTTATGAAATAAAACTATCTTATTCATGTATACATCTTTGCCCGTAGGTATACATCCTAGATGGATGTTTAGATGTGTACATCATGTTCGACGTTTATTAGCCATGATTCCTATTGATCATTTAGGCTAAATAAGGGGTTTGGAAGTTCCTAATATAAAGATGACAAGTGTGATTTTATCGCATCACGGTTGTCGGGAGGTGCTAACACGTTTTCAGGTGTTAATAAGGATCTGAATCTCTTTTAAACAGGTTTTTTACCATCTTAGCCAGGTCTTTAATGACATTCAAGCTAGGTTATACCTTTTAAGATTCTTTTTTAATACATATACTAGGAGAAAAAGAATGATATTTAGTTTATTCAGGATTTTCATTATAATTATCCTAAATTTAATTAAAATATAACTATGGCACAAAAGGCCTAGTCACGTAGACAAGTTTAATTTATAACCAGGATTCTCACAGAATCGAGGTATTAGGGTCTGAATCCAAGTTCATTACCTTTTCTTGACAGGGAGTTGTAGGTTACCCCTGTCCTTAGTCCCACAGGACGTTAATTATTGCCCGTAGGCACTTCATCCTTAAGGGATGGTTACATAGTTACAGGGAGATTAAAATATCCCGATTTCAAGATGGCCTGTGTGACTTTATCACATCACAGTTTGCCAAGCATGTTAACATACTTTCAGATGTTAACAAGATTTGGAATCTTTTGCGCAGGTTTTACCATCTTGGCCATGTCTGCAATGACATTTAGGCTAGGTTTTACCATCTTGGCCATGTCTGCAATGACATCTAGGCTAGGTTTTATCATCTTGGCCATGTCTGCAATGACGTTTAGGCTAGGTTTTACCTTTAAGATTCTTTTAATATTTAACGCAGAGCAACCCTAGATTGAGATGTAAACAGGGATCTAAATCTAATTGTGGAACTACCATCTTGGCCCTGTCTTAAGGTGACACATGGGCTAAGTCTTGTCCTTTTTAGATTTTTCCATTTTATTACAATGGTAGATCTTATAGCAGGAATGTTATTTCAAATCCAACCATTCCATTAAAATTTAAACAGGTACATGGTTGCCCTAAACGGGACTTCTAATAGCAATGACTCGCCCATGCAGGGGCTAATCAGAAAAATAACAATGGAAATAAAAACAAATCAGGAATAGTCCTAAGTTCTTTGTCTAGACTCAAGAATCAAGAAATGTGCAATCGTGTAACTAAGATTAAACACAAAAGGCTAGTGTTTAATTCACTCAGTGTTGGCTCTGATACCAACCTGTCACACCCCGATATTTCCACGTATTACCGGTGGGCCCGGTGGGGAGTACCGTGACATAGTTGATATCATCATAGTCAAACAACACAAATTTAAATACACAGCGGAAGCAAAAGGTAATTATATTACAATCCGATATAAAGTAATATCCAAGTATTACAAACGGAATGTAATGGATCCACAGGCGGATCAAAATAAAGAGGAAACTTGTTCAACAGACTTTAACATCTAAGCTTGCGAGACTTCTATTTGATGCTAGGAGAGACAAGCCTATTACGCGTAGTACCCGCACTTAGTCTTTTTGGGAAAATACGTCAGTTTACACTGGTAAATACAATTTAACTGACTCATTTTGAAAATGTTTTAAAAATTGATTTGAATGCCCGCGGCACAAAACTTTTTATAACTTGGGATAATTATTTGCTTATAATCTTGTAAAAGAATTACATGTTTATTTTGCGTTCAGTTGTCCGTGTCGTTCCGGGTTAAAGATTAATAGACACACCACTTAGTATAATTCTGTCGCGAGACTTCTCTCGTACCGACGATTATACTTTATTGAATGCACTACGGGTGTACGCCTACACCCGTATGCTAAGGTCGTGGCCATTCTTAAATGATGCCAAGGATATCCGGGACATGGTCATTAAACCCCCAAAGGCGATAAACAAACAAAACAACATTTTCAAACGGGTCATTTCGACCATACTTAACCACCGACCGGTTAAGGTCGATTACCCGACCAAGCGGTATTTTATATACCGTACCCCAAGCCCGTATAGGGAAAATAAGTTAAAAGTATTTACCTGAGCAAATTTATACAATTTATCCCAGCCGTATACCACCAAGCAAGTACAGATAGCTTTTACTGGGCTCCTAAATCTGGAACAAAGGTTTTTAATAACCTATTAGATTCCTAACGGGTCTTAATTAAGCCTATGCTTATACCGGTTAGTTTTAAAGGAGGATACGGTTCAAAACACATGATTAAGCGAGAACCGGATTAGAATGTGGTTTAGACCCGACAAGCTTGTATACTTGTGTAATAAGGGTAAACTAAACACATTCTGGATTTTGAGATAAAAAATGATAAGGTTTGACCCGTTTCGGCTAATTTATGCAAACTAGTTACATAAGCCGATCCGAACGCGAAAAGGGCGTAACGGGTAACCACAAGAGTCATGAACAGGTTTCCTAAGTTAATATGCCTTAAATATGTTATGATATCAGTAGGATACCTTCCATTATGCCCAAAACGAATTTAAAACCAATTTATGCCCCGTAGGGGTATTTTGGTCATTTTAGAGGTTATAAAAGAGATTAAATATCATTCTGAGTTCCAGGTCTGATATAATCAGTAAAAATACTTAGTTTACTAAGTTATAACAGTAGGGTATAGCATATATGTGAAATTTACTACTTATAACCAAATAATGCACCGTAGGGGCATTTTGGTAATTTCACATAAGCTTAAAAGGTCAAAACTGGAAATCTGAGTTTAAAACTTTTCCTTACTGTTAAAATATAAAAATTTACTGAATATATCAGTAGGCATCAACGCTTATATGTTTAAAATAGTTTTGATACAGACTATGCGTTAAAAACGCTTAAAAAGGCGATTTGGAGCCAATTCTGGGTTTTCAAAGGAAAGCTGATATTTTTATTATTCCAGGAGGCTCAAAATAATTTATTTATCATATTAGATCCATAGAAAAAGGTTTGACATCAAAAGGATTTTTAAAACTCATTTTATAGCCCAAAAGGGCAAAACCGACAACTACCAAATCAAGCTTAGAACCCTATGTTATGCTCAGCCTAAAAATAATTAAAAATCTCCAAAAATACCAAATAATATATTATATCAGTGGGTAAAAAGTTTGATATAAAAAACTGGGTTTAGATAGGCTATACGCTAATTATGCCATTTAATTAATAAAAAGCTTTCTATTTACGCTAATGAGCATAACTCTTAATCTAGACCTCAAACTGATGTTAAATTTTAGGGACAAATTTATAATTCAGTAATAAAGATTATTATCCTCTCATATTTTCAAATTTCTCGTTTTAGGGTCAAAAGGCATAACGGTCAACATTTAGGCATTTAAAGGAAACATGCGTGAACTAGGATTTCTATGGAACCAAGTTGTATAACCTTGGAGGGTTATACTAACTTATAATACGGTCCTAGTGGAATCCTAAGGCATATCTAAATTAATCTAAATCGGGTCAGAACTGAAAGTCATAGCAAAAGTCAACTTTTGCGACTTTCGGTTCCTGACCGAACCTATACTTAGAATTGTCGGGTTGAATCATGCTTAGGCATGTTCAACTAATATTTACCAAGTTATTAAAGTGAGAAAACTGATTTTATGACTTTATATTAATAGTTATGTATTTTACTTAAAACTAACCCGTCTGACTTTTATTTGACCCGACAATTAAACTAAGTAAACGTGGTAATTAGGAGGCGCCTTTTTGAGGGTTAATTACCTACCTAATTACGGTCACGTAGCCATGTTCGCTACAAACAATAGCTTAACCGTTTAAAAGTCAAAGCGTTTATCGAAAACGCTTGACTTTTTGGTTTAAAACGCTAAACCAACTAAATTAGCACGAAAGAATACTTACTAAGAGTCCAAAGGACTGAAGGAGGTTCTCAAATAGGTTCAAGATCCTCCTAATTCACAGACAAGAGCAGAATGAAGGAATTGGTGTGAAGAACAAATGAAATCCCACATCTATTTATAGTTTTTGGGATTGCACGGGATCGCGACACATGTCGGGAGGTTATAATCAGATCATGACAAGTGTAAAGGGTTCTTAAATTACTGTGGGCAGCCCCTAGATTCAATGTTTGTGAGTATGAAAACCATTTTGAACAAAAACCAGCAATAAACAGGCTGTCTGCAGTTGTTCTGCATCTGATCAGCCCACGCGGCCCGCGTAGGGAAACCCAGGCAGCTTACGCGGCCCGCCTGCATGTCCAAACCAGCAAACATAGTTCCAGAATGTACAATATCAGTCCCTGCACTTGTTAAAAGGCTTTTCTGACACGCATAAGGTCCGTTAACCTCATTTCAAGGCTCCACCATGATGCCCACACATAGGGGACATGAAACATGCTCAAAAACATGTCGGATGTCGGTTGGTTTGACCGTACGGTCGCGATGTGCGTCGAATTACGACGAAACACGGACGGACGCTAAAAACGGTCCAAATCCCGCGACGAGTGGAATTTTATCATGCCACACACTAAAATAAAATATTTTAGTGCTTACATAAATTTTTGGGTGTCCGGGGATATACAGAATGCGAGATATGCGCAAAAGTGCAAACTTGTGCACTTTTTGACACTTTTTGTCCCTGCATGATATAAAAGTTTATTTTTGTGCACCAAACGCTTCTAAGCCTATATCTAAGCTATATAAAGGATAAATAGGGTATGTTTAACTTATGGACATATTCTGGAAGGTCCGATACCCTACGAATTGACATACTTTTGCAGTTTGACGCAATTAGTCCCTTAATTGCGCAAAGTAGTGCGGAATGCCGTTTAATGATATCCAAGCCTTCCATGACCCATACTGGGCATTCCCAAGCATATACTTAAATATTACTACGCTTTTTCCCTTAAATGGTCAACTAAAGGCGTAGATTCAAAAGTTGACGCTTTAGGCCCCTCTATTGCGCAAACTTGTTCATCTCATCATTTACTTATAGGCATAAAAACCTTAGACGGCCCTTATTTGGCATTCCCGAGTGTATAATTAAATATTATGAAGCTCCCGGTTTGTTAAAGGTCACTGAGAGGTAAGAATTAACATGTTGACGCTTTTAACCCTTTATTGCGCAAACTTTCAATTTATTACGCAAACGGCTACACTTAATCATCATGTGGCACATTTGTGAACATAATCATCATGAGAGGTTATTCAGAAACTTATTTTAGGTATGCTAACACTTCTAGTCCTTTCAAAATCAAAGTTTTCGATTTTTCAAAAAATTACACGTGTCAATACATCATTGGACGTGATTTTTAGAGGTGTTACAATTAAGATCTGGTAACGGATTAGATTTATCACCTCTTTTTTTACTCACCCTAAGACCGTTACACGAACTAACAGGTCCATCTTTAAAAAAATCCAGCCCAACAGGTTTAGAAGGTGATACTAAACCTTGGGCTTGCCTTGACCCACCTGAACCCAAAGGATCAGAACCCGCATGGAACATAAAAACACCTCCTGTCCCACTCTTAGGTCCCACTTGTGATGTCTCCTGGGATTCCACCTCACCATGACTACCATCATTCTTAGGACTACGTACTTCCACATTCTCATGCATCTCTTTCTCCACTACATTAAACCCTTCATGCCCATCACTATACTCCATATTATGACTAGCTTTTTAACCAGAATCATTATTCAGCGATGACGACCCATCCACCTAACAAATAAAGTTTGGCGACCATTCTCCCTCTTCTTCAACCACCCAAATCTTAACCCGACGGTCTCTCCACACAATTACCACCTCTTCGTTAATCTTCCTTCGGTGATTAACGACAGTCGCCATTTTATTAAAAGCTAAACACCAATCCGTTGAAGAGGCTTCCGATGGTTGTACAATGCGACCGAACCTTTCACCGATAGAATTGAACACACCTTTATCCCATAACTCCAACGGAATACCCCGAACAATCAACCAGACTAACCGACTAAATTCTAAATCTTGACCATTCCAAACCTCCATATTCTTTGCCCAAACTTCCCAAAAAAACTTTTGATTAGTAAAAAATTCCATAGCTGTCTCGGGGCCATTAAAACAAATCAGGATTTTCAACCCCCCCCCCCCCCCCCACAAAACTTGTTTTGGCTCCAAGCATATTATCTCTGGAAAGGAAAGTTTCTAAAGTATTCAACAATTCCAAAGATTTGACCTTAGCAATTAAGGACTTCCCTTTCCACTTCTCATTAGCCTCCGTGATACTTGGATTTACCAAAACAACATTCTTCTCCTCCAGATCTCGAATTCCTCCATTGCCAACCTTCTTGAGAACGTTAACACCCTTCCATGTTGTAGCTTTAGACGTCCCCACTAAATTAACATTAGGCACCGGCACGCGAACCCTACTCCTATCATCGTCACCCTCTTTAAACCTTGACCCATTCCGTACTAGTAAATCCTTACGCATCGGCAAAGTACCCTGATTAAACGGCCCATCTCTAGTGAACCTTGCAACATTAACTCCAATAATAGCCCCATCAATGGTCACCGTCTTCAACTTTTCCAACCACATCTCAACGTCTTCAACTTCTTTTAAACGAATAAAACCAAATCTATTACCCGCACCATCTCTCTTTTTTGGAATGAACGCATCTCCCAGATTACCCAATGGAAAGAACGCCTGCCAAAGTCTCGTACTTGTACAATCATTTAGGAGATTGGAGATAAAGAACGTTACCGCATTACGAAGCCTTTCCTCTCTTCTTACCCATTTCATCTCCTTTTTCTTCTGGTTCCTGGACACAACCGTCTGCCACCTCTCATCTGATCGATACCACGATCTGTTGATGCGTTGTTGCTCTACCTATTTCCTCTGTCTCAGTTCTCTCAGATCTTTCGGCTCCTTCTCCCTCTTTCGCCCTCTCTCCATATCTACTTATTTACAACTAACAAACATTTAGGGTTGGGATAAGATTGGTATAGAGTACCTCTACCCACACCTGTATCGCTATCAAAAATGTATCGGTATCCAATGATATTGACTATATATAACATGAATTTGAATAATATGCTATTAAATTAACAATGATAATGATAATTAACTAATGAAGAAACAGGATATAAGTTGTGATGGTCTCTTCTATCCAAGAGGTGAAGGCTTCAAATCTAACATGTAAATCCTATAATCTGCATATTATGGTGTATTTGTCTTAGAAAATCCAAGAGTTGTGCGTAAATGAGGTTCAGCGTCGCCTGACTTTTTCATACCATGAAGCGGAAGTCTCCCCTTCTGGTAGTCCTGAGTCCTGACATCGCGGGTGCTGAAGGACCAGTGCCCTGATTTGTTGGAGTCACCGTGTGGGCGGTACGAGTACCGCTTGCGCACATGGCTCCAACGTCTGTGCGTTCTGTCACACCCCAACCGATGGCGGAAACATCGGGGCGTGGCACTTAGCGAAATAGATTGTCCAGAAGTTTCCATAACAACTATTATTACCAATTATTTAAAGCATCACGTCCCATACCATGACATAAAACGTAACACAATTATTACAGGCAAAGTCAAGACAAATTGTTCTGTTCCGACAACTCAGAATTTAAGTACAGACAATTCATTTATTTGTTTCTAGACCTTTCCTAGCCTCGATTTCACAGCAAGCAAAGCATCTTAACATCTTAAGCACCTGCCACATACGTTAAAGTAAAAGTCAATACACATAGTGTAAAGGTGAGCATACAAGTTTAATAGATATAATAGAGTTCGAAATCGTTTACGCATAACCAGCATGTACACATTGTGAAATTAAGCACGTAAGTTATCGACATGATCCTATCAATTCCAATGGCTGCGGGTTGACTGCCCGAGGCAGTTCGTAATACACACTCACCACTGTGAGCCATGTAAATAATTGTCCTTAACAACCCTTGAGTGAACAGGTGCTGAGTCCAAACTATAATCCACATGTAAACATAACAAACAAGCATTCATTAAGTCACGTATAACATGCGGTAACGGTTAGCGTTAAACTATTGCATAGTGTGTTTGATGTGATTTAGAATAAGTAACGTATGTAACACCCAAAAGTGCGTAAAGCAAAAAGGGTTCGAGTATACTCACAGCGATGATGGATTGAAGGGAGCGCTAGAATGAGTTTAGCTTGATCAGAACGATAACACAAAAGATAAGCGACGCGTAAAATGGTGTGGAGTGTCAATGGATCGGACGGTAATGATGACTGTCGTAAGGGTCATGCAAAAACCTAAATAAACTATGTAGATAGTGTAAGTAGGGTATCGTATCCATGGGGAATTTGTGGTTAGCGTTAAAGAAATTAATTAAAACTAAATTATCTAAATCGGGGGTTTGTTTGTTTGTTTGTAAAGAAAACACAATTTGTCACGAAAAGTGTTATCAAGATGAGAAGAAGTAACCTCCACCCGGAATCCCGAATACCCATTTTAATATAAAAATCCGTTTTCTGATTCAAAACATCACATAGACATGGCCTCGGAATTAATGAATTTGATTAGTTAATAGGGATAGTTTTTAAGAGTCACTATGCAACCTAATAACCCGTTTGTTTGTATCAACTACCCACCAATTTACTAACCCGCTAACAACGCAAGGAAGTTGCCAATACGCTTAATAAATGACAAGTAATTCAAACACAAGAAACGTTTACCAATAATTCAACACAAGTGGTCAAGCTGTACCAGTTTACAAGAATCAGAAAAACAGAAAATTATATCAAACCGTGTAAACGTTCATCCGGGCAGAAGTCACGAGAGGCTTAGCCGCGCATAATGATCTTCACGGCTTCGGTTGTCATCCCGGGTTAATCAGATTTCATGGAATGGCTTGAGAGATGAGATGGAATAATAATGCTGAATTCGTCCCCAATCTCCAATGTATAACGGCTGATGTCTAAGATTATGAAAAGATCCCTTTTTAAGCAAGATTAGCCGACTTCCTTCTTTTTTTTCGTTATGTGGCTCTTTAGAATAACGTAATGGGCTGCCAACTTTTTAATTCCTTCGATCTTCAACATGCCAACAAACAGCCCAACACAAGCCCACTTTTGATGTCTAGACTTCCATGTTCCAACGTGCTCCTATCATGCAATTTGACAACATTTAGTTTTGACTATTAAAATCAAATTAACATTCAAAGACATTTTTTTTTTGAACGGCAAAAACACTTTATATATATATATAAAGAGCCAGCAAGAAGCTGGAAAACAAAACAACGGACCCGAAACAAAACAAGCTACACCAAAACAGGTTACAAAAGATCTACAACGTCAAACATGACCCATTTACTCCAAGAAGGTTTCTTGAGATTGGATCTATTACAGATCCAAAGGAAGGATTCTTCTTTGATTAAATCGACCATTTTGTTGATGGGGATGAACGAATCTTCAAAAACTTTAACGTTCCTGGCTTTCCATAGGATCCAGACCGTGGCCATTAAGACCGTGTACACTAATTTTTTCCACACTTGGTCTCCTGGATTTCGCCGAATATGATCCGATAACTCACTGAGTTTGGAACAACTCTGGTATCTTAATCGCAGCCAGGAAAGGATGTTCCACCAGACACATCGAGCCCATAAGCAGGAAACGAACAAATGGTCTGAATCTTCTTCCTTAATGCCACACCGAGGACATAATGCATCCCCGATCGGAACACCTCTTTTGATCAGGCCCACCTTTGAAGCGACTTTCCCAAGAAGAGCCCTCCATAACAGATAGTTGGCTTTAGGAGAAGCCCAATTGTTCCAGTCGAAAACCATAATATCGTTGTTTTCACCGTTGCCTCTTATGTCTATGTCTTTCCGAACCTGCCTGACGGAAAAGGAACCATCAGGATCAGACACCCATTTCCATCCGAAATCTCCAGCCACCAGATTCTCCTTAATATCGATACCGAGCTTTAATAATTCCGACGCTACTGAGCCGATGTCTTTCCAAGCTCCGGGGATAGATTTTTTAACCGGAATAATACTTTCGTTCAAAGAATTATGGTTACCTCCGTGAATAGCCTCCACCACTTTAACCCAAAGTTGGTTTGGATTCTGTTTTGCTCTCCACCACCATTTTGTTAACATCGCATAGTTATAGCTTTGGATCCCACCAACTCCCATTCCTCCTACTTTTTTATGCTTTAAGATGAACTCCCATTTCAACCATCTTAATTTGTTCCGATTGTTTCTTTTGCCCCATAAAAATTCTCTGCGAATTTTCTCAATTCTTTTGATAACACATTTGGGGGCAATAAATAAGGATAAAAAATAAGAAGGCAGGCTCCCAAGAACGGATTTAACCAAAGTCAATCTTCCGGCGAAAGAGAGATGATTAGCTTTCCATCGGGAAAGCTTAGAATATATTCTATCAATGATAACCTTCCAGAACGAGGCACGCTTCATGTTCACACCGATAGGGACCCCAAGATAAGAAAAAGGAAGGGAACCCGCCTCACAACAAACTTTGCTTGGAAGGTGTTCCACTTCATCCGGATCCACTCCAATCCCATAAATCTTACTTTTCCTCCTATTGATTTTTAGCCCGCTGACTAGATTGAGCCATCTAAGAAGCCTATTAATGGCAATAATATTCTCTTCCAACCAGACCCCAATAAAAATCACGTCATCGGCATAACACAGATGAGAAATATTGGGACCCCCATTCGGGAGCTGGCAGCCTTGAAACACACCCATTTGAGTCAGCCTATTAACGAATAAAGTCACTATCTCCATAGCGATAATGAACAAAAAAGGAGAGAGCGGGTCACCTTGACGAAGCCCTCTTTTAAACGGGAACTCGTTAGTTGGAGAACCGTTCACTAAAACGGACCCCTTTCCTGAAGACAAGCAGCCCTTAATCCACGAAACCCATTTAGAAGGGAAATTCATCTTTTCCATAATCCCGAAGAGAAACTTCCAATTTATGGAATCGTAAGCTTTTTCGAAATCCACTTTAAAGATAAGCACCTTCTTCCTAGCCTTTTTAGCCCACGCAATCGATTCACTTACTATGAGGGTACTATCAAGGATATTTCGGCCTCCCACAAAAGCCGATTGCTCCGAAGAAGAAATGTTTCCAATGACCTTTTTAATTCTTGTAGCCAGGACCTTTGCAATAATTTTATACATAGATCCAACTAACGATATCGGCCTGAAACTAGCGAGGTCTTGAGGATCTTTACATTTGGGGATGAGAGCGACGAAAGAGGAGTTGCACCCGCCATTTATAGACCCCGTAGAATGAAATTCCTTCATCACCTCCATAATAATGTCTTTAAACTTTAACCAGAAGACCTTAAAAAACCTCAAAGAGAAGCCGTCCGGCCCCGGCGCTTTCCCTCCATCGCAGCTTCTAATCGCCTCCAAGATTTCCTTTTCTGAAAAAGGCTCACACAACATCAAGCCTAGCTGGTTCGATAACGAAGGAAGGCCACGTTTATCATAATCCGGTCTTCGTCTAATCGGCTCCGCAAATTGTTTTTTGAACCAAATTCTTATTTCTTCTTTGAGCTCCAACGGGTCCGAGATAACCCTATCATTAAAAGACAGACCTTGAATTCTATTTTTCGCCGCATTTATCCTGATCGCTTTGTGAAAAAACTCACTATTTGCATCCCCATACTTGAGCCACTTGACACGGGCCTTTTGATGTAAATCTTTGGATTTCATAGCCTCCAAACGGATTAAAGTGTCCCGCAATTCAATTCTTTTAGCTTTATCTTCAGAGGAAATCGGCCCAATGCAGGCCTTATCCTCAATTTTTTTAATGGCTTCTTCCAGCTCAAGAGTGGCCTTAATATCATTGGCCTTGATCTCCTTTCTCCACTGCTTAATGTTATTCTTAATGCATTTTAAAATTTTTGCCAACCTCACATCCGCCGGACCTACACCCATCTCCACTAACAAGGCACAATCCACAATCTCCCCTAGCTTCTTATCACCAAGCCAAGAGTTGAAAAATTTAAAAGGAATAGGACCGAAATTATCCGAAGCACACAACAGAGAAATCGGACAATGATCCGATGGACCTTTTTTATGGACTTGAAATTTTGCATTGGGCCAATTACTCAAAAAAACATCGTTCACCAGACATCTATCTAATTTACTCAGTTTAATGTCTCTGTGACCAGAAATAAAGGTGAACTTACCTCCCATCATAGAGTATTCAAAAAGCCCGGCAGCGGAAATGAAATCGTTAAACGAATCCGAAGAGGCTCTATCAAAACGCGAGTTGACTCTTTCGTCTTCAGTTCTAACATCGTTGAAATCACCCAGCAACAACCATAAGCCATTTTGACTCAAAACCAAATCCTTGATTTCATCCCAAAGAATTCTCCTACGAGAGGGTTCATTAGGAGCATGCACATTCACAATATGAATACGATTTTCCACTCCAGACAACGAGCCTGAGCAAAGTAGAAATCGCTGATGCTTGATAACCGAATCAACCGAAAAGATATCTGGATCCCAAATAGAGAGCAATCCACCCGATCTGCCAACAGAATCTACCGACTCCATCCTCATGTTAAAATTTCCCCAAATCCTCCGAGCAACTTCCTCTTTGATATCCGATTGATGAGTCTCCTGAATGCAAACAAAATTACCTTTAACGCTTCCTTTCAAAATGTTGATCCACCGACATTTCTGAATGTCAGCAACCCCATTCAGATTAATTGAGATAAAATTCATTGATAAACAACTCTTCCTTGTTCCCCACTGACGAGCTTTCTAACGTGATTGTCAAAGCCGTTAACATTTATTCCAAGATTAACTCCAAGTTCGAGCGTCCTTCTCACCTCCTCTTCGAAGTTGAGACGAACCAAGTCTTCCTCCGGCAACCCGGCCTGCGTTCTTGAAGAGTCCTGAACCTGAGGGTTTCTCTCCGCCGTAGTACCATTCTTATCTTTCTCCATCCTGAAGATTTCTTCAATGTCGAAAGGGTCAGACGAACATGGGTCCACCACTCCTTCATTAAGATCCGGGATATTATCTTTAAGGTTCCTTGAATTATGAGGCCCCTTTTTGGGCCTAAGAGTGATGTAACTAGGCCTAGGGGAATCTTGGGTGGGTTCCAAAACTGGGCTTTCACCATTACCCACAAAATCCATACCCGGGCCCCCCCCATTAGGTATATGCTCCTCTGGGTCCACAATTTCTCTTTCCACATCATTAAAATCGCCTCCACTAAGACTAGCCTCCATTCCTTCCTGCACGTGGTCCTCGAGAACTGGAGGTATTAAGACGTTTGAGTCTCCCATGCATGCAGAATTATCCATGCAACCTTTCGTTTTCCGAGCCCTAACTATCGAAGGATCACCAATATCCGAAGACTTAGCGGGAGAATCCATAACGTTGTCGCACCCCAGGGACTCATCAGCTTCCGAAGAGTTAACCGGAGATCCAGGAATGGATGTTTCGTCTTCCAGGAACGCCGGAGACCAATGGCCGGAGATTTCCTCCACCCAGATTCTTAGTCTGTGATCTTTCCAAGATAAAACAAATTCTTCGGAAATTCTTCTTCCCGAGTTTACAAGCACAGCCAATCTATCTTCCGCTAGATTTCCATTAGCCGCATCAACGTCCGATTTGACCAACAATCTGCCACACCTCTCGCCAATCTTGTTAAAAACGTTATGATCCCATAAGCTGACTGGCACCCCTAATATCTTGATCCAAGCCACTCTCTCGAAAATTGGTGGCAAACCTTCCCAAACATAAAGTCTTGAAAACCATTTTTCCCATTCATTTGCCAAGTTGATTCTGAACTCTTCTGCTTCTGAATGATTATTAAAACAAAGGAGAACCTTGAGGCCCCCCAGGTATTTCAGTTTGAGTCCTTCTTCCGTAATGAACGACAAGTGCGAAACTAAATCATTAAGGATATCGATGTCTTTAACTTCTCCCACAAGAGATTTGAACTCCAAGTTCGATTTTGTCTCCACATTCATAGGGGGTAGGGCAATAATGGCATCCTGGTCTTTACTACACGTTCCGGCAACAACAGAGCTGAAAGTTTTTCCTCCAAACCGAGGAAGAGATGACTGAGCTGGGATTGCATGGCTAGTAGGAGCCTGTCTCCTTTGTTCAGAATTCGTCTTTTTAGCCTGATTCAATCCCTGTAATCTTTCGAAAACAGACACCCTATTGCCATTAGTCCAGTAAGCATTTTTGGATCCGTCTCTATTGAATCTGGCAAGATTAACGCTTAAGACTGCTCCTTCTATCCGAACCTCCTTCAGTTTCTCTATCCACCAGACCGGGTCAGAAACGTTAGATAATTTGATGAAACCAAATTTGTTACCTCCTATGTCTTTCTTCTTCGGGACGAAAGCATCTTCTAGGTTTTCTAGGTGCTGAAATGCATTCCACAGTGTGTCTTTATCGCAGTTTACCGGGAGATTGGAAATGAAGAACGACGTCGAGTTTTGCAAACGGGCTTCCCTCATTTCGAACAACTTATCTTTTTTGAATTCTTGGCGACTAACAATCTTATTCCAGTTATCGGGTTGATGTTTCCACGTCCTCCGCCCCATGGATACTCCGGGAAAACAAAAGAGCAGAGATTAACACGGCCCAAGAGGTGTTAATGGGATTCGAACACGATCTAGCTTAACTATACTCAGATAGCCGCGATCGGTATCAGACCCGCTAAGCCCTCCGAAAACCGGAAAACCTCTGAGGGAAAGGAGTCCAGGAGGGAGATGAAGCCGAGCGAGAAGACAAAGAGGAAGTCGACAAAACGAAAGAGCGAAGGAAAAAATCACGAGACCAAAATAGGGGGAACGGTACGACCGGCTATAATCCAAGGATTAACCAGGACCCCTCACACTATTCCGGCAGTGATCTTACCGACGCCGGAAAAAGGAGGAGAGAGAGAGGTTTTCACGAGTTATCGGGCTACACTGGCATCATCTTAACATTCAAAGACATTAAATTGCATATCGCATTCATATTTTCTTCATATCATCATACCCGCATAATCTCAACATCTCAATTAATTGTTTCAAACACCCATTAATTGACTATAAGAAGCATTTATTAAATTTATATTATCAATTTATTACATTTTTATTCACAACTCACAACATATTAAAAACTCACTAACCTACCATATATTTATATCTTGATGGTGTATATTCTAAAGAATTAACATCAAATAAAGCTTACCGAAAATGCACCGATCAAACATCCTTACATTTATCTTTTTTTGTCCCGAAAAAATTATTTGCAATGGAATCACAATCAGAAACATTGGCATCTAATATATTCAATTACTTTATTAACAAATCAAACCACACATTAACTAGGATTGTAGGTATACGATCCACTTAAACCCAACCGCCAGCTTCCAAGCCCTTATTCACGATTCATTTAAGTTCAAGTAATTATAGTCATCTATGGATCTCACACTCAAAAGACTACAACGCCACCTAATCCCGTTTCAAGCTTATAAGATTAAAAGATTTTAAATCTACCGTCTTATATAAAAAACCCTTACGTTATTCCGATTAAATTTTTGATGGATAGATGGATGTATTGTGAGCTTACATGCTTTTGTATACGATCAGTTCAGCGGACATACGCCACACGAGTCACCATCCCCATGGTTAATGCCATAAACTTCACGTCTTTTTTTCTTTTCTTTTTTCTCTCTTTTTTTACATGTGCTCAGATGAATGGATGGAATGTTTTTTTTTCGGGCGCCACACTGTTTTGGATTTGTTTTCACAAAAAGAAACAGGTGTGCCAATTTAATCGGAAAAACTTATAAGTTTTTTACTTATGACGTACCCCTCATACTCTCCACAGTTTCAGTTTTGTCATAGTGTAACGCCCTGTGTTTTGTACTTTCTATTTATAGCTTGTCTTACTCGTGTTGCTAATTTTGGAAGCTTTGTATCATTGTACTCGTTCCTTCTAGTACTCGTTGTAAACTCGAGATTTTGATCATGAATGAAAACTTGCATTTCCTTGTTACATACTATGCATACACCATAATACGATTAATCATGAGATCATTTGATACTTCTTTGTGATACTTACAAACATATGTTGAACTTGTAAATATGTGACATATACTTGTCACTTACAAACATGTTACAAACATGTTACATACTAGTACATTACACTTTTTACCTAGTTAAATCATGTTTTATTTCATATTTCACCTTGTTACAAGTTAGGGGAAACATTGTTGCATATTATTACACAACTTAACTAACAAAATTACTCATTATAATGTTTTAAAAAAAATAAAAAAATAAAGAAATATGGCAGCCCAATTCAGCAAAATTCAGCCCCATATAGTTGGGTTTTGTGGGCTAGTTTCAAGGTGTAACCCCTTCTAAACACTTCCAAAGCCCAACCCATTGAAACCCTAATCCTTCCCCCTATAAATATCACTTATAACCAGCCTCCCTACCACTTTTGCAACACTAGAAACTCTCAAAACATCCTCCAAACCGTAGCTGAAAGCAAAGGTTCGAGTAGATTGACACCCCTTCACGAAAATGAGCATAACTCACTCAATTCTTATCCGATTCACTCGATTCTTTTTCCTACTTGCTTGGTTAATCATGTAGTTTGATTCCTTGACTTCTCCTTGGAGAAATCAGACCTGGAATTGCTCCGAAATTGACCAAAAACTTTCTGTTTTGTTTCAAACTTATGTAAACTTCATCTAACTTGTGTGAAACACATCTCAAACCAATGTCCTAATGCTTACAACCCCTCTTATGGTTGGTTAAGCTTAAAAACATGGTTGAGACATCTAAATCAGAGGTTAAAACCTCATAAACTTTCTGTTTTTAATTAGGGTTTTACCCACAAGTAATGTTCAAGTGTGAAACTTGTTGATTGTGAGATGGTTGGATTAGCTTGGGCTATCCTTCATAAGAATCCACTCATTACTTGATGTTTTACTATAGATTAGATGTTTTTAATACCTTGATACTTGTATGTTCATGACCCTCCTTGTTGTTTATAACAACAAGTGTAGTGGTGAACAATAGAGGTGCCTCAATGGAAGCTTGTTCTTCCTACCTCATGTATGTATTCTATGACACAAAGAGGTACCTAAATGGAGACATTAATCTCCTACCTCATGCTTGAATCTTAAGACTTGTAAAACTATATAATATATAAGTTATTCTATATGTATACATCTAAGTAACCAAGACTTGATGATGACTTAATAGTTATTTGTTAAGTGGACGTTACATCATCTATGACCATGCCCTTGTTACGACTCTAATGGATCTTAGAATCCATGAAATCATACCAACTCTTTTGAGTTTTAATAGTGTCAAGAACAAGAGTTATGTGTACATGATGATTATTTTCACCTATCTTACTTTTCTATACATTTTAAACTCCGAATCTATAATCTTCCGTTATACGCCAAACTCACACACCTACGTTTCCTTGTGTAGAAGGACAAGGTGCTCCGAACTAATTCATCTACAAACTTGCTCTCGGAACTTCAAGTCACCACTTGTAAACCGTGAGTATACTCGATCCCTTTTTCCCTTTACACTTTGGGATGCAACATGTATGATTATAGAAAACAAACTTTTATGCTTAAAGCAAAACATACTCTATCTATGAACGAAACATGAAACTATTGTGATCAATTGCTATGCTTGTATGCTCTATGAACGATTTGTGACGTTATATGCTCATTAACTTTGCTAGCCCACCTTAACAATTATAGCGCTATAGGATTAACGCCCCGCCCGCTATTCTAATTGGGTATTGTTGAGTTAAACATTTCTATCCCGCTAAACTATTGGGATTAGGCTATTGTGCGTTGTATTCTTGGGTTTGATCATATAGTACGCCAAAAATTGCATCGCTAGTAAATTTAATCACTATGTTACATGTTGGATATGAGTTTTTATTCTATTATGCTATGTAGTCAAACTTGTATACTCGCCTTTGCTTTTGCATTGAACTCTATTTTAATACATGTTGCAGGTTAATTGTTGAAGTATGGACTAAAGATGAAACGAGATTTAGGGTGGACTAGATACACACCTAGATTAATTTATCTTAGTTGTTATGTTACAATTTGAAACTATGTTGTTATTTATATTTGAACCTTGTATGAAAATTTAGTATTGCAATGAAATTTGAATTTAATTAAATATTGTCACATAGTGTTATGACGTCTCTAGCAATCTATACACACTTCGTCTCATCCCGATGTTTCCGCCATCGGTTGGGGTGTGACAGATTGGTATCAGAGCCATAACTATAGGGAATTAGGAAAATTGCCATGCTTTTGCCCTAATCTATAGTTCTAGGAATTTTGCCTCTTATTTGTCGTTTAAAACTTTTGTACTCTACCATGCATGCTTCCCAGCTATACTTTGATTAAAAAATTATGTGCCTTTCCTAAGGCTAACACGAATACACTTATGCTATTTTTATACTCTTGTAACACCAACGAGAAGAATTTACCAAAATAGGCGTGAAACCCACAATTTGGTAAACGACTCTCATTCTACCTTTAATCTATTTTTGCACGAAATTTCACCATTAAGCTAGGAGTGACATCCACAACTTAATGGTAAATTCCATTTCAACTCTAGTGGACCCTCGTCAAAGTGTCAAAATTTATTTTGGCCGACGAGTACCAACCACATTTAGGGTACGAAATCGTCAAGTTAGGGGTGAAACCCGCATCTTGTCGATTAAGTCCCATTCCTTGATTTTTATTCTCGCCAAAGTCCCGAATGTTCCAATCATTTAGAGATGTGTAGTAACTGGAAGGGTAAGATACCGTTAATCGCTTCTCGACGGGAGTATCTTGCCTATAGGCCAAAGCACAATATCTCTAATTCGAAAGGACTTTCGACCCACCTTGGAATAGTCGACGTTTCTCTACCCGAAACACTCCAATGTTTTATTGAGCCTCTCTTTTATGTATCTCAATTTATATGTGATTTCATACTCGAACGTTCATTCATTTCAAAATGTCGTTTTAATCATTTCGCACGTTACCGCAATCACAAACAATAATAATCCCTCGTGAACAAACTAAATTTACAATGCTTTCGTTTATTCATGTTATGTTATGTGGAACTCATGACTATGCTATATGAAATGTTTAAACTTTCATGCTATGCGAATCAATTTGAACCCTTTATGCTATGTGACTCTTCATGTTATGTGATCAATTTCATTTTTCTTAAACAAACATTGTGACCAAGTCTCACCTTTTCAATCTTTTGAATCTTAGATGTCTTCTCGTCTCTCCAAAGCATCTAAGAAGTCAAAGTCTCGCTCCACGAAGAAGATGATGGCTTTC
Source organism: Helianthus annuus (assembly GCF_002127325.2). NCBI lineage: Eukaryota > Viridiplantae > Streptophyta > Magnoliopsida > Asterales > Asteraceae > Helianthus > Helianthus annuus. Next base: position 1,284,455 of record NC_035437.2, read on the forward strand.
ATGGCCGATCAATTTGCGCGCGTCGTTCCAAAGGTCATTTCCGAGATTCGAGCTTCTGAAACTCCTCACTCTTCCGTCGACTCTAAGGTCGAAATACGCAAGCCCGCTTCGTTCAACTTTAAGCACTTTTCTTCGTGCAATCCCAAGCCATTTACTGGCAATGATGGGGTGACCGCTATGCTCGAGTGGTTTGACAGCATAGAGGTCACATTCATCAATAGCGATTGCCCTGACGAGCTCAAGACGCGTAGCGCGACTGGGGTATTCCAAGCCCGAGCTCTCGAGTGGTGGTCGAATGAAAGAAACATACGTTCGAACGAGTTGGCTTATGCGTTGACCTGGGAGGAGACTAAGGCCCTAATGATGGACGAGTTTTGCCCTCCGCATGAGCAACAAAAGTTGGAAGAAGAATTTTGGGTCTTAAGGCAGATTGACGATAATAACCTAGCCTATACCACCCGTTTCAAGCAACTCAGTGTCATTGTCCCTCACCTTGTCTTGACTACCGCACGCAAGATAACCAAGTACATCAATGGGTTACCCCCTAGCATGCGCGATACGATTGAGGCAGCCAACCTCGATAACATCGAAGCCGTGTACCGCTTGGCCGCTTCCCTTAATAACAACCGCGTTCGTGATAAGCAAGCCGCAAAACCTATTTCTTCCAAGCCAGCCAACCAGATTACCCAACAGTCGAATAACAATAGAGGAAGGAAGCGAAAGCCATCCAACCCCGTTTGTAACGCGATTGTGCCGCCTGTTAACCCAAACCCTGTTGCTCCTGATAACGCCCAAAGGCCGTACACTGGGATTCACCCCAAGTGTGCCACCTGTAACTACCATCACCCCGCCACTGCTAGATGTCGTCGTTGTGGAAATTGTAACCGTTATGGACATGACACCGCCTTTTGCCGCTACCAACAACAGCAAGCGCCACAAGCTCAACAAGCGCAACAAGCTCCACCTGCACCTCCAAACGCAAGACCCGCTAGGGCTTGTTTCAAATGTGGGGATGTTAATCATATTCGCCCCCAATGCCCGTTATGGAATCAAGAGCAACAACAACCTCCTCGTGGACGCGCTTTCAACCTGAACGCGAATCAAGCACGCAACGACAATGATGTCGTTAATGGTACGTTTCTTGTTAACCATCTTTATGCTTCGATAGTGTTTGATACTGGTGCGGACAAAAGCTTTGTGTCCTTAGAATTCGAATCATTGTTAAATTGCGCACGCTCTAAGCTACCCAAGTCGTTTTCCGTCGAAGTCGCCAATGGCAAATCTATCTTAGTCGATTCCATTCTCCTCGATTGTCGTCTTACTCTTAACGAGCACGTTTTCCCTATCGATCTCATACCCATGCAACTGGGCAGTTTCGACGTTATCATAGGCATGGATTGGCTTCAAAAGAACCATGCTGAAATCGCTTGTCACGAGAAGTTCGTTCGCTTACCTCTTCCTTCTGGTGACGTTTTACACGTTTATGGAGACCGACCTTCAAAGGGACTGAAGTTAATGTCCTGCACCCAAGCGAACAAGTACTTACGCAAATAGTACTTTGCCTTTTTAGCCCACGTCGTGGAAGAAAAGGGCAAGGGAAAATGTATAAGTGATGTTCCAGTGGTGTGCGACTTCCCTGACGTCTTTCCTGAAGATTTGCCTGGTCCTCCTCCACCTCGATCTGTTGATTTCCGTATTGATCTCGTACCTGGTGCAACTCCTGTTGCTAAGGCTCCTTATCGTCTTGCACCTTCTGAGATGCAAGAATTATCCTCGCAACTTCAAGAACTCCTCGAGAAGGGTTTCATCCGTCCAAGTACCTCTCCTTGGGGTGCTCCCGTGCTCTTCGTTAAAAAGAAAGATGGTTCCTTTCGCATGTGTATCGATTATCGTGAGCTCAACAAACTCACCGTCAAGAATCGTTACCCCCTTCCGCGTATCGACGACCTCTTTGATCAACTCCAAGGCGCTACCTGTTTTTCCAAAAATCGATCTTCGTTCTGGTTATCATCAACTTCGAGTCCTCGAAGAGGACGTTCCCAAAACAGCTTTTCGTACTCGCTATGGACATTACGAGTTCGTGGTTATGCCTTTTGGCTTAACCAACGCACCCGCTGTGTTCATGGACCTCATGAATCGTGTTTGTAAACCTTACTTGGATCGCTTCGTGATCGTCTTTATTGACGATATTCTCATTTATTCTAAATCTCGAGCCGATCATGAGCGTCATCTTCGTCTTATACTCGAACTTTTGCGCAGTGAACGTTTATACGCTAAGTTTTCTAAATGCGAGTTTTGGATCAAAGAAGTTCAATTCCTTGGACACGTTGTTAGTGAAAAAGGAATCCATGTCGACCCTGCAAAAATCGAAGCTGTGAAGAATTGGACTGCGCCTAAATCCCCTTCTGAAATCCGTTCTTTCTTAGGATTGGCGGGTTACTACCGTCGATTCATCTCGAATTTTTCGAAAATCGCCGTTCCTCTCACTTCGTTGACTCAAAAAGAGAAACCTTTTGCTTGGGGTCCTGAGCAAGAGGAATCTTTTCAAACTCTCAAGGATTTGCTTTGCAACGCTCCTATCCTCGCTCTTCCTGATGGGAATAATGATTTCGTGGTGTACTGTGATGCCTCGAATCGTGGTCTTGGTTGTGTGCTCATGCAACGAGACAAAGTCATCGCTTACGCCTCTCGTCAACTCAAAATACATGAGAAGAATTATTCTACCCACGACCTCGAGCTTGGCGCAGTTGTTTTTGCATTAAAGATTTGGCGACACTACCTGTATGGTACTAAGTGTGTGGTTTTCACTGACCATAAGAGCCTGCAACACAACTTTGACCAAAAGGAACTCAATATGCGACAGCGACGTTGGGTGGAATTACTCAACGACTACGATTGCGAGATTCGCTACCACCCTGGTAAGGCAAATGTCGTGGCCGATGCACTTAGTCGTAAGGCTCATGTAGATGTCATTCGTTGTTTTCATATCTCGAGCAATCTTCACAATTGCATTCGTGAAGCGCAATATTCGTCTATCAATGAAGGTTCCATGGCTGTAGAAATACGTGGAGCTTCTGAAAGTCAACTCGTTTCGAAACCTGATGGTCTTCTTTATTGTTGTGATCGCGTCTGGATTCCAGACCGCGACAACCTTCGTGACCTTATCATGAACGAAGCACACAAATCTAGGTACTCAATTCATCCTGGCGCCGACAAGATGTACCATAATCTACGTACATCCTATTGGTGGCCTGGTATGAAGAGAGACATTGCTGTGTACGTTTCCAAATGTCTTACCTGTTCGAAAGTCAAAGCCGAGCATCAACGACCTTCTGGTCTACTCGAACAACCTGAAATCCCTGTTTGGAAATGGGATAGCATTGCGATGGACTTCATAACTAAACTTCCTCGTACACCCTCTGGTTACGACAGCATTTGGGTGATCATCGATCGTTTGACCAAGTCCGCTCAATTCATTCCTATTCGTGAAGATTTCAAGGTTGAACGACTTGCTCGCATCTATACCGATGAAGTCATACGCTATCATGGTGTTCCCCTAGACATCATTTCTGATCGTGATGGTCGATTTACTTCGCGTCTTTGGCAAACTTTTCAGTCCGCTATGGGTACTCATTTGAATCTCAGTACGGCCTTTCATCCTCAAACGGATGGACAGACTGAACGTACTATCCAAACCCTTGAGGACATGCTCCGTTCTTGTGTCATCGACTTTGGTGGTAGTTGGGGTGTGCATTTACCTTTGATCGAATTCTCGTACAACAATAGCTACCACTCTAGTATTCAAATGGCTCCTTTCGAGGCATTATATGGCCGCAAGTGCCGATCTCCTTTAAGTTGGCACGAGATTGGCGATAAACATTTTACTGGTCCTGAGTTCATACAAGAAGCAACGGATAAGATTCACCAAATCCGTGATAATCTACTCAAGGCTCGAAATCGTCAAAAGAGCTATGCTAACAAGGGACGCAGACCCATGGAATTCAACATTGGAGATCTCGTCCTACTAAAGGTATCTCCTTGGAAAGGAGTGGTTCGTTTTGGTAAGAAGGGAAAGCTTGCCCCTCGCTATGTTGGTCCTTTCAAGATACTCGAAAGGATTGGCAAGGTGGCTTATCGACTCGATTTACCTCAGGAGCTCAACAATGTTCATCCCACGTTTCATGTTTCAAACTTAAAGAAGTGTCTCGCTGATGAAGGACTTCAAGTTCCTCTCGAAGATCTTCAAATCAACGACACTTTGCATTTTGTGGAGAAACCGATGGAAATCGTGGACCAAGAAGTCAAGTTATTGAGGCGCAGTAAAATTCCTATCGTCAAGGTTCGATGGGAAGGTAAACGTGGCGCTGAGTTTACTTGGGAACTCAAGAGCGATATGAAGAAGAAGTACCCTCATCTTTTCCCTACGTCTTCCTAAATTTCGGGACGAAATTTCCTAAAGGAGGGGAGACTGTAACGCCCTGTGTTTTGTACTTTCTATTTATAGCTTGTCTTACTCGTGTTGCTAATTTTGGAAGCTTTGTATCATTGTACTCGTTCCTTCTAGTACTCGTTGTAAACTCGAGATTTTGATCATGAATGAAAACTTGCATTTCCTTGTTACATACTATGCATACACCATAATACGATTAATCATGAGATCATTTGATACTTCTTTGTGATACTTACAAACATATGTTGAACTTGTAAATATGTGACATATACTTGTCACTTACAAACATGTTACAAACATGTTACATACTAGTACATTACACTTTTTACCTAGTTAAATCATGTTTTATTTCATATTCCACCTTGTTACAAGTTAGGGGAAACATTGTTGCATATTATTACACAACTTAACTAACAAAATTACTCATTATAATGTTTAAAAAAAAATAAAAAAATAAAGAAATATGGCAGCCCAATTCAGCAAAATTCAGCCCCATATAGTTGGGTTTTGTGGGCTAGTTTCAAGGTGTAACCCCTTCTAAACACTTCCAAAGCCCAACCCATTGAAACCCTAATCCTTCCCCCTATAAATACCACTTATAACCAGCCTCCCTACCACTTTTGCAACACTAAAAACTCTCAAAACATCCTCCAAACCGTAGCTGAAAGCAAAGGTTCGAGTAGATTGACACCCCTTCACGAAAATGAGCATAACTCACTCAATTCTTATCCGATTCACTCGATTCTTTTTCCTACTTGCTTGGTTAATCATGTAGTTTGATTCCTTGACTTCTCCTTGGAGAAATCAGATCTGGAATTGCTCCGAAATTGACCAAAAACTTTCTGTTTTGTTTCAAACTTATGTAAACTTCATCTAACTTGTGTGAAACACATCTCAAACCAATGTCCTAATGCTTACAACCCCTCTTATGGTTGGTTAAGCTTAAAAACATGGTTGAGACATCTAAATCAGGGGTTAAAACCTCATAAACTTTCTGTTTTTAATTAGGGTTTTACCCACAAGTAATGTTCAAGTGTGAAACTTGTTGATTGTGAGATGGTTGGATTAGCTTGGGCTATCCTTCATACGAATCCACTCATTACTTGATGTTTTACTATAGATTAGTTGTTGTTAATACCTTGATACTTGTATGTTCATGACCCTCCTTGTTGTTTATAACAACAAGTGTAGTGGTGAACAATAGAGGTGCCTCAATGGAAGCTTGTTCTTCCTACCTCATGTATGTATTCTATGACACAAAGAGGTACCTAAATGGAGACATTAATCTCCTACCTCATGCTTGAATCTTAAGACTTGTAAAACTATATAATATATAAGTTATTCTATATGTATACATCTAAGTAACCAAGACTTGATGATGACTTAATAGTTATTTGTTAAGTGGACGTTACATCATCTATGACCATGCCCTTGTTACGACTCTAATGGATCTTAGAATCCATGAAATCATACCAACTCTTTTGAGTTTTAATAGTGTCAAGAACAAGAGTTATGTGTACATGATGATTATTTTCACCTATCTTACTTTTCTATACATTTTAAACTCCGAATCTATAATCTTCCGTTATACGCCAAACTCACACACCTACGTTTCCTTGTGTAGAAGGACAAGGTGCTCCGAACTAATTCATCTACAAACTTGCTCTCGGAACTTCAAGTCACCACTTGTAAACCGTGAGTATACTCGATCCCTTTTTCCCTTTACACTTTGGGATGCAACATGTATGATTATACAAAACAAACTTTTATGCTTAAAGCAAAACATACTCTATCTATGAACGAAACATGAAACTATTGTGATCAATTGCTATGCTTGTATGCTATATGAACGATTTGTGACGTTATATGCTCATTAACTTTGCTAGCCCACCTTAACAATTATAGCGCTATAGGATTAACGCCCCGCCCGCTATTCTAATTGGGTATTGTTGAGTTAAACATTTCTATCCCGCTAAACTATTGGGATTAGGCTATTGTGCGTTGTATTCTTGGGTTTGATCATATAGTACGCCAAAAATTGCATCGCTAGTAAATTTAATCACTATGTTACATGTTGGATATGAGTTTTTATTCTATTATGCTATGTAGTCAAACTTGTATACTCGCCTTTGCTTTTGCATTGAACTCTATTTTAATACATGTTGCAGGTTAATTGTTGAAGTATGGAATAAAGATGAAACGAGATTTAGGGTGGACTAGATACACACCTAGATTAATTTATCTTAGTTGTTATGTTACAATTTGAAACTATGTTGTTATTTATATTTGAACATTGTATGAAAATTTAGTATTGCAATGAAATTTGAATTTAATTAAATATTGTCACATAGTGTTATGACGTCTCTAGCAATCTATACACACTTCGTCTCATCCTGATGTTTCCGCCATCGGTTGGGGTGTGACACATAGCTCCTAAGGTGAGAACCCACAAGACTCCTAATTTTAAGTATATTATATCGATCCTAAGGAACCTTTCAACCGGCTGGGCCTACCCACATATCCTAAGTTAGACGCGTGACTGACCGTTTATTATCTCATATATATAGTAATCAAATGCCAATGAACTGATTATACCTATCATTTTCCATTTCTTGCAAAAAAAAACTATCTTGAGACATTTTCTATTTTTTTCAATTTTTTTTTGGATTTTTCATTTTTTTTAATTTTTTTTTAATTTTTTTATATTTACGACAAAACACGACACTAAGACACAACTAGACAGACGCTAGTCTCCCCTCCCCACACTTAATTTCTTCATTGTCCTCAATGGAGCGAGAAACTATCTACGACACAACTACCAATATAAATAAATATACAAAGAAAAGTGGAACAGACTCCCCTGATTTGACGCGGTTGAATTCCTATGAGCCTTGTTCCACCACAACCGTATAGCATTTCATTCGCGGCTGCTTCAACACAGGACACTTGACTTGAAATTATTCGAATCACTTTTGTCCAAATGGAGATTGAGTATGGACAAAAGTGATCGTCACCTCCTCAGACTTCCCCACACTTGGGTAAACGCATTCGTGAAGATAATTAAAACCTGCAAGAACACACACGCAACACAAAACAAAACAAAAATACAATACTCTACATCCTCGGGCTGCCTCCCGAGAGCGCTAAGTTTTAGATCTTCAGCCAGATCGTACCTGATATGCGCTACGGTGGTTTCAATGCACATTTACCCCTTGTATTTCCAATGAATGCCCGAACTTTTACATGCCATCTCCATAAGCTCGTCAGTATAATTGGCATGTCTAGAAAGCACCTGCGGGTTTGGCTGATCCACTTCACGAGATATACACCGATGTCTTGTAGCTTCGCCCTATTCATCTTCCTCCTCGAACCCTCTTCCCCACACTTGTTAATTGGAATGATTGATACGGGAAGAGGTTCGATACACACATTTATCTCATCAGACTGCTGCTCTGCCTCATCATCCTCACACACCATCTGATCCACCAGTGACTCTTCATCAGATAAAGGATTCATTGGTGTGGTATTATCCTCCACAACCTCCTCCTCCATGTGAGAATAATCTCTAATATCATCAGGTAAAGGTGAGAGACGCTCTTCTATTTCTATCTTCATTTTTAACATCTGACACTTGGAAACTAGACAGCTGATTCGATATTCATCGGAAAGGTTGGGTGTTGATAAATACTGCTCGAGTTTGGACAATTTCACTTCCAACTTAGCAAGCCTTTTCTCCTCCTCGGTCTGATAAGTATAGACACCCTCGGGCTCATAATATGCCTCGGGATGATATTGTCGGTATCCCTGATACGGTCTTGAGACGTACGCATCCTTCAATTTTTTATTCCAATACTTCGGATTTTCCAAATACACAGCGCACACATCATCATAATCATAAGTATGATTACGACCGCAACAGAAACATCGTCCATCCGTCCTTGGCTCATAATAAGCATCCTCGTCCCGATCCCATCCGTCAGAGTAATAACCATCCTCCACCGTTGTATCATAATCATAGAAATATGGTGGATAGGAAGAGTTCTCATAGCAAGGCATCGGTGGTTCTTCCAATTTCGCTTTTTCCCGTCTAAATCGGGCCTCATGGCAACCGATACACGGGTGAAGTGGTTCCCCGCACAACTTGCATGTAGAGGAGCCGCAAAATATAGTAAGATCTGTCATCCTACACAACACAGCTCAACTACCCACGTAAATCACGAACAAACCAGATAAAAAAATATATTTTTGGGTTTTTTTTTAGATGTTTTTTTTAAAAAGAAGAACAACTAACTAACTAACTAACACTAAGCGCACTAATTCCCCGGCAACGGCGCCATTTTGATGACTTTCGTAAGGGTCATGCAAAAACCTAAATAAACTACGTAGATAGTGTAAGTAGGGTATCGTATCCACGGGGAATTTGTGGTTAGCGTTAAAGAAATTAATTAAAACTAAATTATCTAAATCGGGGGTTTGTTTGTTTGTTTGTAAAGAAAACACAATTTGTCACGAAAAGTGTTATCAAGATGAGAAGAAGTAACCTCCACCCGGAATCCCGAATACCTGTTTTAATATAAAAATCCGTTTTCTGATTCAAAACATCACATAGACATGGCCTCGGAATTAATGAATTTGATTAGTTAATAGGGATAGTTTTTAAGAGTCACTATGCAACCTAATAACCCGTTTGTTTGTATCAACTACCCACCAATTTACTAACCCGCTAACAACGCAAGGAAGTTGCCAATACGCTTAATAAACGACAAGTAATTCAAACACAAAAAACGTTTACCAATAATTCAACACAAGTGGTCAAGCTGTACCAGTTTACAAGAATCAGAAAAACAGAAAATTATATCAAACCGTGTAAACGTTCATCCGGGCAGAAGTCACGAGAGGCTTAGCCGCGCATAATGATCTTCACAGCTTCGGTTGTCATCCCGGGTTGATCAGATTTCATGGAATGGCTTGAGAGATGAGATGGAATAATAATGCTGAATTCGTCCCCGATCTCCAATGTATAACGGCTGATGTCTAAGATTATGAAAAGGTCCCTTTTTAAGCAAGATTAGCCGACTTCCTTCTTTTTTTTCGTTATGTGGCTCTTTAGAATAATGTAATGGGCTGCCAACTTTTTAATTCCTTCGGTCTTCAACATGCCAACAAACAGCCCAACACAAGCCCACTTTTGATGTCTAGACTTCCATGTTCCAACGTGCTCCTATCATGCAATTTGACAACATTTAATTTTGACTATTCAAATCAAATTAACATTCAAAGACATTAAATTGCATATCGCATTCATATTTTCTTCATATCAGGGTATAAGGAGTGGTTAAACACTTTAAAGTGGCAAACCAAAAAACCGACCAATGAGAGCGCGCCATGTCAATTAGGCAAAAGTGTTTAAACTTTGGTGAAAAATGTTGGCAATGGTTTAAACACTTGGTGAAGTGGTAAACTATTTTAAAAAAAAAAGGAAAAAGGTGTGATTGGTTGAGATAGGAATGGACCCCACCCACAATACCCTCCCTCTCTCTCCTTCTCCCTCTTGCCGAATCGGTGTTCCATCACCGATTTACCCCCCCCCCCCCATTTCGTCAAACACCCACGCGGCAAAGTGTTGGCATTGGTTTGCCGTGGGTTTGCCGATCGGTGATGGGAGTTTGCCGCATCCCACTCCTTACCATCATACCCGCATAATCTCAACATCTCATTTAATTGTTTCAAACACCCATTAATTGACTATAAGAAGCATTTATTAAATTTATATTATCAATTTATTACATTTTTATTCACAACTCATAACATATTAAAAACTCACTAACCTACCATATATTTATATCTTGATGGTGTATATTCTAAAGAATTGTGACACCTCGAAAATTCCTGTCCATTAGAATAAAAACACGTGTCATATGTGACAGACGTGTCAGAAAAACCGGAATAAAATAATGAGATACAGGGTAGGATTTCTAATAAAAAGGGGGCGTCATGTATTTAAAATACCGCTGAATGACCCAAGGGTGTCATGTATTTAGATTACCTCTGAACAACCCGCAAATTTTATAAATCCCAAGATCCTTAAATAAATATCTCATTCGGTAACCGGTTACTCTCAAATAAGTAAAGTCTCATCCTTAGTAAGGGACATGGAATTATGAGTGTTACCACTCCTAATCTAAATAAATAAAAACCTTGGTAAATAATATAGCTAGCCAAATTCTACAAAAGAATTCATGACCCAAGTTGGAATCTCCGTCAATTTAAAACCTCCCTAAATGAATTTATGAAAATGGAGACATGTAAGGTAAAGAAAGGCATGCAATGGCTGATCTTGAAGGCCCCACACCTGATTAAAGGCAGCATGTTTCGGTTTTGTAAATTGCATGGTCAAGACTTAAAAGTTTGTAAGTTTTTGCCCTCTGACCATCGCTTACGGACCGCAAGGTCCATAGCTTACGGTCCGTAAGCAAGGCGCTTAAAATTTGGTCCGCATAGGCTCGTTACGGACCGCAAAGCCTTAGGCTTACGGTCCGTAAGATAGGCACCTGAACTATGTTTCAGTAAGGTCGGTTACGGACCGCAAGGCAAGTAGTATACGGTCCGCAAGAGGTCCTTACGGACCGTAAGGCCTAAAGCTTACGGTCCGTAAGACCGTCGCTGGCAGTCTGTTTTGGACAGCTGCCTGTCCAGCCCTTCTAACCGACTTAAACAGATGGTATTCGAAACCATGGCCTTCCTAGGCAGTATATAGCTCACTAGGAACACTTGGAATGATCCCCCATCATTTGTAGACTTGCTTGTTGCAATCTAGAGCCTCTTGGTTCACTATAAAAGGAGCCTAAGTGTGATCATTTGGGGACTTGCTCATTCATATTGCACTCAAGGGCACTTGGAGCTATTCTCTGGTCACCAACTCTTTTCCTTAGGCCTCCTAATCCTTCTAAGGACTCTTGTAAGTGTCCTTATCCATGTTTAATCCTTTCTAGCTTAGCTAATTAAGTAATAGTCAAACCGTCGTAATTAAGGTTTGACTTCGTGATTAAGCATAATGTACTTTGTCTAATCACGAATTAAAGATACCTTTAGGAAGGTAATTAAGTGGGTAACAAATCCTTAAAAGGGTGTTTCCAGATTCCCACTCTAAACACGCTAATTGTCGAGTCAAAGCTTTTTATAAAAAGTCAACAGAACGCCTAATTGCGAATTAACGCATAATTAGTAATGTAGGATGCATGTAACCTGTGTAATCATCAATATAACTTTGAAAATAAAATAAGAACATGTTCCAACATGTTCAACTCGACGATTTTCTGTTTAGACCCGGTTCGGAACCGAAAGTCGCATAGTTTGACTTTCGCTTTGACTTTCAGTTCTGACCCGTTTTAGTCAAGTTTAGGATTGCCTTAGAGCTTCTTATGAACCTATATTCATGTTAGTATAACTCCCTGAGATTATACAACCCAGTTCATAAGATATCATATTCATATGCATGTTTCCGTTAATAGCTTATATGTTGACCATTATGCCCAATCAACCTTAAAAAGGGATTTTTGAAAATATGAAAGGATAAATACCTTAGCTACTGATTTATAAACTTGCACCCAAAATTTGAAGTCAGTTCGAGGTCTAGATTGAGAGATATGCTTGATAGCGTAATTAAGAGCTTCTTTACTAGTTAATTAGCGTAAATTACGTATGGCCTATTAGAACCCGAATTTTTATACCAAACCTTTTACCCTCTGTTATAAAATAATAAATTGGGATTTTTAGAGATTTTTATTTATTTTTAGGCTGAGCTTAACCTAGTGTTCTAAAGAATTTTTCGGTTTATGCCGGTTATACCCTTTTTGGCCATAAAATGAGTTTTACTAATCCTTTTGACCTCAAACCAATTTCCACTGATTAGTTATGATAAATAAATTATTTTGGGCCTTCTGGAATATTAAAAATATCAGCTTTTTACAGAAAACCCGGAAATGGCCCGAATCGCCCTTTTTAGGCATTTTTAGCGCATAAGCGTGCTCTAGAACTTCATTAGGTTTAATGATTTCAACCTACTGATATAAATAATGAATTTTTATATTGTTAAACAGTAGGAAAATATCTTAAACTCAGATTATCATTTAAACCCTTTTTACACCTTGTAAAATGACCAAAACGCCCTTGTAAGGCATAATTTTGGTTTAAATCCATTTGGGGCATAATGAAAGATATTATTCTGATATCACAACATATTTTAAGCATGTTAACTCCAGAAACTTGTATTTGACTCTTATGGTTACTCGTTACGCATTACACGCGTTCGGATCGGCTTATATGACTA